>NC_041390.1:473925064-473933248 GCF_002162155.2 Triticum dicoccoides
GAAGCGCAGCGCGGCTCGGGGCGGGGCTCGGCGGCGGTGGTGGTTGTGGTGGTGGTGGGGTCCTGGGGGGTATATAAAGGGGGGGCGCGGCTTGGAGGAGGGGCCAAGGCGGCGGCGAGGAGGAGTCCCGGCCGGACTCCTCGTCCGAGGTGGCGGCGGCGGCTCGGTCTCCGGGTGGGAGACGGCGCGTGCGGGGAGGTGGGCCGGTCCGGCTGGGTTTCGGCCCAGTCGGCTGGAAGTTTTTTTTTTAAATAATAATTCCGCCGAACAGAAAATAAATCCTAGAAAATAAAATAAAAATCTAAAAATGCCAAAACAAATTTTCACCGTCTAAATAAAATATTTAGAACGAGATGAGCATTTTCTTGGCCCTAAAATGAAATTTTGAAAACGTGCAATTTTTCTAATGCAAATAAAATCAAATAAATGATTTTAATATTTTTCCTCCAATATTTAAATTATTTAGGAGAAGTCATGTTATCTCCTCTCATATATTTTATTATGAAATATTTTTCGGAGAGAAAAATAATCAAAATCAAATTCCTCGTTTCATTATTTGATAAAATATCAAATATGAAAACCGGGAAATCCCCAACTCTCTCCGAGGGTCCTTGAGTTGCTTAGGATTTCGAGGATTGCAGAACGGAAATGCAATAAAATATGATATGCATGAATGATCTATGTATAACATTCCAAATTGAAAACTTGGGGTGTTACAAACCTACCCCCCTTAAGATGAATCTCGCCCTCGAGATTCGGGTTGGCTAGAAAATAAGTGTGGGTGGTCTTTGCGTAGATCATCCTCTCGTTCCCTGGTGGCTTCATCCTCGATATGGTGACTCCACTGAACTTTGCAAAACATGATAACCTTGCTGCGGGTGACTCAGTAGGCAAACTCAAGAATCTTAACTGGCTTTTCCTCATAAGTCAAATCACTGTCCATCTGAATCGCCTCCAAGGGTACTGTATCTCTTAACGGTATTTCGGCCATCTCAGCATGACACTTCTTCAACTGTGAAACGTGAAACACATCATGAACTCCTGACAGTCCTTCGGGTAACTCCAATTTGTAGGCAACTTCACCCATCCGTTCCAAAACATGATACGGTCCTACAAATCTCGGGGCTAACTTTTCCTTAACTCCAAAATGTTTCACTCCTCGCAAGGGTGATATTCGCAGATATGCTCTGTCTCCAATTTCATAGGTTACCTCCTTGCGTTTCGAGTCTGCATAACTCTTCTGCCTAGATTGAGCAATCTTCAGTCTATCACGAATCAGCTTAACTTTCTCTTCAGACTCTTTGATCGAGTCCGGTCCAAACAACTGTCGGTCTCCTACTTCATCCCACATCAACGGCGTTCTGCACCTTCGTCCATACAGGGCTTCGAACGGTGCCATCTTCAAACTAGCTTGGTAGCTGTTGTTGTATGAGAACTCTGCGTAAGGCAAATTGTCATCCCAACTAGATCCATAATCTAGCGCACAGGCTCTCAACATATCTTCCAGAATCTGGTTGACTCTCTCGGTCTGTCCATCCGTCTGCGGGTGAAATGCGGTACTAAACTCCAATCTCGTACCTAAAGTCTGGTGTAACTGATGCCAAAACTTTGAGGTAAACTGTGTTCCTCTATCTGATACGATGGTCCTCGGAACTCCATGCAGACATACGATCCTGGACATATATATCTTGGCCAACTTTGCACTTGTATAGGTGGTTTTCACTGGGATAAAGTGAGCCACTTTGGTCAAGCGATCAACTACTACCCATATGGAATCATATCCTGATTTGGTCATGGGCAATTCGGTGATAAAGTCCATGCCAAGTTTATCCCACTTCCATTCGGGTATCAGCATAGGATGTAACAATGCCGCTAGCTTTTGATGCTCTGCTTTCACTCTCTGGCATACATCGCATACAGCTACATAGTCGGCAATATCTTTCTTCATCCCTGTCCACGAGAAACGTTCCTTCAAATCCAAATACATCTTGGTGTTTTCGGGGTGTATCGAGTATGGTGAGTCATGAGCCTCCTGAAGTATTAATTTCCTGATCTCTGGGTCATTAGGCACGTATATCCGGTCCTCAAACTATAAGGTATCGTGCTCATCCTCATGAAAACCTTTGGCCTTTCCTTTGCTCATCTTCTCCTTTATCTCAGCAATCTCTTTGTCATCCTTCTGAGCTTCCCAAATCTTACCCAACAACGTCGACCGAACTTCCGTTGTTGCAACAAAACCTATAGGAACAATATCTAATCGAAGTTCCATGATATCCTCTGCTAACTCCATTGGCAATCCCGTACTCTCTAGCATATTAGCATAACTCTTTCGGCTCAAGGCATCTGCTACGACATTGGCCTTTCCTGGATGATAGTGCAGCTTCATGTCGTAATCTTTTATAAGCTCCAACCATCTCCTCTGCCTATGGTTCAGCTCCTTCTACGTGAAGATGTACTTCAAACTCTTATGATCCATGTACACATCACAACGGTTTCCAATAAGATAATGTCTCCAAGTCTTCAATGCATGCACTACTGCTGCTAGCTCCAAATCATGGGTGGCATAGTTCAACTCATGAGGTTTTAGTTGTTGCGAGGCATACGAAACAACTCTTCCGTCCTGCATAAGCACACTTCCAAGTCCTAAGATAGAGGCGTCGCAATACACTTGGAAATCCTTATGTATATCTGGCAGTGTCAGCACTGGGGCTGTAGTCAAACGTTTCTTCAACTCCTGGAAACTTGCCTCGCAATCTTCCATCCATTTATACTTAGTATCCTTCTTCAGTAACTCCGTCATTGCCTTTGCAATTTTGTAAAAATTCTCAATGAATCTCCAGTAGTATCCTGCGAGTCCAAGAAAACTGCGGATCTCGCTAACTGAAGTGGGTGCCAACCATTCAGTGACTGACTGAACCTTGCTGGGGTCTACTGCTATACCTTCTCCTGATATAACATGTCCAAAGAATCCGACTTCCTTCAACCAAAACAAGCATTTGCTGAACTTGGCATACAACTAGTGTTCCCTGAGTTTCTCGAGAACTAATCGCAAATGCTCCTTGTGCTCCTCTTCATTCTTCGAGTATACCATAATATCATCAATAAAAACCACAACAAACTTGTCCAAATATCCCATGAATACCTTGTTCATCATGCTCATGAAATAGGCAGGGGCGTTAGTCAGTCCAAACGACATGACCGTATACTCATATAATCCGTAACGCGTGGTGAAGGTTGTCTTTGGTATATCTTTCTCTCGAATCTTCAACTGATGGTATCCCGATCGCAAATCGATCTTCGAAAACACCTTAACTCCTTGCAACTGATCAAATAGATCATTGATCATTGGTAGTGGGTACTTGTTCTTAATCGTCACTTCATTGAAGGCCCGATAATCAACAACCATTCTTAGGGATTTATCCTTCTTCTCAACCAAAAGCACTAGGGCTCCCCAAGGTGATGAACTCCTTCGAATGTAACCTTTCTCCAATAACTCCTTGATCTGTTTCTTAATCTCCTCTAGATCATTTGCGGGCATCCGATAGGGTCTCTTGGATACTGGCCCAGTACCTGGCAGTAGCTCAATCAAAAACTCGATGTCTCGATCCGGTGGCATACCTGGTAACTCCTCTGGAAAAACATCCGGGTAATCCTTCACTACATGCACTTCCTCCTGAACAACTCCCGTGAGGGTATTCACTTGGCTCCTCCTAGGCACATGCCTAGATACATACTTAATCCTTTTTCCCTCCGAGGTGGTGATATAAATCGACTTACTAGCACAGTCAATACTTCCTCCATACTTTGACATCCGGTCCATACCTAATATCACATCCAATCCTTGTGACTCCAAGATAATTAGGTCAGACGGAAAAACGTGGTTACCAATGATTAAGGCTATCTGGTCGCACCACCGGCTAGCCATATATTCTGCTCCGGGTGAACTCACTAAGAGAGGGGTCCTAAGGGTTTGGGTTGGTAGTCTAAAATTTTCCACGAATTCCCTTGATATGTATGAATGCGATGCACCAATATCAAAAAGAACAAGAGCGGTAAATGACTTAACCAAAAACTTACCTATAACCGCGTATGGCTGCTCTTCAACCTCCTCCACGTTAACGTGGTTCACTTGTCCTTTGTCGAATGGATTGGGATTCTTTCCAACGCTCCCGTTTCCGTTTCCATTCTTTCCTTCAGGGCACTCTGTGGCATAGTGTCCGGTCTTCCCGCACTTAAAGCAAGTAACGTGACTTAGGTCTCTTTTGGCGGGTGTGGTTGGGTTGGGGCGGTTCTGATTGTTGCTTGCTCCATTC
This sequence comes from Triticum dicoccoides, assembly GCF_002162155.2. Classification (NCBI taxonomy): domain Eukaryota; kingdom Viridiplantae; phylum Streptophyta; class Magnoliopsida; order Poales; family Poaceae; genus Triticum; species Triticum dicoccoides. Next base: position 473,929,378 of record NC_041390.1, read on the forward strand.
CCATTCCCATTCCTTGGGCCAGTATGGTTATGGTTACTTCCTCCATTATGGGTGTGGCCTCCATGGTTATGAACAAGACCTCACGAGTTCGGGGTGAGGCGAGGCTTCTGCTGAGCTCCTGAGTTATACCTCCCTTGTCCATACTTCCTCTTACGGCTCTCAATCTGCTGCTGCTTCCCTGCAATCATAAGAGCCTTATCTACCAACTCCTGGTAGTTGTTGAAGGTTGCTACCATCAACTACATACTCATCTCATCATTCAGCCCTTCCATAAACTTCTCCTGCTTCGCGGCATCTGTGGCCACGTCATCAGGGGCATAGCGAGCTAACTTGCTAAACTCATCCACGTACTGAGCCACAGTACAGTTCCCCTGGCGTAAGTTGCGAAACTCACATTTCTTCATATTCATGGCTCCGGTTGAGACATGGGTTGTACGGAAGGCTTGCTAAAATTGGTCCCATGTCACCGTGGCTATGGGGTAGGTGACAGTGTAATTCTCCCACCATGATGTTGCTGGTCCATCCAACTGATGTGCGGCAAAACACACCTTCTCAGCATCAGTGCATCCTGCAGTGGTTAACTCCCTTCCAATCCTGCGGAGCCAATCATCTGCTACTATAGGCTCGGTGCTACTGGAAAACACCGGCGGTTGCAACCTCAGAAAACGGGCTAAGTTGTCAACTGGTGGTGGTGGTGGTGGATTGTTGTTGTTGTTGTTTCCCTAATTCTGAACCAACAACTGCATCAGGGTATTCTGCTGCTGGATCAACAGAGTGAGCTCGGGTGGGAATGCAAATCCGGGGTCACGTCTCGGAGGCATCTGATGGGTTTTAGAGGGAAGATATTAGAATAGAATGAGGTCTAATGAGAAAGCACTACCCATATGCACATGAGACAAACACAAACATTTCACTCAATCAATCAAGCAAGACATACAATCGATCTAACTATCGCAAAAGTGCTCGGACTACTCTATTTACATGGGGGAATACTACTACTGAGGTGGTGGTCTACTAAAAATATTCCTTGGTTGCAGACTCCATGATATCTGCTCCAGCTTCATCTTCAAAGTCATCATCGCTCAGGTCAGAGTCGGTGTCGTCGATGATGATGTAGTCTCCCGGGCGAATCTCCTTGGGTTCTTCGTCTTCTTCTACTGGTGTGGGGTCTCCCATAAATATTCTGATCTTCTTAATCAGGTCGTCATTCTTCTCCAGTAGTGTCGCAATTTCCTCCTCATATCCATAGTGTGTAGACTTAAGTTCTTCTTCCAGCTCGATGATCCTTGTCTTCGCCTTCTTAAAATCTATCATGTCTCCGCACATCTGATTCTCCTGGCGTCGAATGTGCTGGTTTAGTTCCTGGATGAAAGTTGCAATTGATCTATCCTTCCTAGTGCTGATCATCTCCCATTGCTCATCTTGGCGCCCACAGATCTGGTAGATAGTGTCTTTAAGCTCCTTTTGATAAAGTTCTCCAACGCGTCCCATGGTGATGTGAGCTGCCAAACTTTTTCCAAAACTCCAGGTTGGTGCATCGAAGGAAAACTCTATGGGTTTAGTGACTGGCATGAAGGTCCTTCCTGGAACTTGAACTTGAATCATCCATCGCTCCTCTTCTGGTAAAGTGGCGTTGTAGGTCCCGGTGAAGCTTGGTATTCCAATGTTCAGGTACCTAGTGACTTCCTTCAGGTGTCGTCCAAAAGGTGTGTCTTCGTCTGGTTGTGCAAACTTGTTTCTTGCATCCACCATCCTAAAGAGTAGAAAATGGAGAGGAGTCAGAAATGGGTAGAGAAGAGTGACCTATGGTTTTATCTTAGTGGTCGTGTCCTACACTCAGCGTGTGCTCTGATACCATCTTTGTAGCGACCCGACCTCAAACGGTCAAGTCTCTGTGCTTCAGTGTCATCCCTGGATCGGTAATGCTGACACACACAGTACTCGAAGGATTTATAACAGAGTAGCAATCACACACTTATTACATCGAATTTCTCAAAAGAGAACTTAATACAATAAATATGGCTTAAGGCCATCTAATACGATAACAGCGGAAGGCTTGGAAGATAAAGTGAGTCCACCAACTCCAACGACATAGATGAGCTGCACGGCAACGACCTAACGAACCTTACTCCTTGTTTGAAAAGTCTACAACATAATACGTTGCAACCCGAAAACGCGTCAGCACATGGAATATGCTGGCAATGTAACACAGTAGAGCACGAACAGAATAATGCTATCACTACATGCATATTTGGCTGGTGGAAAGCTCTATGGTTATATTTTTTGTGAAAAGCCAATTTTTCCCTACAACAAAGGAATAGAATTTTAATTTAACTATCATGGTAGTTGAAACATCATTGATAAGCTTCCTCCAACTCAATCCCAATTAGAGTAATTAAGAACCCAACAATATTAATTTAGAGTGATGAGATACTTAAGATACTCCAAGTACTAGATACTCAAGATTGTCCATAACCGGGGACACGGCTAACCATGATTAGTTTGTACACTCTGCAGAGGTTTGCGCACTTTTCCCCACAAGACTCGATCTCCTCCGTTTGGTTTCTCGCACTACATGGTGTTTGAGAAACGGATGACCGAGACACGGTCTTTCAAAAACATTAACTCTCTACTCTGGGTATACCATACCAAACCTACAAACCCACTACCTGTCGATCTACCTCTTCAAGAGCTTCACGTAACTTACTCAACTATGCTAGAGCCCATAATAGCTTGTGGATGCACACGGAAGTTTCTAGCATGAATCATCACAGTTCCCTTTGAGCCTGGCTGGCGGTCCATAGGAAAATCACACGGAACCCCGGGATTTCCAAAAATAAAGGCAACACTAGGTACTCCAGGTATCTCAATCCACCCAGATGTAAATTCAAGTTGCCACCTTAAGTTGAACCATTAATTAACAATCTCACATCTGTCATGGATTTCACTCACCCAAACCACGTCTATGAGCATATCATAGCAATATAAGCAACGCATAGAAGTAACTCCCAAGGGTTTGAATATAACAGGGCAATAGGTTCTACCTCAACAACTACTTCCCAACCCACATGTTGATGACATCCTAATCATGCAATGTTTTGAGGATTGAAACTAATGCATAAAAACTGGGTATGCAAAGAGTATGATCAATGTGTTACTTGCCTTGCTGACGGTCCGCGAAACCTAGAGAATCCAAATAACACGCTTCGCACTCCGGGAATTCTATCGCAAGCAACAATAGCAGACATAAGCAATCAAGCTAAGATGCACGGGAAAAACTCAAATAAGAGAGATTGACCAGAAAGTTCAACTTAAGAACTCCGGTTTGCAAAAAGAATCAAACCAAACGGAGCAACGAAATTCAAATGGCGAAAGAAACAAGATACGTTTACTAATCTGAACTAAGGTCAAATTTTACAGTAGCAAAAACTGGTTCAAGTTGGTTAAGCGGAAAGAGGGTCTCGAGACGAAGATCTAGGCGCTTGAATCGCCTGATTCCGACTAACGAGCGAAAAGATAAACAGAAACAAAAATCGGATCAGAAATCGCGATCAGAAATAATCGTGGATTAATCCGATAAAAAGAAAAAATGACGAATAGACTAACGAACGAGCATTCGTTATCTGTAACTAACGAGCGAAAACCGTTCATTAAAACGAACGTACGGACGAATGTCCGCTAGATAGAGGAACCGGGAAAAACCGGCGAACCGATCTAAAAAAACGTACTAGAGTTTAAAAAAAGTGAATCGGTTTCTTAAAAAAACCAGCGTCGGCGGATTGGCGCGGTACCTCCGGCGAGGCGGCTCTGGCGAGGCGGGGCTTATGCGGCGGGGCGACGGCGGCGCGGCGCAGTGAAGCGGCGGTGGGGC
>NC_041390.1:473933624-473990077 GCF_002162155.2 Triticum dicoccoides
GAGGAGGAGTCCTGGCCGGACTCCTCGTCCGAGGCGGCGGCGGCTTGGTCTCTGGGTGGGAGACGGCGCGCGCGGGGAGGTGGGCCGGCCCGGCTGGGTTTTGGCCCAGTCGGCTGGAAGTTTTTTTAAATAATTCTGCCGAACAGAAAATAAAATAAAAATCTAAAAATGCCAAAACAAATTTTTACCTTCTAAATAAAATATTTAGAACGAGATGAACATCTTCTTGGCCCTAAAATGAAAATTTGAAAACGTGCAATTTTTCTAATGCAAATAAAATCAAATAAATGATTTTAATATTTTTCCTCCAATATTTCAATTATTTAGGAGAAGTCATATTATCTCCTCTCATATATTTTATTATGAAATATTTTTCGGAGAGAAAAATAATCAAAATAAAAAAATCCTCGTTTCATTATTTGATAGAAAAAATCAAATATGAAAACCGGGAAATCCCCAACTCTCTCCGAGGGTCCTTGAGTTGCTTAGGATTTCGAGGATTGGGGAACGAAAATGCAATAAAATATGATATGTATGAATGATCTATGTATAACATTCCAAATTGAAAATTTGGGATGTTACAGCAATACCGTTTATGCTCACTTTTATCACTTGCTACCTTGCTGTTTTTATACTTTCAGATTACAAAAACTATTATCTACTATCCATATACCACTTGTATCACCATCTCTTCGCCGAACTAGTGCACCTATACAATTTACCATTGTATTGGGCGTGTTGGGGACACAAGAGACTCTTTGTTATTTGGTTGCAGGGTTGCTTGAGAGAGACCATCTTCATCCTACGCCTCCTATGGATTGATAAATCTTAGGTCATCCACTTGAGGGAAATTTGCTACTGTCCTACAAACCTCTGCACTTGGAGGCCCAACAACGTCTACAAGAAGAAGGTTCTGTAGTAGACATCAGTATACTTTCATTGTTAACATAACAACCGAGAGATCTCGATATCTTCCATGCTACACACATTATAGGTGGTTCCCAAGCAGAATGGTCAAGTTTATACTCCCCCACCACCAACAAGCATCAATCCATGGCTTGCCCGAAACAACAGGTGCCTCCAACTAACAACAATCCTGGGGGAGTTTTGTTTGCAATTATTTTAATTTGATTTGAGCATGGGACTGGGCATCTCGGTGACCAGCCATTTTCTCGTGAATGAGGAGCGGAGTCCACTCCTCTTGAGAATAACCCGCCTAGCATGGAGGATACAGACAACCCTAGTTGATACATGAGCTATTCGAGCATACAAAATAGAATGTTTATTTGAAGGTTTAGAGTTTGGCACATACAAATTTACTTGGAACGGCAGGTAGATACCGTATATAGGTAGGTATGGTGGACTCATATGGAATAACTTTGGGGTTTATGGAATTGGATGAACAAGCAGTATTCCCGCTTAGTACAAGTGAAGGCTAGAAAGAGACTGGGAAGCAACCAGCTAGAGAGCGACAATAGTCATGAACATGCATTAAAATTAATCAACACCGAATGCAAGCATGAGTAGGATATAATTCACCATGAACATAAATATCGTGGAGGCTATGTTGATTTTGTTTCAACTACATGCGTGAACATGTGCCAAGTCAAGCCACTCGAATCGTTCAAAGGAGGATACCACCCTATCATACCATATCACAACCATTTTAATAGCATGTTGGCACGCAAGGTAAACCATTATAAACTCCTAGAAAATTAAGCATGGCATAAGCAACTATAATCTCTAATTGTCATTGCAAACATGTTTCATTCATAATAGGCTAAATCAAGAATGATGGACTAATCATATTTACAAAAACAAGAGAGGTCGAGTTCATACCAGCTTTTCTCATCTCAGTCAGTTCATCATATATCGTCATTATTGCCTTTCTCTTGCACAACCGAATAGTGTGGATAATAATAATAGTGCATGTGCATTGGACTAAGCTGGAATCTGCAAGCATTCAATTCAAGAGAGAAGACAAGGTAATATGGGCTCTTTGTTAGATCAACAATAATGCATATGAGAGCCACTCAACATTTTCATTATGGTCTTCTCCTCTCGACCCCCAAAGAAAAAGAAAAGAAACAAAACTATTTACACGGGAAAGCTCCCAACAAGCAAAAGAAGAAGAGAAATCTTTTTGGGTTTTCTTTTTAATTACTACTACTACAAGCATGGAAAATAAACTAGCTAAAATCTACAACTAATTTTTTTTGGTTTTTCTTAAGGTTTTTTCAGACACACAAGAAGAAAACTTAAAAAGAAATTAAACTAGCATGGATGATACAATGAAAAAGTATGAGCACCGACAATTGGCCTGAGTGTGTGAACATGAATATAATGTCGGTGAGAAATGCGTACTCCCCCAAGCTTAGGCCTTTGGCCTAAGTTGGTCTATGCCCATGGATCAAAACTGTAGCTGGGGTCGTACTAAGAAGGCTCCTCAGATTGCCACTAGCTGGCGATCTCCTCGGGAAACCACTGATAAACAAACTGACGGTGAGGATCAGATGGTGGCTCCAGCTCTGCAGCTGACATCTGGCTCCGGTAGGCATGAATGGCCTCTGGCAGAACAAGGTACATGCCTGAAAATATGTTGAACAAAGAGGGCGCGGGCAAGGTAATAAACTCATAATAATTTTTGTTAAATATCAAGTTGTATTTGAGTGTCTTATTCTTATCCTTAACAATAAACCTCCATTGGCCTCAAAATTAACTTTCATAAATCCACTTTGATTCCAATCAACTGCGATGATGCCCTAAGTACAGATCTTGCCGCTATCTTTGGATGCACAATTGGCAAGATGCCATTCACATACCTTGGATTACCACTTGGTGCTTCAAAACCTTCGGTCCAGGACCTAATGCCCATTGTCTGCAATATGGAAAGAAGACTCACTTCTACATTGTCTCTGATGTCATATGGATCCAAACTCTCCCTTCTAAACACGGTCATCACCTCACTCATTATTTTTGCACTCTGCACACTACGATTCCCTCCAAAAATCCTTGAGCTCCTAGACAAACTAAGAAGGAGATGTCTATGGACAAAGAAGACAGAACAGGGGGAAAAATGCAACTCTTTGGCAGCCTGGGACAGAGTTTGTAGACCCAAGCAGAGTGGAGGGCTTGGAATGATTAACCTCAAAATGCAAAGTGATGCTCTACTTCTAAAGTATTTACATAAGTTTTACAACCGTCTAGACCTACCTTGGGTAGAACTGATCTGGTCCACATACTATACCAACAAAATACCACACGCCTCAGATCCATGTGGTTCATTCTGGTGGAGGGACATTCTCAAGCTTACTCCTATTTTTAGAGGCATCTCCAAAGTTACAGTGAACTGTGGAAACAATGTTCTCATGTGGAAAGATCTGTGGTTGGAGGAAGTTCTTTCTAATACACATCCTAGAGCATTTTCTTATGTCAGAAATGAAGATTGTTCAGTCCAAGAATTCTTATCGATAACATCTTTGGAACAGGCATTCTTTCTACCACTATCCTCACAAGCATTACAGGAAGTACAAGACATGCAAGGGTTGGTAGCTCACATTACTTTGGATAACAACCAAAATGCAAAGGATATTTGGTCTTACCCTTGGAAAGGACCTGACTTCTCTGCAAGCAAATACTACAAATTTTGCTTCAAGGATATGAAGGCCCATAAAACTTACCACTGGCTATGGAAATCAAGAGTCTCTGCTAAACTAAAGGTCTTTGGATGGCTTATGTTGTCAGACAGATTAAACACCAGAAACATGTTGAAGAGAAGACACTATAACATTGGCACAAACCTGAACTGCTTACTATGTGGCCAAAAAGAAGAAGACATTGATCACTTGATCCTAACATGCCCTTTTAGCAGAAGCTGCTGGTCAACCTTTGGGATAGACCCTGGAGATCAGGCCACTAGATTGTCCTGGCTAGAACGAGCTAAAATCATTTGGGGCAGGCCTTTGTTCATGGAAATCATCCTTCAAGCAGCCTGGAGCATTTGGAAGGAAAGGAACAACAAACTTTTTAGAAATATCATCCCCTCCTACCACTCCTGGCTAGCCAGATTCAGAGAAGGGTTTAGCCTCCTCCAATATAGGGTTAAAGACAACAAGAAGGAATTCATCTTCTTACTTTTAAACTCCCTGCCCTCTGATTAATTGTACTCCTTAGAACTTTTCTATCCCCTCTCCAAAGTGAGATGGGGGGAGACATGTACATGATGTAACTACTCCTTGTAATTTGTTATAATTATTAATATATATGACAGTGGGAGCCTCTCCCACTGTCCTGGTTCCTCAAAAAAAAAACTCATGTGCTATCATCCTCTTATAACTTAGAACAATAGGAGGCATCAACTTTTCCTCTTTCTCATAATGCCTGATAGGTATGTTAAAGTGTGCAGCAAGGCGCGAGGCAAAGATGCCTCCGAGGATGGGGCTGATACGTCTCCGTCGTATCTACTTTTCCAAACACTTTTGCCCTTGTTTTGGACTCTAACTTGCATGATTTTAATGGAACTAACCCGACTGACGCTGTTTTCAGCAGAATTGCCATGGTGTTATTTATGCACAGAAACAAAAGTTCTCGGAATGACCTGAAACTTCACGAAGACTATTTTTGGAAATAATAAAAAATACTGGCAAAAGATCAAGACCAGGGGGCCCATAACCTAGCCACGAGGGTGGGGGCGCGCCTGCCCCCTGGGCGCGCCCCCTACCTTGTGGCCCCCCTAGAGCTCCTCTGACCTCAACTCCAACTCTATATATTCGTGTTCGGAGAGAAAAAAATCAAGGAGAAAGATTCATTGCGTTTTACGATACGGAGCCGCCGCCAAGCCCTAAACTCTCTTGGGAGGGCTGATCTGGAGTCAGTCGGGGCTCCGGAGAGGGGAATCCGTCGCCATCGTCATCATCAACCATCCTCCATCACCAATTTCATGATGCTCACCTTCGTGCATGAGTAATTCCATCATAGGCTTGCTGGACGGTGATGGGTTGGATGAGATTTATCATGTAATCGAGTTAGTTTTGTTAGGGTTTGATCCCTAGTATCCACTATGTTCTAAGATTGATGTTGCTATGACTTTGCTATGCTTAATGCTTGTCACTAGGGCCCGAGTGCCATGATGTCAGATCTAAACCTATTATGTTTTCATGAATATATGAGAGTTCTTGATCCTATCTTGCAAGTCTATAGTCACCTACTGAAAGTGCAACTATCCCTGGGTGGTTTTGGTAATTCCTAACAACATATAGCTCATTGAGCTAACATTATTCCAAGATTAATATTTCAGGAAAAGCTCAATGAATGGCATGGCATGGATGAGGAAAGTGGATCCCTCAAAATTCTAAGGACAAAAAGTTTGGCTCAAGCTTGAAGCTCAAGACTCTACATTTTATATTTTAGTGATCCAAGATCACATTGAGTCTATAGGAAAAGCCAATACTATCAAGGAGGGATGAGGTGTTGCTTAATGGCTTGCTTGCTCAAAATGCTTAGTGATATGCTCCAAAACCCTCAACTACCTTCCCACATCCACATATGACCTAAACCAAAAGTCAAACTCGGCCCCACCGATTCTTTCTATCCAGCGCCACCGAGTTTCAAATGTCATAGCCACTGCCACAAACCCTAGGCAAATCGGTCTCACCGATAGGGATCTCGGTCTCACCGAGATGGGATTGTAATCTCTCTGTTTCCCTTCGTAACGTTTCGGTCTTACCGAGATGAGCGATCGGTCCCACCGAGATTGCAATGTAAACTCTTTGTTTCCCTTTTGTAACACTTCGGTCTCACCGAGATGAGCGAATCGGTCCCACCGAGTTTACCTGGCCAACTCTCTGGTTAGCTTATTACCAAAATTGGTCCCACCGAGTTTGTGTAATCGGTCACACCGAGATTACGTTATGCCCTAACCCTAACCATATCGGTCCTACCGAGTTGCATCTCAGTCCCACCGAAAATCCTAACGGCCACTAGGTTTGCTGAATCGGTCCAACCGAGTTTAACCATTCGGTCCCACCGAGTTTGGAAAATTGTGTGTAAAGGTTAGATTTTGTGTGGAGGCTATATATACCCCTCCACCCACTCTTCATTCGTGGAGAGAGCCATCAGAACATACCTACACTTCCAATACACATTTTCTAAGAGAGAACCACCTACACTTGTGTTGAGGTTAAGATATTCCATTCCAACCATATGAATCTTGATCTCTAGCCTTCCCCAAGTTGCTTTCCACTCAAATCTTCTTTCCACCAAATCCAAATCCTGTGAGAGAGAGTTGAGTGTTGGGGAGACTATCATTTGAAGCACAAGAGCAAGGAGTTCATCATCAACACACCATTTGTTACTTCTTGGAGAGTGGTGTCTCCTAGATTGGCTAGGTGTCACTTGGGAGCCTCCGACAAGATTGTGGAGTTGAACCAAGGAGTTTGTAAGGGCAAGGAGATCGCCTACTTCATGAAGATCTACCGCTAGTGAGGCAAGTCCTTCGTGGGCGACGGCCATGATGGAATAGACAAGGTTGCTTCTTCGTGGACCCTTCATGGGTGGAGCCCTCCGTGGACTCGCGCAACCGTTACCCTCCGTGGGTTGAAGTCTCCATCAACGTGGATGTACGATAGCACCACCTATCGGAACCACGACAAAAACATATGTGTCTCCAATTGCGTTTGAATCCTCCAAACCCTTCCCTTTACATTCTTGCAAGTTGCATGCTTTACTTTCCGCTGCTCATATACTCTTTTGCATGCTTGCTTGAATTGTGTGGAGATTGCTTGACTTGTGCTAAGATAGCTAAAATCTGCCAAGAACTAAAATTGGGAAAAGGCTAGATTTTTATTTGGTCAAGTAGTCTAATCACCCCCCTCTAGACATACTTTCGATCCTACAAGTGGTATCAGAGCTTTGGTCTCCATTTTCTTTGATTTCCATAGATTTTGGTGGTCATAGCCTTGGTCTCACAACCTAGGAGAGTATGGCGTCTAGCGAGGGAAATTATCACCGTAGAGGTCCTTACTTTGATGGCACTAATTTTGCTAGTTGGAAGCATAAGATGAAAATGCATATTTTTGGACATAACCCCGCAGTTTGGGCTATTGTGTGTATTGGCTTGCAAGGTGAATTCTTTGATGGGAAGAACCGAATCGTGAAGCCACCGCAGAAGAGTTGAAGATGCTGCAATACAACGCTCAAGCTTGTGATATCCTCTTCAACGGATTGTGCCCCGAAGAATTCAACAAAATCAGCCGTCTTGAGAATGCAAAGGAAATTTGGGATACTTTGATTGATACGCACGAAGGTACCGACTCCGTCAAGGAATCCAAATTGGATGTGTTTCAAAGTCAACTTGACGAGTTCAAAATGAAGGATGGTGAAGGTGTCGCTGAAATGTACTCTAGGCTTGCTCTTATCACAAATGAGATTGCCGACTTAGGGAGTGAAGAGATGACCGATAGATTCATCATCAAGAAGATCCTAAGAGCCTTGGATGGAAAATATGATACCTTGTGCAGATTTATCCAAATGATGCCCAATTACAAAGATCTCAAGCCAACGGAAGTCATCGAAAGAATTGTTGCTCATGAGATGTCACTCAAGGATAAAGAGGAACTTCACAACAAATCAAGTGGTGCTTACAAAGGCTCATGTGAAGCCCCCATATCATCAAGTGCGAAACAAACCTTCAATGAAGAATTGAGCTTAATGGTGAAGAACTTCAACAAGTTCTACAAGAGTAGAAGCAAAGAGAGAAGCTCCAAGTCAAGGTCCTACAATGACAAAAGATCTTCTAGTCAAGAGCAAAATTGCTACAATTGTGGAAGGCCCGGACACTATTCCAATGAATGTACGCCCCCCTACAAGAGAAGAGAAGATTCTCCCAAGAGAAGAAGTAGAAGAGAAGAATCACCATCTAGAGAAAGAAGGAGTAGAGATGATCGTTATGAACGAAGACCCTCACGGAGAAGCAAGGATTCAGAAAGAAAGGACAAGTCATCAAGGAGCTACACAAAACTAAGACATCAAGCTCATGTTGGTGAATGGGTATCCGGCTCCGACTCCGACAACCACTCCGAGAGAAGCTATCACTCCGACTCCGAATATACTCAAGATGAAGGTGTTGCCAGTCTAGCACTTGTGACAACCAACTCCTACGACATATTTGACTCACCAAATGAAGGAGTTGGAACATGCTTCATGGCTAAAGGCCCAAAGGTATCACACCCCGAGTATGTTGATTTCAATAGTGATGAAGATGACTTGCTAGGTGATGATGATTTACTTGTTGACAACTCTAGTGATGAATACTATGATGAAACGTCAATTAATCATGCTAATCAAGATAAAACAAATGACAATGATAAGGAGAAGATTGAGTCTCTAACTAAAGAACTGAACACTCTTAAGTTAGCTCATGAAACTATCTTAGGAGATCATCGAGAACTTTTAAGGGCTCATGAGAAATTATGCTTTGAAAAGCTCAACCTTGAGCAAGAGCATTAGTTCTTAAAAGAAATCAATGATGATCTTCGTAAGAAAAGTTCTTCTTACATTGCCAAGTGTTTACTCTTATCCACTTACATGCCTCAAGTCAAGTCTAGTAACAGGAACAAGAAAGATTCTTCCTCTAGTAGTAACAATTATCATGCTAAATCCAATATTGTTGCTTCTAGTAGTTCTCTTGATTCCACTAATGATTCTCTTAGCCAAGTTACACTTGAGCAAGAAAATAGCTTATTGAAGGGAATTATAGAGAAAGGTGTTTACAAGAGCCTTGCCGGAAGTAAGCAATTCGAGGAAATTGTACGCAAGCAAGGAAGGCACCGGAAGAATCAAGGTGTTGGTTTTGAACGAAAGTTCAATGCCAATGGAGTTGAGTGGGAAGAAGATCAATACCCCAAGATGAAGGTTGTTCCTCAACAAGAGAATTATGATCCTACTTCTCTCAAAGGGACACAAGCTCAAGATGATCTTCCACCACAAGACCACAAGCAAAAAGGCAAGGACAAGCTTCAAGAGGAAATTTATGCATTTGAAGAAGCTCCTAAGGCCTTGGTTAAGTGGGTTCCCAAGACTACTTCAAGTTCCACTTCATCAAGTACAACTACAACACCGAGGATTCCCATCAAGATGGTGTGGATACCGAAGAAGAAGAACTAGAGTGTTCTTGAGGGTGACTCCACCAACATACTTCACTCTTATCATCTTGGCAAGAACAAGTGCAATCAACTTCCACATCTTTGACTAGTTCAAGGAGTCACAAACCCTCTTGTTGGTAAGACAAGGGACAAGGTAACCTAAAAGCTTTCATGGACATCATCTTGTGTGTGCATCACTTTATGTCTATGGATATCCTTGTTTGTTCCTTGTGGGACTAACCCGTGTAGGTATTGAAAGTGCAACTCACTCCAATGTATAGCTCCAAATGATCTACATCAACATTGAGCATCCACATCTTCAACATCTACATGAAGTCATCATCGACAAAACCCAAGGTTAGTTCATCCCTCTTAGGGGGGATCTCACATCTAGGGGGAGCTTTACTCTAAGAATTGAGCTAAAGCAACTCTAATGGTGTGAACACAACAAATGCTTTATGTAAAAGTGGTAACCCCACTTGTGCTTAAATGATGAGTATGACCTATGATCAAATGTTCTCATTTGACTCCTAAGTCAATATACTCATATATAGATGACCTAGTCATCGCCAATTGTTTGATAGATGCTAGAATTGGTTGTGCATGCTTTGCCACATATTTCAATTGCCATTTTATTGTGTGAGCATGTTGATTGCATATTTTACTCATTCGAGGACATCCACTTGTTGTTTTGATTGATTGGTTTTCTTTTCTTTTGCCAAGTGGATGGACAAGAATGCCTAAGAACCCTCTCTAGCTATCTATGCTTTTCTCGTCTCAAACTCTATTCATGCTACATCACAAAATTTGATCAAGTCAGATTCGAACCACTTTGTGTGAAGAGCACTCGGAGTCCCCGATTCGTCATAGACTTAAACTTCCAAAACTTCTTTGTGCTTTTCGGTCTGACCGATTCATCCATTTCGGTCATACCGAGATCACTAAGTCGATCTAGGTTTTCAATCTCGGTGCAACCAATTTGAACCTTTTGGTCACACCAAGTTTCAGTAACTGCTTGCAGTTATGAATCTCGGTGCCACCAAGTTGTTCCACTCAGTCACACCGACAGGGTCGGGCTATATATACTCATGGGCAAAATTTTGGAAATTTCTCCGAAACCCCTTCGCCCGCGCATAGCTCGCTCTGCCTCCTGGGTCTCCGGATCGTCCTCCTCGTCGCCAGCTGCCTCCTATCGCTGGTCTCCGCCGCTGTCAATGGAATTCTTCCCCGCCGTTGCCGTTGTAGCGAGTTCATCGTCGGACTAGGGTATGGACTCGATCACAGTGCTATCCCCGTCCGATTCCTAGCACATTGTGTTCACTATGATTCTTACCACGATTGAAACGCTTCTATCCAGTCAAAACACTCCGTAGATTAGAGTTGAGTTGAAAATTTAGGGTTAGGTTTCTACCAAAACCATCTCAGACCCACCGAGTTGTGAAACTCGATACCACCGATTCGGCTCAGGCCATTGCACATGTAATTTTCGGTCTGACCGAGAATTGCAAATCGGTGTGACCGAGTTCAGGACTTTGTGAAACCCTAGCAGTCTCGGTGCCACCGAACTGTGACTCGCTCTGACCGAGTTCACTAGTTTTGGTTCCAACAGTTGCTTCGGTATCACCGAGTTTACAAATCGGTTGATCCGAAATGCTTTCTGTGGAAAACTAAAACTAAGTTTTTGGCTCATTCTTTTGCAAAAACCTCTGCATTTTGTGATGCTCATCCACTCTATCTCATCTATGAGACAGTGTTGTTGGACAAGAAGCCTATAGTGTGTGAAATGAGGTGGGTCGACTGGAAGTATATCAAGGAAAATGAGGAACACTATCCTAGTGTGTTTGACAGCTTCAGTGCTTGTGGAGTTGCAGACTTTGTTGGGCAGAAGCTCACAAAGTGGAATGAGGAGCTCATAATGCAATTCTACTCCACAGCACACTTCTATACAGATGGCAGGATAGTATGGATGTCTGAAGGTACAAGGTACCACTCAACTATTGAGGAATGGGAAAATCTGATCAATGCTCCTAAGGAAGAAGAAGATGACTTGGATGTCTATGCCAAGAAGAAGATGGATCACAACTCTATGGCAAACATGTACAAGGAGATTCCTGAAGATGATCCTGAGACTCACCAGTTTGGGTCAGTAAAACACTTGCTATCAGGGCTGCCTACAATCAAT
The DNA here is from genome assembly GCF_002162155.2 of Triticum dicoccoides. Taxonomy (NCBI): domain Eukaryota; kingdom Viridiplantae; phylum Streptophyta; class Magnoliopsida; order Poales; family Poaceae; genus Triticum; species Triticum dicoccoides. The sequence goes on from NC_041390.1 coordinate 473,944,947, forward strand.
TAGATCCTTAGGCACACTCTCTTGCCCAAGTCTGGTGATCACAGAATGATCAGAGGCCATGCAATTAAGTTGCTACATATATTTGATGTGCCACAGAAGTTCAAGGTCATGAGCCTTATAGTTGAGACTATCAAGAGGACCGCAGCTGACCAGAAAAGAAGTTGTGGATATGCCCCACAAATCCAGAAGTTGATAAACTCAAAGATGGGCACACGCACATACCTGTTGGATAAGGAACACTTGCCTATCTACCCAGACTTCGAGGACAATCAAGTTTTGATGAATGAGAATGAACCATCATCGGTACAAGCTCAAGAGAAGAAGGAGAAAGCAAAGAAAGAGAAGGATGCCAAGATGCCAACTCAAGAGGAGGCATCTGAGTACTTTTTGAAAAGCAAGCAAGATCAGCTTGGCTACCTGATTGCATCCACTCTGAGGATTGAGAACGGACTAGCCACCCCGACTCAAAACCAGGAGAGCTTGGAAAGAATCGTGGAGCAAAAATTCTATGACTTGGATGTGAAGGTAACTGAGATTCAGTCTGTTGTGGAGCAACTTCAAGATGATATGCAGGAGAGGAAGGGCAAGACAACCACTGATGCATTTGCCAGAGTGCCTAGAGCTCAGAGGTCTGCTGCAGTGTCTGTTCCAGACACTAGAGCCACTTCATCTGCACCAGCTACAGCTCCAGCACCAACTCCCTCAGCTCCATCCACTTCAACTGAAGCCTTCGTCCTTGGCATTCTCCGGACACCACCACCTGAAGACCAAGCTTGAGAGACGTTCTAGTGCTATAAACTTTTTGGTAACTTGTTGCCAAAGGGGGAGAAAAATGTATAGATCATAGGCTTCGAGAGAGAGCATTGATTTTTATTCTCTCTTGCTTTGGTGGTTGAACTTTGTTTGTCTTTTGATTGCTTGAGATACTATGCTATTATATGTGAGACATTGATGATCATGTGGTTGATCATAAGCTACACTTATGCTTGTTACATGATATTATCTTACTTATCCTTATATGATCATTCACTTTGCTTGGTGATGAGTGCATGTATTTAATTCTTATCATTTTGAGCGCTCCACCAAGATGTATGTGACATGGAAGAGTAACCCATGATCCTAACTCATTGTGCATTTGCAGTCCAAAGCAAATCTTAAGATATGCACAAATTTAGGGGGAGCTCTTGCTTTTCACATACTTCTCAAAGCGAAAATATCTTTCACTCTTATTATCATTTGTCGAAGCTTTGATCTATCTGTTGTCATCAATTACCAAACAGGGGGAGATTGAAAGTGCAACTATCCTTGGGTGGTTTTGGTAATTCCTAACAACATATAGCTCATTGAGCTAACATTATTCCAAGATTAATATTTCAGGAAAAGCTCAATGAATGGCATGGCATGGATGAGGAAAGTGGATCCCTCAGAATTCTAAGGACAAAAAGTTTGGCTCAAGCTTGAAGCTCAAGACTCTACATTTTATATTTTAGTGATCCAAGATCACATTGAGTCTATAGGAAAAGCCAATACTATCAAGGAGGGATGAGGTGTTGCTTAATGGCTTGCTTGCTCAAAATGCTTAGTGATATGCTCCAAAGCCCTCAACTACCTTCCCACATCCACATATGACCTAAACCAAAAGTCAAACTCGGCCCCACTGATTCTTTCTATCCGGCGCCACCGAGTTTCAAATGTCATAGCCACTGCCACAAACCCTAGGCAAATTGGTCTCACCAATAGGGATCTCGGTCTCACCGAGATGGGATTGTAATCTCTCTGTTTCCCTTCGTAACGTTTCGGTCTTACCGAGATGAGAGATTGGTCCCACCGAGATTGCAATGTAAACTCTCTATTTCCCTTTTGTAACACTTTGGTCTCACCGAGATGAGCGAATCGGTCCCACCGAGTTTACCTGACCAACTCTCTGGTTAGCTTATTACCAAAATCGGTCCCACCGAGTTTGTGTAATCGGTCACACCGAGATTATGTTATGCCCTAACCCTAACCATATCGGTCCTACCGAGTTGCATCTTAGTCCCACCGAAAATCCTAACGGTCACTAGGTTTGCTGAATCGGTCCGACCGAGTTTAAACATTCGGTCCCACCGAGTTTGGAAAATTGTGTGTAATGGTTAGATTTTGTGTGGAGGCTATATATACCCCTCCACCCACTCTTCATTCGTGGAGAGAGCCATCTGAACATACCTACACTTCCAATACACATTTTCTGAGAGAGAACCACCTACACTTGTGTTGAGGTCAAGATATTCCATTCCAACCATATGAATCTTGATCTCCAGCCTTCCCCAACTTGCTTTCCACTCAAATCTTCTTTCCACCAAATCCAAATCCTATGAGAGAGAGTTGAGTGTTGGGGAGACTATCATTTGAAGCACAAGATCAAGGAGTTCATCATCAACACACCATTTGTTACTTCTTGGAGAGTGGTGTCTCCTAGATTGGCTAGGTGTCACTTGGGAGCCTCCGACAAGATTGTGGAGTTGAACCAAGGAGTTTGTAAGGGCAAGGAGATCGCCTACTTCATGAAGATCTACCACTAGTGAGGCAAGTCCTTCATGGGCGACGGCCATCATGGAATAGACAAGGTTGCTTCTTCGTGGACCCTTCGTGGGTGGAGCCCTCTGTGGACTCGCGCAACCGTTACCCTCCGTGGGTTGAAGTCTCCATCAACGTGGATGTACGATAGCACCACCTATCGGAACCACGACAAAAACATCCGTGTCTCCAATTGCGTTTGAATCCTCCAAACCCTTCCCTTTACATTCTTGCAAGTTGCATGCTTTACTTTCCGCTGCTCATATACTCTTTTGCATGCTTGCTTGAATTGTGTGGAGATTGCTTGACTTGTGCTAAGATAGCTAAAATCTGCCAAGAACTAAAATTGGGAAAAGGTTAGTTTTTTATTTGGTCAAGTAGTCTAATCACCCCCCCCCCCTCTAGACATACTTTCGATCCTACACCTACTATGTGTTATGATCCGGCAACCCCGAAGTGACAATAATCGGGACCACTTCCTGTCATGAACGTGGTTTGAGGAGTTCATGTATTCACTATGTGTTAATGCTTTGGTCCGGTACTCTATTAAAAGGAGGCATTAATATCCCTTAGTTTCCGCTAGGACCCCGCTGCCACGGGAGGGTAGGACAAAAGATGTCATGCAAGTTCTTTTCCATAAGCACGTATGACTATATTCGAAACACATGCCTACATTACATTGATGAACTGGAGCTAGCTCTATGGCACCCTAGGTTATGACTGTTCATGATGAACCATAGCCGGCATAATTCTCTATCACCGATCCATTGCCTACGAGCTTTCCATATATTGTTCTTCGATTATTTACTTTTCCGTTGCTATTGTTATCATCACTACAAAATACCAAAAGCATTACTTTTGCTACCGTTACTTTTGCTATTGTTACCACTACTATCATATTACTTTGCTACTAAATACTTTGCTGCAGATATTAAGTTTCCAGGTGTGGTTGAATTGACAACTCAGCTGCTTATACTTGAGAATATTCTTTGGCTCCCCTTGTGTCGAATCAATAAATTTGGGTTGAATACTATACCCTCGAAAACTGTTGCTATCCCCTATACTTGTGTGTTATCAAGACTATTTTCTGGCGTGGCGGGGAGCATAGCTCTATTCTTTGAGTCACTTGGGATTTATATCTGCTTATCATTATGAAGAACTTGAGAGATCCAAAAACCAAGATTTATCCCTCAACTACGAGGGGAGGTAAGGAACTGCCATCTAGCTCTGCACTTGATTCACCTTCTGTTTTGTGTAAGCTTGCGACACCTAAACCTGCTTGTGCTATTGATTCAGATATGTCGCATATTATTGATGATGCCACTTCTGCTATGCATGATACTTATGATGAAACTACTTCTATGCTTGATACAACTGTGCCACTTGGTGAATTTCTTGATGAACAACTTGCTAGGGCTAGAGAGAATGAAATTATTGAAACTGATAATACTGATGAAAGTGATTATGAAGGCTCTCCTAATAAATATGAATTACCTGTTGTGCCTGAGGGCTATGTTATGGTTGAAGAAACTAAAAGAGACTTTCTTGCTTGCAATGATAGAAGTGATCTTAAGAAATTATTAGCTAAGCTTAAACAAAAAACTCTGAATGCTAGAATGAAATATGACCCTTCTTATGCTACTTCACCTATCTTTGTTACTGATAAGGATTATGAATTCTCTATTGATCCTGATATAATTACTTTGGTTGAATCTGATCCTTTTTATGGCTATGAATCTGAAACTGTTGTGGCACATCTTACTAAATTAAATGATATAGCTACCCTGTTCACTAATGATAAAAGAGAACTCGCTACTTTTATATTCTTAAAATACATCCGTTCTCATTAAAGGGTGATGCTAAGATATGGTTTAATTCTCTTGATCCTAGTTGTGTGCGTAGTCCCCAGGATATGATTTACTACTTCTCTGCTAAATATTTCCCTGCTCATAAGAAACAAGCTGCTTTAAGGGATATATATAATTTTGTGCAAATTGTAGAAGAGAATATCCTACAAGCTTGGGGGAGGCTTCTCCAATTACTTAATGCTTTGCCTGATCATCCTCTTAAGAAAAATGAAATACTTGATATCTTTTATAATGGACTAACCGATGCTTCCAGAGATTACATGGATAGTTGTGTTGGTTCTGTTTCCAGGGAAAGAACACCGGATGAAGCTGAAATTTTATTGAATAATATGTTGATAAATGAAAATAATCGGACACTTCCTGAGCCAACTCCTGAGCCTATTCCTAAACCAACTCCGAAGAAAAGAGGTGTTCTATTTCTCAGTCCTGAAGATATGCAAGAGGCAAAGAAATCCATGGAAGAAAATGGTATTAAAGCTGAGGATGTTGAGAATTTACCTCCTATTGAAGAAATACATGGTCTTAATTTACCACCTATTGAAGAAATGTATGGTTTTAATCCATCACCTATTGAAGAAACACATGGTCTTGATAACCCGACACAGGTAGTAAAGGTATATTCTCTATATAGGTATGATAAGGCTGAAATCCCATTTACCAAGTTTGCTAGCCCATGCTTCGATGAGTTTGATAAATTTATGGTTAAGCAAGAAGACTTCAATGCTTATTTTGGTAGAGAATTAAAACTCAATGCTGATATGATTGAACACTTGAGTGATTATATGGCCAATGTCAAAGGTGAACTTAAACTTATTAGTAAACATGCTTCTATGGTTACCACTCAAGTAGAACAAGTACTTAAAGCTCGAAATGATTTGCTCAATGAATTGAATAGTAAGAATAAGGACTATGCTGTTAGAGTGGCTACTAGAACTGGTAAAATGACTCAGGAACCTTTGTATCCTGAAGGCCACCCTAAGAGAATTGAGCAAGATTCTCAGAGAAATAATATAGATGCACCTAGTCCTTCTAAAAGGAAGAAAAAGAAAAATGATAGGACTTTGCATGCTTCTAGTGAACCTATTGCTGAAACACCTGAGAATCCAAATGATATTTCTATTTCTGATGCTGAAACATAATCTGGTAATGAACATGAACCTAGTGATAATGTTAATAATATTGTTCATGTTGATATTCAACCTAGCAATGACAATGATGTAGACATTGAACCTGCTGTTGATCTTGATAACCCACAATCAAAGAATCAACGTTATGATAAGAAAGACTTTGTTGCTAGGAAACATGGTAAAGAAAGAGAAACATGGGTTCAAAAACCCATGCCTTTTCCTCCCAACCCATCCAAGAAAAAGGATGATGAGGATTCTGAGCACTTTGCTCAAATGATTAGACCTATCTTTTTTCTTATGTGATTAACTGATATGCTCAAAATGAATCCTTATGCTAAGTATACGAAAGAAATTGTTACTAATAAAAGTAAGATACCGGAAGTTGAAATTTCCACCATGCTTGCTAATTATACTTTTAAAGGTGGAATACCAAAGAAACTTGGAGATCCAGGAGTACCCACTATACCATGCTCCATTAAAAGAAATCATGTTAAAACTACTTTATGTGATCTTGGAGCCGGTGTTAGTGTTATGCCTATCTCTTTATATTGTAGACTTGATTTGAATAAGTTGACGCCTAGTGAAATATCTTTGCAAATGGCTGACAAATCAACTGCTATACCTGTCGGTATTTGTGAGGATGTGCATGTTGTGGTTGCTAACGTTACTATTTTAACAGACTTTGTTATTCTTGATATTCCCAAGGACGATAGTATGTATATTATTCTTGGAAGACCCTTTTTGAATACTGCAGGGGATGTTATTGATTGCACCAAAGGCATTGTCACTTTTCATGTTAATGGTAATGAGCATACGGTACACTTTCCGAGGAAACAACCTCAAGTCCATAGTATCAATTCTATTGGAAAAATTCTATCGATTATTTTTGGAGGTTTTGAATTTCCTCTTCCTACTGTCAAGAAGAAATATGATATTCTTATTTTTGGGGATGTGCATATCCCCGTTGAGGTAACCTAGTGTTATTCTAAAATTCTCCGGTTCCATGTTATTCCGAATGAGTTTGTTAACAAGACTTGATCAACCTTGTTAATGGATTCCTTTTGATGATGATGAGATGGATGAATTTAGAAAACACAACTCTATGTACCCTCTTTCTACTTTCTGTTATTTATATTAAATAAAGTAAAAATAGTAATTTCTGTTTATTTTCTGATCATCCGTGCAATATAAAAATACCCCGAAAATAAAAGTTCTCCAAATGCCCTAAAATTTAAATATGATTTTTTCTGGAATATTTGAGAATATTTGGCACTGAGAACACAACAGGGGGGCAACCACCTGGCCACGAGGGTGGAGGGCGTGCCCTACCCCCTTGGGCGTGCCCCCCTGCCTCGTGGGCCCACGGTGGCCCTCCTCCACTTATTCCTACAAGTGAAAGGCAATTATGACGATATATGATGAACTGATTAAGATGGGAGAAGCTGGTATGAACTCGACCTCTCTTATTTTTGTAAATATGATTAGTTCATCATTCCTGATTCAGCCTATTATGAATAAACATGTTTGCGATGACAATTAGAGATTATAGTTTCTTATGCCATGCTTAATTGGCTAGGAGCTTATTGTGGTTTACCTTGCGTGCCAACATGCTATTAAAATGGTTGTGATGTGGTATGATAGGGTGGTATCCTCTTTTGAACGATTCGAGTGGCTTGACTTGGCACATGTTCACGCATGTAGTTGAAACAAAATCAACATAGCCTCTACGATATTTATGTTCATGGTGCATTATATCCTACTCATGCTTGCATACGGTGTTGATTAATTTTAATGCATGTTCATGACTGTTGTCGCTCTCTAGCTGGTCGCTTCCCAGTCTTTTTCTAGCCTTCACCTGTACTAAGCGGGAATACTGCTTGTGCATCCAATCCCATAAACCCCAAAGTTGTTCCATATGAGTCCACCATACCTACCTATATACGGTATCTACCTGCCGTTCCAGGTAAATTTGTATGTGCCAAACTCTAAACCTTCAAATAAATATCCTGTTTTGTATGCTCGAATAGCTCATGTATCAACTAGGGCTGTCCGTATCTTCCATGTTAGGCGGGTTATTCTCAAGAGGAGTGGACTCCGCTCCTCATGCATGAGAAAGTGGCTGGTCACCGGGATGCCCAGTCCCATGCTTTATGCATATCAAATCAAAATAATTGCAAACAAAACTCCCCCTGGGACTCTTGTTAGTTGGAGGCACTCGTTGTTTCGAGCAAGCCATGGATTGATGCTTGTTGGTGGAGGGGGAGTATAAACTTTACCATTCTGTTTTGGAACCGCCTATAATGTGTGTAGCATGGAAGATATCGCCATCTCTTGGTTGTTATGTTGACAATGAAAGTATACCACTCAAAATATTATTCACCTCTATTTCAAAATCGAGCTCTGGCACCTCTACAAATCCCTGCTTCCCTCTGCGAAGGGCCTATCTATTTACTTCTATGTTGAGTCATCATCCTCTTATTAAAAAGCACCAGTTGGAGAGCACCACTGTCATTTGCATTCATTACTGTTAGTTTACATTGAGTATGACATGACTGGATCTCTTTTACCATGAATTACAATGTCTAGTCAGTCCTTGATCTTTAAAGGTGCTCTGCATTTATGTTTTGCGGTCTCAGAAAGGGCTAGCGAGATACCATCTTGTTATATCATATTATGATTGTTTTGAGAAAGTGTTGTCACCCAAGATTTATTATTATTGCTCGCTAGTTGATTATGCCATTGATATGAGTAAACATGAGACCTAAGCATTATTGTGAATATGGTTAGTTTATAATCTTTGCTGAAAACTTGAATGCTGGCTTAACATATTTACAACAACAAGAGCAAACATAGCTTGTAAAAGTTTTCTTTATCACTTCCAGTTTTTCAACTGAATTGCTTGAGGACAAGAAAAGGTTTAAGCTTGGGGGAGTTGATACGTCTCCGTCGTATCTACTTTTCCAAACACTTTTGCCCTTGTTTTGGACTCTAACTTGCATGATTTGAATGGAACTAACCCGGACTGATGATGTTTTCAGCAGAATTGCTATGGTGTTATTTATGTGCAGAAACAAAAGTTCTCGGAATGACCTGAAACTTCACGGAGACTATTTTTGGAAATAATAAAAATACTGGCAAAAGATTAAGACCAGGGGGCCCACACCCTAGCCACAAGGGTGGGGGCGCGCCCCCGTACCTCGTGAGCCCCCTAGAGCTCCTCCGACCTCAACTCCAACTCTATATATTCGTGTTCGGAGAGAAAAATCAAGGAGAAAGATTCATCACGTTTTACGATATAGAGCCGCCGCCAAGCCCTAAACTCTCTCGGGAGGGCTGATCTGGAGTCCGTTCGGGGCTCCGGAGAGGGGAATCCGTCGCCATCATCATCATCAACCATCCTCCATCACCAATTTCATGATGCTCACCGTCGTGCGTGAGTAATTCCATCATAGGCTTGCCGGACGATGATGGGTTGGATGAGAATTATCATGTAATCGAGTTAGTTTTGTTAGGGTTTGATCCCTAGTATCCACTATGTTCTGAGATTGATGTTGCTATGACTTTGCTATGCTTAATGCTTGTCACTAGGGCCCGAGTGCCATGATTTCAGATCTGAACCTATTATGTTTTCATGAATATATGAGAGTTCTTGATCCTATCTTGCCAGTCTATAGTCACCTACTATGTGTTATTATCCGGCAACCCCGAAGTGACAATAATCGGGACCACATCCGGTGATGACCGTAGTTTGAGGAGTTCATGTATTCACTACATGTTAATGCTTTGGTCCGATACTCTATTAAAAGGAGGCCTTAATATCCCTTAGTTTCCGCTAGGACCCCGCTGCCACGGGAGGGTAGGACAAAAGATGTCATGCATGTTCCTTTCCATAAGCACGTACGACTATATTCGGAATACATGCCTACATTACATTGATGAACTGGAGCTAGTTCTGTGTCACCCTAGGTTATGACTGTTACATGATGAACCACATCCGGCATAATTCTCTATCACCGATCCATTGCCTACGAGCTTTCCATATATTGTTCTTCGCTTATTTACTTTTCTGTTGCTATTGCTATCATCACTACAAAATACCAAAAACATTACTTTTGCTACCGTTACTTTTTCTATCGTTACCACTACTATCATATTACTTTGCTACTAGATACTTTGCTGCAGATATTAAGTTTGTAGGTGTGGTTGAATTGACAACTCAGCTGCTAATACTTTAGAATATTCTTTGGCTCCCCTTGTGCCAAATCAATAAATTTGGGTTGAATACTCTATCCTCGAAAATTGTTGCGATCCCCTATATTTGTGGGTTATCAGGGGCCCTTAGTATGGTTCAGATTTAACCGTTTAGCAACAATAGCGCCTAAACTGAAAGTAGTATCATAAAACAAGGCATGGTGCAAAATCGCAATATCATGGGCACTAAGGTTTCCACCCCGTGTCCAATTAAGCATCTACTAGCAAATATTGAGAAGTAACGTAGAACATGAAAATGTATGCTAGTGATTCTCGCATCGGAAACATTCCTTGTTTCCCCTACAACAATCATATCAATAAATTCCTCCACATCATTACGATGTGGTTCCTCTATGCTGGCCTCAAAATGTATCAAACAGACCCGGCAAAAATCATAAAGTAACATCTCCTTATGCTCATCATATAAATAAAATTCCACCGAAGGTGGTGATCTCCTAGCATGGAAATGAAAATTTTGCACAAAGATATTGGTGAGTAAGAGATACTGTTCACGCTGGTTGTGGAGGAAGGAGGTGAGGCCTGCATTCTCAGCCAATTGATAAAAATCTTCATTAATCCTGGCCTCTTTCAAGAACTCATCACAAGGCCATTCACATGGCCGAACCTCCGTAGTACGAGGGAGATTATACTTGGGCTTCTAGTTCTCTTCACTTTGCTTATCCTTCGAGCTTCGGCTCGATGAGCCCCTCAAAAATCTCCTCATCTTTTTCTGAATTTTTTTGAAATTTTTAGTAACTTAAAATAAAAGTGAACCAAACTCAACAAGATTGATAGCAACTACTCCTACAAGTGCCTAGAGGCTATATCATGCATTAAAACTATTTTTGACCACATAAATTTGACATGCAAGATCAAGAATAGGGTCACCTAAGCAGCAAAAATTTGCAATAAATAAAGCACTAGAACAAAAACTAATTTGACCATTGGAGGAGTCACATACCAAAGAACAGTCCCCCAAAGTAGTTTTGTGAATGGAGATTTGAGCAAGGAGATCGAAAATGGCAGCAAGACGGGCAAGAACTCGGGTTTGAGCTGGCTTGTGATTTTTTTCTGGAGCAAGATGAAGCATGTGGATGCAAGGATGTGTCGTGGACCCCGTGGGGTCCACGAGGTAGGGGCGCGCCCAGGCAGGTGGGCACGCCCTCCACCCTCGTGGGCACGTGGCTACTCCCCCTGCCGTGTTCTCAGTGCCTAAAATTCTGAAATATTCTGGAAAAAATCATATTTCATTTTCGGGGCATTTGGAGAACTTTTATTTTTGGGGTATTTTTTGCATGGATAATTCAGAAAAATAGACAGAAAATACTATTTTTGCTTTATTTAAACTAAATAACAGAAAGTAAAAAGAGGGTACAGAGAGTTGTGTTTTCTAACTTCATCCATCTCATGCCCATTAAAAGGAATCCACTAACAAGGTTGATCAAGTCTTGTTAACAAACTCATTCCGAATCGCATGAAACCAGAGAAATTTCGAATAACACTAGGTTACCTCAACTGGGATATGCACATCCCCAACAATAAGAATATCATATTTCTTCTTAACAGTAGGAAGAGGAAATTCAAAACCTCCAATAGTAATTGTTGAAAATTTTCCAATAGAATTGATACTGTGGACTTGAGGTTGTTTCCTCGAAAAGTGTACCGTATGCTCATTACCATTAACATGAAAAGTGACATTGCCTTTATTGCAATCAATAACAGCCCCTGCAGTATTCAAAAAGGGTCTTCCAAGAATAATAGACATACTATCGTCCTCGGGAATATCAAGAATGACAAAGTCTGTTAAAATAGTAACGTTTGCAACCACAACAGACACATCCTCACAAATACCGACAGGTATAGCATTTGATTTATTAGCCATTTGCAAAGATATTTCAGTAGGTGTCAACTTATTCAAATCAAGTCTATGATATAAAGAGAGAGGCATGACACTAACACTGGCTCCAAGATCACATAAAGCAGTTTTAACATAGTTTCTTTTAATAGAGCATGGTATAGTTGGTACTCCGGGATCTCCCAGTTTCTTTGGTATTCCACCTTTAAAAGTATATTAGCAAGCATGGTGGAAATTTCAGATTCCGGTTTCTTTCTTTTATTACTAACAATTTCCTTCATGTACTTAGCATAAGGATTCATTTTAAGCATATCAGTCAAACGCATACACAAAAAGATAGGTCTAATCATTTCAGCAAAGCGCTCAAAATCCTCATCATCCTTTTTCTTGGATGGTTTAGGAGGAAAAGGCATGGGTTTCTGAACCCATGGTTCTCTTTCTTTACCGTGCTTCCTAGCAACAAAGTCTCTCTTATCATAATGTTGATTCTTTGATTGTGGGTTATCAAGATCAACAGCAGGTTTAATTTCTACATCATTATTATTGCTAGGTTGAGCATCAACATGAACATCATCATTAACATTATCACTAGGTTCATGTTCATTACCAGATTGTGTTTCAGCATCAGAAATAGAAATATCATTGGGATTCTCAGGTGTGTCAACAATAGGTTCACTAGAAGCATGCAAAGTCCTATCATTATTCTTTTTTTCCTTTTAGAAGGACTAGGAGTATCAACATTAGTTCTCTGAGAATCTTGCTCAATTCTCTTAGGGTGGCCCTCGGGATACAAGGGTTCCTGAGTCATTTTAACTCCTCTAGTCATAACTCTAACAACATTATCATTTTTCTTATTATTTAATTCATTGAGCAAATCATTCTGAGCTTTAAGTACTTGTTCTACTTGAGTGGTAACCATAGAAACATGTTTACTAATAAGTTTAAGTTCACCTTTAACTCTAGACATATAATCACTCAAGTGTTCAAGCATATCAGCATCGTGTTTCAATTTTCTACCAACATAAGCATTGAAGTTTTCTTGTTTAACCATAAAGTCATCAAACTCATCCAAGCATTGGCTAGCAAATTTAGTAAATGGGATTTCACATTTATCAAATCTATAGAGAGAATTTACCTTTGGTACCTGTGTCAGGTTATCAAGACCATGTATTTCTTTAATAGGCGGTAAATTCTTAACATCCTCAGCTTTAATACCTTTTTCTTTCATAGATTTATTTGCCTCTTGCATATCTTCAGGACTGAGAAATAGAATACCCCTTTTCTTTGGAGTTGGCTTAGGAGTTGGTTCAGGAAGTGTCCAATTATTTTCATTTGTCAACATATTATTCAATAGCAATTCAACTTGATCAACAGTTCTTTCCCTGAAAACACAACCAGCACAACTATCCAGGTATTCTCTGGAAGCATCGGTTAGTCCATTATAAAAGATATCAAGTATTTCATTTTTCTAGAGAGGATGATCAAGCAAAGCATTAAGTAATTGGATAAGCCTCCCCCAAGCTTGTGGGAGACTCTCTTCTTCAATTTGCACAAAATTATATATTTCCTTTAAAGCGGCTTGTTTCTTATGAGCGGGGAAATATTTAGCAGAGAAGTAATAAATCATATCCTGGGGACTATGCACACAACCAGGATCAAGATAATTAAACCATGAATTAGCATCACCCTTTAATGAGAATAGAAACAATTTAAGGATAAACGAATAGCGAGTTTTCTCATCATTAGTGAACGGGGTGGGTATATCATTTAATTTAGTAAGATGTGCCACAACAGTTTCAGATTCATAGCCATAAAAAGGATCAGATTCAACCAAAGTAATTAACTCAGGGTTAACAGAGAAATCATAATCCTTATCAGTAATAAAGATAGGTGAAGTAGCAAAAGTAGGGTCATATTTCATTCTAGCATTCAAAGACTTTTCTTTAAGCTTAGCTAATAATTTCTTAAGATAAGATCTATCATTGCAAGCAAGAAAGTCTCTAGCAGTTTCTTCATCCATAACATAACCCTCAGGCACAATAGGCAATGCATATCTAGGGGGAGAATCTTCGTCATCACTTTCATCAATATTATCAGTTTCAATAATTTCATTCTCTCTAACCCTAGCAAGTTGTTCATCAAGAAATTCACCTAGTGGCACAGTATTATCAAGCATAGAAGTAGTTTCATCATAAGTATCATGCAAAGCAGAACTGGCATCATCAATAACATGCGACCTATCAGAAGGTGAATGAACTGTAGAGCTAGATGGCAGTTCCTTACCTCCCCTCGTAGTTGAGGGAAAAATCTTGGTTCTTTGATCTTTCAAGTTCTTCATAGTGACCAGCAGATATAAATCCCAAGTGACTCAAAGAATAGAGTTATGTTCCTCGATAACAGCGTCAGAAAATAGTCTTGATAACCCACAAGTATAGGGGATCGCAAAAGTTTTCGAGGGTAGAGTATTCAACCAAAATTTATTGATTTGACACAAGGGGAGCCAAAGAATATTCTCAAGTATTAGTAGCTGAGTTGTCAATTCAGCCACACCTAGAAACTTAATATTTGCAGCAAGGTATTTAGTAGCAAAGTAATATGATAGTAGTGGTAACGGTAGCAAAAGTAATATTTTAGGTTTTGTAGTGATTGTAACAGTACCAACGGAAAAGTAAATAAGCGAAGAACAATATATGAAAAGCTCGTAGGCATTGGATCGGTGATGGAGAATTATGTCAGATGCAATCAATCATGCAACAGTTATAACATAAGGTGACACAGAACTAGCTCCAATTCATCAATGTAATGTAGGCATGTATTCCGAATATAGTCATATGTGCTTATGGAAAAGAACTTGCATGACATCTTTTTTCCTACCCTCCCGTGGCAGCGAGGTCCTATTGGAAACTAAGGGATATTAAGGCCTCCTTTTAATAGAGTACCGGACCAAAGCTTTAACACATAGTGAATACATGAAGTCCTCAAACTACGGTCATCACCAGTAAGTATCCCGATTATTGTCACTTCGGGGTTAACGGATCATAACACATAATAGGTGACTATAGACTTGCAAGATAGTATCACGAACTCACATATATTCATGAAAACATAATAGGTTCAGATCTGAAATCATGGCACTCGGGCCCTAGTGACAAGCATTAAGCATAGCAAAGTCATAGCAACATCAATCTCAGAGCATAGTGGATACTAGGGATCAAACCCTAACAAAACTAACTCGATTACATGATAAATCTAATCCAACCCATCACCGTCCAGCAAGCCTACGATGGAATTACTCACGCACTGCGGTGAGCATCATGAAAGTGGTGATGGAGGAAGGTTGATGATGACGATGGTGATGGATTCCCCTCTCCGGAGCCCCGAACGGACTCCAGATCAGCCCTCCCAAGAGAGTTTAGGGCTTGGCGGCGGCTCCGTATCATAAAACATGATGAATCCTTCTCTCTGATTTTTTTCTCCCCAAACATGAATATATGGAGTCAAGATGGACGTCGGTGGAGCATCAGGGGGCCCACGAGGCAGGGGGCGCGGCCCCACCCTCGTGGACAGGGCATGGGCCCCCTGACATGGATCTTTTCGCCTGTATTTTTATATATTCCAAAAATAATCTCCGTTGATTTTCAGGTCATTCCGAGAACTTTTATTTCTGCACAAAAATAACACCATGGCAATTCTGGTAAAAACAACGTCAGTCCGGGTTAGTTCCATTCAAATCATGCAAATTAGAGTTCAAAACAAGGGCAAAAGTGTTTGGAAAAGTAGATACGTTGGAGACGTATCACATCCCCTCTTTCATCTTCAATGCATCGGTAATTTACTTGAGGCTATATTTTTATTCACCACATGATATGTGTTTTGCTTGGAGCATCTTGTATGATATGGATCTTTGCTTTTTATTTTGCCACAATCATGCTTGATGAACACACCTTTTGAGAGGGGCACACATAAATCGTGAATTTATTAGAACTTCACTTATATCTTTTGAGCTTGGTAGTTGCTCTAGTGCTTCACTTATATCTTTTTAGAGCATGGCGGCGGTTTTATTTTGAAGAAATTGATTAACTCTCATGCTTCACTTATATTATTTTGAGTGTATTTAAACAGCATGGTAATTTTCTTAGGTTATGAATTTAGTCCAAATATGATGGGCATCCAAGAGGGATATAATAAAAACTTTCATATTAAGTGCATTGAATAGTATGAGAAGTTTGATTCCTTATGATTGTTTTAGACATAAAGATGGTGATATTAGAGTCATCCTTATGATTGTTTTAGACATAAAGATGGTGATATTAGAGTCATCCTAGTGAGTAATTATGGATTGTAGAAATACTTGTGTCAAAGTTTGTGATTCCCGCATCATGCACGTATGGTGATGTAGCGACCCGACCCGAATGGATCAAGTATGTGTGCTTAAGTGTCATCCCTGGATCGGTATGCTGACACACACAGTACTCGAGGATTTATAACAGAGGTAAATCACATGTATAAGTAACATAAAATACTATTACCTCAATCCAAAATAGAGGAAGTAACAAGGTTGTGGATTCCCATCAACACCAACGGCAAAGTTGAGTGTAGAAATCGTAACCCTAACATTTCACTTACTCGTCGTAAGAAATCCTGCAACATGAGATGTTGCAGCCACAAAGGCTCAGTACATTGAATGTACTGGCAAATTCACACCATAGAGAATGATGAACAATGGCTACATGCATATATGGCTGGTGGAAAGCTCTATGGTTATAAGGTTTTTGCGAAAAGCCAGTTTTTCCCTACTGCAAAGGAATAAATTTTATTTAACTATCATGGTGGTTGTTGAACATTGAGAATGGTTGACAGCATTCTCAATCCCAATTAAGTAACATCATTAAACCCAACAATATTCATTTAAAGTAACGTGATGAGATCAACAGGATAATCCAAGAACTAGATACTCAAGATGTCCATAACCGGGGACACGGCTAACCATGATTAGTTTATACACTCTACAGAGGTTTGCGCACTTTTCCCCACAAGACTCGATCTCCTCCTTGGATTTCTCGCACTACATGGTGTTTGAGAAACGGATGACCGAGACATAGTCTTTCAGAAGCGTTTGCACCTTACGATGGGTAGACCGTACCACCTACAACCCCTACATCTGCTAGTCTACCACTGTAAGAGTTCACACGACTTAATCAACTATGCTAGAGCCCATAATAGCTTGTGGCTGCACACGGAAGTTTCTAGCATGAATAATCTTATGATCCCTTTGAGCCTGGGTGGCGGTCCAAAAGAAAAACAGGCAATCCTGGTCTACCCAGGTGCCTAGACAGGCAATCCTGGAATAACCCGGTGCCTCAATCCACCCAGATGTGTGTTTAAGTTGCCACCTTAGATAAACCATTAATTAACAAACTCACATCTGTCATGGATATCACTCACCCAATCCACGTCTACTAGCATAGCATGGCATAATGGCAAACGTAGAAGTAACTCCCAAAGGTTTGATATTAAACAGGTAATAGGTACTACCTCAACTACTTCCCATCCCACAATTTAATTAGATCCTAGTCATGCAATGTGTGAGGATTGATCTAATGCAATAAAACCGGGTTGTAGAAAAGGTATGATCAAAGTGTGAACTTGCCTGCAATGTTGATGAAGATGATTCGCACTCAAAAATCTTGATAGCTCTACTCGTCACACTCCGGTCAATCTATCATAATCAAGCAATAGTAACCACACATAAGCAATCACTCAAAAGACTAGAAAGATCGAAGAAGTCGATTCAGAAAACATCAAAACCAACCAAATAGCTCTTGCAACATAAAACAATTTCTAATAGTACGAAAATTATGTGAATTTGGCCTTATCAGAAAGTTTAGGTCAAGAGCTTTAATTTGCAAAAAGAATCAACTCAAACGGAGTTACGGATAAAAAGATATGATCAAAAGAAGTTTGAATATGAATATGAACAAAATTCGAAATTTGAAAATTTCAAAAAGTTGATGTGACAGGTTCACTGGATAGGTGAAAACAAGACGAAGCTACAGACGCTGGTTTCATCTAATTTGGATAAACGGCTGAAAAGTTATGGCTATTTGAAAAATCAGGGTCAAGCTGTTTTACGAAAGAAAAAAAATAGCTACGGTTAAGGTCTAACATATAAATACGTAGACTAATTGATAATCTAATTATTCTATCGTATTAGTCTAAAAATAATAAACTACGGAAGTATATGAAAAAAAATGAATAAAGAAAGATACCTTTATAAGGCAGAGAAAAGACGACTTTGGAGAGATGAGACAACTTCCAGAAGTCGCGTCGGAGAGGAGAAAAATATTTTTCTTAAATGGATCTAGTCAAATCAAAATATTGATTTAACCCGAATGAGTTGATTTTTGGAGGCTCTATGAGTCTATATTTATTGGTGGAAAAGAGGCTTAGGGATCAAAGGCTAGGCAATGTGGGAACGAAAATTATACGAAACAGAGAAGAAAAGAGGCGGATGGGCCTAAAGGCCTTCGGCCGGCCCCGCGCACGCTGCGGTGCAGTTTTTTTTACAAAATTCGGCCTAAGAAAAAATATATAAAAAAAGAAAAGGCTGGCTGGGCCTGGTCCATATAGGATAAAAAAATAGGGCGCTCGCTGGTACTATGATGCGTACGTAGGCGACAGTTAGTTTCAGGCGCGCGCAGTTCTTTTTTTTAAAACAGAATGCGATAAACTAAAAAGCGAAAATAAAATAAAACTTTATATATGCATATTATATATCAAAATTTTCAGAAAAAGATTTTCTACAAGATGAACATTTTCCTAGCATTAAATAAAATTCACACAAATTCAGATAATTCAAAGAGTGCTACTGGTCTAATAAAATCCAATAAAAATCATTTTAGAAATATCAAAATGGTTTCAAATTTGTTTCTCTCCAATTTTTTGTTGTAGGGAATCATGTTACCCTAATTTCCATATATTTTATTTTTGGATAAAAATAATTTGAATAAAACTCAAATAACTCCAAATTGAAAATAGATTCAAAAGAACTTTGAATTTAATTCTTTGAAACTCCCAACTCACATTTCATATAATTTGAAGAAGTCCTTTTATCTTCTCTCATGAAAATCATTGAGCTGCATGAAGTTTATGAATTGAAATATTTCCAAATGAAATTCAATTATTTTCAAATACCCTTTCATTTAATTTAAATGGAAGAAGTCATATCATCTTCGCTCAAGGGTTTTGTATTTGAAAAGAATTTGAATTCATGGAGATCAGAAAGCAAATATAAAAGTTTGGGAAAGTCCTTTTTATTCCCTCTCATTTAACTTTCAAAAAGTTTCGAATTCACTCACTTTCAGACAATCAGTCAAATCTATCTATTTATTATAACATTCCAAAATTTAGAATTTTGGGATGTTACAAACCTACCACCCTTAAAATGAATCTCGTCCTCGAGATTCGGAGAGGCTAGAAAGAAATAGGTTAAGTTCGGGGTCTTCTCAAAATCCATTGATCGTCTCCGGGGTCTCGGGTGCTACCACCCTTAGAAACATTGTTACGGTCCCATCAATACTCATATACTCCATCCTTATTCTTGACAGGGCCGGTCTTCTCAGATTGTAAGGATAATTCCTTCCCTTGCTCTTCCGGCAGCGGCATAACCTTTTCCTCAATTCTTTTGTCCTTTCATCTTGGTAAGGTTATTCCGAGACTGTGTCTTCTTACCTGACGGGTCTGGCGCCAGTACTAAACAACTAATCGATATCTCATGGTGGTCAACAATTTATGGTTTCTCCTGCAGGAAATGGGTCTGGGTTGATCCTCACCGTATAACCTACGGTTGGCAAAGCTACCTTGTACAAGGGAAAAATACTTATACCATTCTAAGGCTTAAACAAGGTTTAATATCGCCGTCTCTCTACTATAGGTAAGTCACTCAGATTTACCATCCCATATAGCAAGGCGAATAATAAGAGTAAGTCGGTATGGTGATCAATCCATCCCGCACCCAAATCATTACCATGTATATAGTTTAGCGAATCTCGCATACTAACACTCGGTCATCCTCACAAGCATTGCAGAATTTCTCTTGTCGATGAACGAAGTTCGGATAAATCCATAGATTCTGCAAGCCAAACAACCATCTATCGTTCCTTCACAACTCTCAGGTTTTGCATAATTCCTATAAGATTGTCTATCGATAAAACATAACTCCTTCCAGGGTTTTTCCTTCAGCAAGAGTGTGATTGCTTCTTGGCAGGTTCTGGGGCCTGTGGGTTATGGCCCATCTCATCACTTGCAAACCTTGAACTCTTCATCGGGGCAACGGATCTCTAATCCAACATCCAACTTCCAGCTTTCCTAGTATACTAAAATCCATCCAGTTGTACTGTCTTCCTTCCTTCTGTTGGTACCAAACTAAGACGTGATTACTCAGACTCGTCATGGAATTTCCATTAATCCATATTTCCAACATCATACCTCCTTTATATCCAATAGTAATTCATCTCTTCATCCTCGTGGGATATCCCTCATACCGAGATAAAACCTTTACTTATGAAGTCGATATTCCACTTCGTGGAACATCATTATCCTTTCCAGGGTCAAGCGTCCTTACAGGGGAATATTGGCCATCTCTGCATGGCACTTCTTCAACTAGGAAATGTGAAACACATCATGAACTCCTGACAGTCCTTTGGGTGACTCCAACTCGTTGGCCACTTCTCCCATACGCTCCAAGAGTCGGTATGGTCCTACAAATCTCGGGGCTGACTTTCCCTTAACTACAAATCGTTTAACTCCTCGCAGAGGGGACACACGAAGACATGTTCTGTCTCCAATTTCATAGACTACCTCCTTGTGTTTTTGAGTCTGTATAACTCTTCTGCCTGGACTGAGCTACCTTCAGTCTATCTCAAATCAACATAACATTCTCTTCTGACTCCTTGATCACATTTGGTCCAACAACTGACGGTCTCCAACTTCATCCCACATACTCTTGGGGCATCACACATATCGAGACAAAACTCGTATTCATTTTATCCGAAATCCACTCAGTGGAGTATCCTTATCTTTTCCAGGGGTCAACGGTTCTTACAGGGTACTACCACCCTTAAAATGCACAAATCTTCCATAGACCATATTTCTCATATCCTCAGAATGGCCAAAATTCTTCTTCATAGAGTAACAACTCATAAAATCCATACCAGTACCAACAGTGCTAACTTTATTCATTCTCAAGTGATTACAATCTCTCGCTTTTCCATTACATGTCTGAACTCAACACCTCAATATAAAAGAAAATGTTCTCACTTCTACTACTCCATTTCTTTTGTTGCAAACTCAACTATCTAGCACAAGTTTCCTTCTCCTTGGGGCATTCTCTGGCAAAGTGCCCTGCTCCATTACAACTAAAACATATTACTTCTGACAAGTCTCGAGGTTTCCTTTTTGGGAAATTGTTAAGGTAGTGCCCTGACTCCTTGCACCTGTAACAGGTGATATGACTCAGGTACCTTCTGGGCTCCAATCGGTTTGTCTTCCTGGACTTTTCCATTCCAATCATGGATTCTATTTCTTGTGGGTCGTACTCTACTTCCTCTGTCGGGAATTCTACTAGATCCCCAGTCAAACAATTTTGGGAGATGTGTCCTTCTTCTCCACATGAATAGCAAGACTTAGTGCAGGGTTTACTCGGGTCCTCTTTAGGTGTGTCCTCCACCTCTTCCTTCATCACGGGTTCTTCTAAAATTTCCATAAGGGATCCTTTCTTTACTTCTTTCTTCTATTGTACAGTTCTTCGTACCATGGGGTAAATGTGACACTGAGTAGAATAGTGGGTAATCCCTTCACACAAGAAACAAGTAATCTGCCAAGTTGGGCATTCTTTAACTGGGTAACTTCCTTCACAATTAGGGCATTCATCCTTGTGTTCTTTAGGGGTGTGTCCTATTTCTCCACAAATCTTGCATGCACAAGGTTTCTTCATATCCTTTCCATAAGGTTTCAACTTCTGGGACACAAGCCGAGACTTTGGCAGAGTCAACTTAAATTCTTTCCAAGTGGTTACTCCTTGCCATCCATTGATGGTTTGGTACATTCTCCACCATGTAGCAGCACCTCTTTCAAAGCACTGAAGAGCATGTTGGGTCATATCCTTTCCGACTACAGGGTTATTCTTCATGTGATCCTCCATGTTCTGAATCCATCGGTCGGTCTCCAACTAACTCATCGGTCCAGAAAATACAAGCTCATCTTCATTCATCCTCTATTGGGTCCATGGGTTTGGGGTGAGATAAGAGAGATAGAGAGGGATACACACAATACAAACAAAAGTTTTTGAAAAGACAGATTTTATTTGTGGCTGTCGGGAAAAACATCAAACAAATGACAGCTCACAAACGTCGCATCTAACGTAAGTGTATAACAGGGGTTTGGTCTTCTAAAGGTCAATAAATCCTCAAAGTCATCAAACCCATCAAGTCTTGTTCATGCCTCCAATGGATTCTTCCAATCATGCTTGTCTTTCTCAAGTTCTTTTGCCAGATCAACTCTGTTGACGTGAAGTCTCCCGTGACCTCCTTTAATTATTTTTGGAGTTGTGTTCCAAACTTCCGGGTTTCAACATCCTTGGCATGAACCATGGTCCTACTGTCCTTCAGTTCCTGACGAATCTCCGATATCTCAAGGTTTTGCTCCTCCAGCTTGGCTACTTTCATCTTTTGGTTCTTGAGTTCTTCACGAAATGTTTCCTTGTCTAATACGGCTTCATGGAGCTCCACCTTAAACTTCTTGATGTACTACTCCAGATCCTGGTGATACACCGGCTAAGGTTAAAACTTCATCTTACTAATAGGTGCTCCATCAGCCTTCTTCCATCAAATCCATTCTGAAGAAATGCATCCTTAACTCAGCACGGTGACAATAGCATCAGCGGGCAATGACATCACGGATAACCATGTTTCTGCTCTTGTCATTCCCATGAGCTATCATTCCATAGTTGATATCTCCTGCCTTAGGGTTTTCTTTGACAAAACTTCGAGTTCTTAACTCTACATGCTCCGGTCTTTCTTTGATACACCTTGATCTCGGGTATTGACAACTTCCATAGTCTGCCAAGTTCCATAAGGGGTGCCTTCCTAGGTCATATGAATCTGGAAAATTCTACAGGGCCTTCAAATTCCCCTAGTCTTCGGAGTCTTCAACCGTTGTAGTTTCCATCATTATAATATACGGTAAAATCCTCTTCATTCCGATGTGGTCTTAGTGGTCCCATATCTTGTACTTCTTGGAGTGGCCTCATCAGTCGAACCTTCGAGTGGTCAAAAGGGGAAAAGGGTATAGTCTCGCTAAAAGGGAATATTTGAATAAGCTCAGAAGAGAAGAGAGGTAAAAGGTCTTTTTTTGAAAGGGAAAGTTGTAGAGAAAAATCTTTGCTATGGGCTTGCCAGTTTCTAGGGTCACGTCCTACAGTCAACATGTGCTCTGATACCATCTTGTAGCGACCCGACCTGAATGGATCAAGTCTGTGTGCTTAAGTGTCATCCCTGGATCGGTATGCTGACACACATAGTACTCGAGGATTTATAACAGAGGTAAATCACATGTATAAGTAACATAAAATACTATTACCTCAATCCAAAATAGCGGAAGTAACAAGGTTGTGGATTCCCATCAACACCAACGGCAAAGTTGAGTGTAGAAATCGTAACCCTAACGTTTCACTTACTCGTCGTAAGAAATCCTACAACATGAGACGTTGCAGCCACAAAGGGTCAGTACATTGAATGTACTGGCAAATTCACACCATAGAGAATGATGAACAATGGCTATCACTACATGCATATATGGCTGGTGGAAAGCTCTATGGTTATAAGGTTTTTGCAAAAAGCCAGTTTTTCCCTACTGCAAAGGAATAAATTTTATTTAACTATCATGGTGGTTGTTGAACATTGAGAATGGTTGACAGCATTCTCAATCCCAATTAAGTAACATCATTAAACCCAACAATATTCATTTAAAGTAACGTGATGAGATCAACAGGATAATCCAAGAACTAGATACTCAAGATGTCCATAACCGGGGACACGGCTAACCATGATTAGTTTATACACTCTACAGAGGTTTGCGCACTTTTCCCCACAAGACTCGATCTCCTCCGTTGGATTTCTCGCACTACATGGTGTTTGAGAAACGGATGACCGAGACATAGTCTTTCAGAAGCGTTTGCACCTTACGATGGGTAGACCGTACCACCTACAACCCCTACATCTGCTAGTCTACCACTGTAAGAGTTCACACGACTTAATCAACTATGCTAGAGCCCATAATAGCTTGTGGCTGCACATGGAAGTTTCTAGCATGAATAATCTTATGATCCCTTTGAGCCTGGGTGGCGGTCCAAAAGAAAAACAGGCAATCCTGGTCTACCCAGGTGCCTAGACAGGCAATCCTGGAATAACCCGGTGCCTCAATCCACCCAGATGTGTGTTTAAATTGCCACCTTAGATAAACCATTAATTAACAAACTCACATCTGTAATGGATATCACTCACCCAATCCACGTCTACTAGCATAGCATGGCATAATGGCAAACGTAGAAGTAACTCCCAAAGGTTTGATATTAAACAGGTAATAGGTACTACCTCAACTACTTCCCATCCCACAATTTAATTAGATCCTAGTCATGCAATGTGTGAGGATTGATCTAATGCAATAAAACTGGGTTGTAGAAAAGGTATGATCAAAGTGTGAACTTGCCTGCAATGTTGATGAAGATGATTCGCACTCAAAAATCTTGATAGCTCTACTCGTCACACTCCGGTCAATCTATCATAATCAAGCAATAGTAACCACACATAAGCAATCACTCAAAAGACTAGAAAGATCGAAGAAGTCGATTCGGAAAACATCATAACCAAGCAAATAGCTCTTGCAACATAAAACAATTTCTAATAGTACCAAAATTATGTGAATTTGGCCTTATCAGAAAGTTTAGGTCAAGAGCTTTAATTTGCAAAAAGAATCAACTCAAACGGAGTTACGGATGAAAAGATATGATCAAAAGAAGTTTGAATATGAATCTGAATAAAATTCGAAATTTGAAAATTTCAAAAAGTTGATGTGACAGGTTCATTGGATAGGTGAAAACAAGACAAAGCTATAGACGCTGGTTTCATCTAATTTGGATAAACGGGTGAAAAGTTATGGCTATTTGAAAAATCAGGGTCAAGCTGTTTTACGAAAGAAAAAAATAGCTACGGTTAAGGTCTAACGTATAAATACGTAGACTAATTGATAATCTAATTATTCTATCATATTAGTCTAAAAATAATAAACTACGGAAGTATATGAAAAAAAATGAATAAAGAAAGATACCTTTATAAGGCAGAGAAAAGACGACTTTGGAGAGATGAGACAACTTCCAGAAGTCGCGTCGGAGAGGAGAAAAATATTTTTCTTAAATGGATCTAGTCAAATCAAAATATTGATTTAACCCGAATTGGATGATTTTTGGAGGCTCTATGGGCCTATATTTATTGGTGGAAAAGAGACTTAGGGATCAAAGGCTAGGCAATGTGGGAACGAAAATTATACGAAACAGAGAAGAAAAGAGGCGGATGGGCCTAAAGGCCTTCGGCTGGCCGCGCGCACGCTGCGGTGCAGTTTTTTTTACAAAATTCGGCCTAAGAAAAACTATAAAAAAAAGAAAAGGCTGGCTGGGCCTGGTCCATATAGGATAAAAAATAGGGCGCTCGCTGGTACTATGATGCGTACGTAGGCTACAATTAGTTTTCACGCGCGCAGTTCTTTTTTTTAACAGAATGCGATAACCTGAAAAGCGAAAATAAAATAAAACTTTATATAGGCATATTATATATCAAAAATTTTAGAAAAAGATTTTCTACAAGATGAACATTTTCCTAGCATTAAATAAAATTCACACAAATTCAGATAATTCAAAGAGTGCTACTGGTCTAATAAAATCCAATAAAAATCATTTTAGAAATATCAAAATGATTTCAAATTTGTTTCTCTCCAATTTTCTGTTGTAGGGAATCATGTTACCCTAATTTCCATATATTTTATTTTTGGAGAAAAATAATTTGAATAAAACTCAAATAACTCCAAATTGAAAATAAATTCAAAAGAACTTTGAATTTAATTCTTTGAAACTCCCAACTCATATTTCATATAATTTGAAGAAGTCCTTTTATCTTCTCTCATGAAAATCATTGAGCTGCATGAAGTTTATGAATTTAAATATTTCCAAATGAAATTCAATTATTTTCAAATACCCTTTCATTTAATTTAAATGGAAGAAGTCATATCATCTTCGCTCAAGGGTTTTGTATTTGAAAAGAATTTGAATTCATGGAGATCAGAAAGCAAATATGAAAGTTTGGGAAAGTCCTTTTTATTGTTCCCTCTCATTTAACTTTCAAAAAGTTTCGAATTCACTCACTTTGAAACAATCAGTCAAATCTATATATTTATTATAACATTCCAAAATTTAGAATTTTGGGATGTTACAGGTGAACCGTTATGTAACGAAGTTGGAGCATAATTAATTTATTGATTGTCTTCCTTATGAGTGGCGGTCAGGGACGAGCGATGGTCTTTTCCTACCAATCTATCCCCCTAGGAGCATGCGCGTAGTAGTTTGTTTCAATGACTAATAGATTTTTGCAATAAGTATGTGAGTTCTTTATGACTAATGTTGAGTCCATGGATTATACGCACTCTCACCCTTCCACCATTGCTAGCCTCTCTGGTACCGGGCAACTTTCGTCGGTACCATACACCCACCATATACCTTCGTAAAAACAGCCACCATACCTACCTATTATGGCATTTCCATAGCCATTCTGAGATATACTGCCATGCAACTTCCACCATTCTGTTTATTATGACACGCTTCATCATTTTCATGTTGATTTGCATAATCATTTATTGACATCGTATTTGTGGCAAAGCCACCATTCATATTTTTATACATGTCACTCTTGATCATTGTACATCCCGATACACCGCCGAAGGCATTCATATAGAGTCATATCTTTGTTCTAGTATCGAGTTGTAATTCGTGAGTTGTAAGTAAATAAAAGTGTGATGATCATCATTGTTAGAGCATTCTCCCATGTGAGGAAAGGATTATGGAGACTATGATTCCCCCACAAGTCGGGATGAGACACCGGAATAAAAAGAGGGGGAGAGAAAAGAAGAAAGAGGCCAAAGAGCCCAAAATAAAAAAATGAGAGAAAAGAGAGAAGGGGCAATGCTACTATCCTTTTACACACTTGTGCTTCAAAGTAGCACCATGATCTTCATGATGGAGAGTCTCCTATTTTATCACTTTCATATACTAGTGGGAATTTTTCATTATAGAACTTGGCTTGTATATTCCAATAATGGTCTTCCTCAAATTTTCCTAGGTCTTCGTGAGCAAGCGAGTTAGATGCACACCCGCTTAGTTTCTTTTTGAGCTTTCATACACGTATAGCTCTAATGCATCCGTTGCATGGCAATCCCTACTCACTCACATTGATATCTATTGGTGGGCATATCCATACCCCGTTGATACGCCTAGTTGATGTGAGACTATCTCCTTCTTTTTGTTTTCTCCACAACCACCATGTTCTATTCCACCTATAGTGCTATGTCCATGGCTCACGCTCATGTATTGCGTGAAAGTTGAAAAGGTTTGAGAACATCAAAAGTATGAAACAATTTCTTGGCTTGTCATCGGGGTTGTGCATGATTTAAATACTTTGTGTGATAAAGATGGAGCATAGCCAGACTATATGATTTTGTAAGGATAACTTTCTTTGGCCATGTTATTTTGAGAAGACATGATTGCCTTAGTAGTATGTTTGAAGTATTATTGTTTTATGCCAATATTAAACTTTTGTTTTGAATCTTATGGACCTGAATATTCTTGCCACAATAGAGAAGATTACATTTATAAATATGTTAGGTAGCATTCCACATCAAAAATTATGTTTTTATCATTTACCTAGTCGAGGACGAGCAGGAAATAAGCTTGGGGATGCTTGATAGTCTCCAACGTATCTATAATTTTTGATTGTTCCATGCTATTACATTATCCATCTTGGATGTTTTATATGCATTTATATGCTATTTTATATTATTTTTGGGACTAACCTATTAACCTAGAGCACATTGCCAGTATTTGTTTTTTCATTGTTTTTGAGTTTTACAGAAAAGGAATATCAAACGGAGTCCAAACGAGTTGAAAATTTATGGTGATTTTTATGGACCAGAACAAGCCCCTGCA
Organism: Triticum dicoccoides; assembly: GCF_002162155.2. NCBI lineage: Eukaryota > Viridiplantae > Streptophyta > Magnoliopsida > Poales > Poaceae > Triticum > Triticum dicoccoides. The sequence continues at coordinate 473,972,907 of NC_041390.1, forward strand.
GCACAAGAGTTGGGCCAGAAGAGTCCCGAGGCAACGAGAAGGGTGGAGGGTGTGCCCACCCCCCCTACCTTGCCACTGCCCCGTGGAACCCCCTGACGTTAACCGGTGCCAAAAATACCTATAAATAGAGAAATACCCAGAAAGAAACCTAGATTGGGAGTTCCACTGTCGAAAGCCTCTATAGCCACAAAAAACCAATCAGGAGCCCGTTCTGGCACCCTACCGGAGGGGGAAACCATCATCGGTGGCCATCTTCATCATCCCGGCGGTCTCCATGACATGGAGGGAGTAGTTCACCCTCGGGTTGAGGGTATGTACCAGTAGCTATGTGTTTGATCTCTTTCTCTCGTGTTCTTGATTTGGCACGATCTTGATGTATCGCGAGCTTTGTTACTATAGTTGAATCATATGGTGTTTCTCCCCCTCTATCTTCTTGTGATGAATTGAGTTTTACCTACCAGGTTTCACTACTATCGGATTGAATACTATTATGGATTTTGTATGTCTTGCATGGGATACCCATGGTGACAATGGGGTGTTCTATTGATTCACTAGATGTATGCTTTGACACTCAACTCGCTGATTCCCGAGGTGACATTGGGGTAATCTATGCATAGGGGTTGATGCACTTTTTCGTCCTTGTTTCTCCGGTAGGAATCTTGGGGCACTCTTTGTGGTTCTGTGTGTTTTACTGAATATTATGAATCTGAAGTTGTTTGATGCATATTGTATAATTGACCCACAGATACTTGTGGTGACATTGGAGTATCTAGGTGACATTAGGGTTGATTGATGTGTGTCATATGGTGTTATTTTACTACAAACTCTAGGGTTGTTTGTGACACTTATAGGAATAGCCCAATGGATTGTTCAGAAAGAATAACTTTGAGGTGGTTTCATACCCTACAAGCAATTTCATCTTATGTTCTCCGCGATAGGAACTTTGGAGTGACTTTTGTCGCATGTTGAGGGATTGCCATATGATTTAATTATGTTATCATTGTTGAGAGAACTTGCAATAGTGAAAGTATGAACCCTAGGCTTTGTTTCCAAGCATTGAAATACTGTTTTCGCTCACTTTTGTTACTAGTTACCTTGCTGTTTTTATATTTCCAGATTACAAAAACCTATATCTACCATCTATATTACACTTGTATAACCATATCTCTTCGCCGAACTAGTGCACCTATACATTTTACCATTGTATTGGATGTGTTGGGAACATAAGAGACTCTTTGCTATTTGGTTGCAGGGTTGTTTGAGAGAGACCATCTTCATCATATGCCTCCCACGGATTGATAAACCTTAGGTCATCCACTTGAGGGAAATTTGTTATTGTCCTACAAAACTCTCCACTTGGAGGCCCAACACGAATCTACAAAAAGAAGGTTGCATAGTAGACATCAGAGGGTGACCCTATTGGGTACTACCAAGGAAGGATATCGTGCTAATCATTACAGGAAAATATAAACCTCCTAAATTGATAGTAGATCGAGTCTTGTTCTGGTAACACCCATACTTGATTCGTGCTACCACATGTCCATGCCATAGGTAGGATAGGGTTGGGTTCAATAAGTTCATTACCCCTTTCGTGCACACACTGTATAGAGAGGCCATAGGGAATGATACTATTGGCCCTAGTAGTCATGTCACTTGTTCCGGGGGCATGAATGTCGGTCTGGGACCGAAGCTGATTATTCATTCTATTGGAGGCCGTTGAGTGAGGCCTTCCCACTTATAGTTTTACTTTATCATTGTTTTGGGTGATTCCTGGCTTGATGGATTAAAGCTGGTATGTGCTGGTTAGGTGTGTTTTCAACTCAAAGGCCGTAATCAGAATTAGTCAACGTCTTGGGGTTGAGTAGAGAAATCCTTGGCTTGTGGGTAAAGAGTGCATCCTCTATAGAGTATAAGACCTATTCGAATAGTCGTGTCCATGGTTAAGGACTACAGTCTGGGTTGGTCAAGTGACGGTCTCAGTGTCAGTCTCCGGAGGAAATAATTAAATTGATTATGGTTCATTTTGTAGGATAATTATTGTCACCACTGGTGCTATTACGAGTATTATCGTTGACATGAGTATTATTGTGGACTAACCTTTTCCTCTTATGTGCAACCTTGAATATCTTTTGGGATGGCTACACTACCTGAGATACTCAGCTTTACTTTCTTTTCTGAGTATCACTTGGGATGGCTAGTCCACTTGGGTACTCACTTATTTTCAAGACCTCTCGAGGCATCGCTTTCAGACACTTGTCTGGCATTTCTACTCAAGACCTCTCGAGGCGTCGCTTTTAGACTTCCGTTTGGCATTTCTTTTCATGATCTCTCGAGGCGTCGCTTTCAGACACCCGCTTGGCATTTTTAATTCCTTGGGCGGTCCAACACTCGATGTTCCATTTCATTTCCTTGATTTACTACTAAAATGATTTATTTATTCTTCTGCACCATATTAATATTTTTCATGCCATCGCTACAAAAAAAGACACATCCGTGACATTTTGGCTTGAATGCATTTTTTCTTCCATGGTTATGACACTTCTATGACGATAATTGTAACAAAAACATGTATCATCATAGGTGTGATGGGCTCCTACTTCTATGACAAAAAATGATGACAGAAAATGGGCTTTTCGTCCTGGGCAGGCCGAAGAAGCACCTGCATGACATTCTTTGGGCCGTCCATGATGGAAAAAATCGTGGTAGAAGCGAGGGCGGGGAAAATAAAGGGGAGTTCCCGGTTACGGTGGATGGTCGGGGCCGAGCGATGCACTGTGGTTTCCGAGTTTTCCTCGTGTACGTGCGTGTGTGTGAGGTGTTGGCTAAATGAACTCGAGCAATCGCACAACTATGTTACTGAACCCGAGCGATTGATCCCTTGGCTGTTAACTGAACCCGAGCGATTCATTCGCTGCTGACTAAACTCGAGCGATTCCTTCGCTGCTGCCGCTAACTGAACCCGAGCGATCGCTCACTGCTACTGCTTACTGAAGCCGATTGAGCCCCCGTGCAAGACGTAGCCAGACGGTGTTGGGTTGCCTCTCGGTGAATAATGACCGTTGCTACCGTGCGCGCGGTACGTAGAACGAGTCGAGACGTGGTGAATCGAGCCAGTTGGTTGGCTGTGGATGAATTGTTCCCAGCGGGGGTTGGATGAACAGTACCCCGTGGTAGTAGGCCGTTGCCGCTAGATGAACAGGACCCTGAGGAGGCGGACGCACCCCAGCCGGTTGGGGTGGATGAACAGGACCCCATGGAGGCTCTATGAACATTAGCTGGTGGAGGCTGGAGGATGACGGTGGATGAACAGTACCTCGTGGAGGCTGGAGCGAGAGGCAGTTGACGGTGGATGAAGAGCTCGTGGACTCTCGTTTTGCGGCATGCCACGCCCCTCTCGATGAACAAGACCCCGTTTCGACCATAGACGCTCCAACAAAAGTCTGTTTCCTCCATTTTTTGGTACGCCACACCCCTCCTGATCAACAAGACCCTGTTTCAACCGTAGGCACTCGAACAGAAGTCTATTTCCTTCATTTTGCGGTACTCTAGACCCTTCCGAATGAATAGGACCACGTATCGACCGAATGCGGTCAAATAGAAGGCCAATTCCTCTGTTCTGCGGCACGCCAGGCCTAGTTTCGGCTATTCTATACAAGCCGGTTGGCTCCCAATGAACATGACGTATTCCGACCCAGTCGGTTGCCTCCTGATGAACATGATGCTGTTTCCTCCATTCCGACCCGACCGGTTGGCTGCCGATGAATAGGACGTCGTCGCTATACGCGTTCAAGACCCCCCTGATATGTACATACGTAGCCATATTTACTTTCTTGCAGCGTGACCGAACGTACATGTACACGATATAGACGGGACTGTGTGACATGCTACGTCAGTGGTTCTACTACAGCACCTGCCGCTCCTTACTCGGCCACGGTTCATCGCTGCAAAGAGACTGATCGACCAGTATGTACGTACACGTTCGCGACCAGACAGACAACGCTACATACGCTTCGATCGGGTGGGTCCCAGCTGCCATGGAGGAGAAGGACGCACTTCCTTGTGTGCGAAGATATAGCTGGTGGGTCCCAGTTGTCAGGGGAAGGAATCACTTTTATTTTGCGAGTAATAAGGAGGCACTTCCTTGTGTTCGAAGATGTAGCTGGTGGGTCCAGCTGTCAGCCTCACCGCCTAAAGTCCTCTGATACGTCTCCAACGTATCTACAATTTTTGATTGTTTCATGCTATTATATTATCTATTTTGGATGTTTTATATGCATTAATGTGCTATTTTATATTATTTTTGAGACTAACCTATTAACCTAGAGCCTAGTGACAGTTCCTGTTTTTCCTTGTTTTAGAGTTTCGTAAAAAAGGAATACCAAACGGAGTCCAAACGGAATAAAACCTCCGCGATGATTTTTCTTGGACCAGAAGACACACCACGGACTTGGAGGTCAAGTCGGAGGAGCCACGAGGCGGCCACAAGGACGGAGGGCGCGCCAAGGGGGGTAGGGCGCGCCCCCCCGCTCTTGTGGGCCCCTCATGCACCTCCTGAACTAATTTCTTCGCCTATATATTCTCATATATCCCCAAACCAACCAGGGGAGCCACAAAAACACTTTTTCACTGCCACAACTTTTCTGTACCCATGAGATCCCATCTAGGGGCCTTTTCCGGCGTCCTGCCGGAGGGGGATTCGATCACAGAGGGCTTCTATATCAACTCCATTGCCCTTCCGATGAAGCGTGAGTAGTTTACCACAGACCTACAGGTCCATAGCTAGTATCCAGATGGCTTCTTCTCTCTCTTTGATTCTCAATACCATGTTCTCCTCGATGTTCTTGGAGATCTATTCGATGTAATACGTTTTTGCGGTGTTTTTGCCGAGATCCGATGAATTGTGGATTTGTGATCAGCATATCTATGAATATTATTTGAATCTCCTATGAATTCTTTTATGCATGATTTGATATCTTTGTAATTCTCTTCGAACTATCGGTTTGGTTTGGCCAACTAGATTGATTTTTCTTGCAATGGGAAAAGTGCTTAGCTTTGGGTTCAATCTTGCGGTGTCCTTTCCAAGTGACAGTAGGGGCAGCAAGGCACGTATTGTATTGTTGCCATCGAGGATAAAAGGATGGTGTTTTCATCATATTGCTTGAGTTAATTCATCTACATCATGTCATCTTGATTAATGCGTTACTCCGTTACTTATGAACTTAATACTCTAGATGCATGTTGGATAGCGGTCGATGTGTGGAGTAATAGTAGTAGATGCAGAATCATTTCGGTCTACTTGACACGGACGTGATGCCTATATTCATGATTATTGCCTTAGATATCGTCATAACTTTGCACTTCTCTATCAAATGCTCGGCAGTAATTTGTTCACCCACCGTAATATTTTCTATCTTGAGAGAAGCCTCTAGTCAAACCTATGGCCCCTGGGTCTATTTTCCATCATATAAGTTTCCAATCTACAATTTTAGTTTCCAATCTACTCTTTTTGCGATCTTTTACTTACCGATCTATAAACCAAAAATACCAAAAATATTTACTTTACCGTTTATCTATCTCTATCAGATCTCACTTTTGCAAGTAACCGTGAAGGGATTGACAACCCCTTTATCGTGTTGGGTGCAAGTTGTTTGATTGTTTGTGCAAGTATTCAGTGACTTGTGCGTTGTCTCCTACTAGATTGATACATTGGTTCTCAAAACTGAGGGAAATACTTACTCTACGTTGCTGCATCACCCTTTCCTCTTAAAGGGAAAACCCAACGCAAGCTCAAGAAGTAGCAGGAAGAATTTCTGGCGCCATTGCCGGGGAGATCTACGCCAAGTCAAGACATACCAAGTACCGATCATAACCTCTCAACTCTTGCATTACATTATTCGCCATTCGCCTCTCATTTTCCTCTCCCCCACTTCTAAAACGATTTCCGAAAAGATTTTCTTTTTCTTCGCCCTTCTTTCTGTATGCCTTTTTGCTCGTTTTCTATATTTGCTTGTGTTGCCATGTGCCTTCTGTTTGCTTGCATCTTTGCTTGCTAAAAATCTATTGATATGGATCCTCATCCCCTTGCTAATCTTTTTAAGAGATCCAATCATGATGAACTAATTGCTAGTGATTTGAGTGCACTAGATTATCTTTATGAAGTTTTGCTTGAAATTCGTGAATCTGAAAATTGTGATGAAGTGTTAAAAGAAGAAATTTATGAAGTGATTCACGATAGTTCCCTCAATGAAAAGCATGATTGTAATGATGTTATTATAAATTCTATTAATGTCAATTGTGTTAATAATATGCAAAACCCTAAGCTTGGGGATGCTTGTTTTGCTATCTCCACTACTTCTGCAATGATCATGATTGGGGTGATTCTTCCTATAATCTTGAAAAATTATTTCAGCCCCATGATGAATATGAGATAGATAATAATGTTTGCAATAATACTAAAATTGGGTTTCGAAGAGTGTCAACTTTAGATCCCACATATTTGGATAATGTTCAATCTTATGAAGTTTTTGATAAAAGTGGGTTTGGAGATGTCATGACTTTATTTGATGATAATCCCACTATTTTGGAAGAGTGTCAACTTTGCATGCATGTGAATCATGTTGAGAATATTTTATGCGATATTTATATTGTTGAAATTGATTGTGATTCTACATGTAATTATTATTAGAGAGGAAAATGTGGTTGTAGAAATCTTCATGTTACTAAATTACCTCTTGTTATGTTGAGATTGCTATCGTCTCTTTCTTCTTCCTTGCATATGCTAGTTTTTTCTTGCCTTGATAATTTGTGTGCCTATAAAATGCCTATGCATAGGAAGTATGTTAAACTTAGATGTGTTTTTCACATGTTTTATGATGCTCTCTTTGTGCTTCAATTCTTGTCTTTCATATGAGTATCATCAAAGTTATCAATCCCTAGCTAAAAGGCTTTAAAGAAAAGCGCTTGTTGGGAGACAACCCAATATTTTTTCGTTGTTGTTTTCTAATAAATAAATAATTAATATAGACTCTGGTTAGATGTGGTTTTGTGTTTTAATTAGTGTTTGTTCCAAGTAAGACCTTCGGGATAGCTTATGGTAATAGTTGATTTGATCATGCTGAAAAACCGAAACTTTTGCGCTCAGGAAAACAAGTCTCATTTTTAACAGAAGAGTGATAAAATACTGATTCTTTTTGCAGAAGATCAATAAACAAATTTATTAGGCTGTCCTAATTTTTCCTAATTTTTGGATTTACATAAGTATTCTCAATATCCAGATTGCTACAGACTATTCTGTTTTTGACAGATTCTGTTTTCTAGGTGTTGTTTGCTTATTTTGATGAATCTGTTTCTAGTATCGGGGGGTATGAACCATGTAAAAGTTGGAATACAGTAGATATTACACCAATATAAATAAAGAATGAGTTCACAACACTACCAACAGTGGTGATTTATTTTCTTATACTAAAGGGGCTTATGAGATTTTCTGTTGAGTTTTGTGTTGTGAAGTTTTCAAGTTTTGGGTAAGGATTTGATGGACTATGGAATAAGGAGTGGTAAGAGCCTAAGATTGGGGATTCCCAAGACACCCCAAGATAATATTCAAGGACAACCAAGAGCCTAAGCTTGGGGATGCCCCGGAAGGCATCCACTCTTTCGTCTTTGTCTATTGGTAACTTTACTTGAGGCTATATTTTTATTCACCACATGATATGTGTTTTGCTTGGAGCGTCTTGTATGATTTGAGTCTTTGCTTTTTAGTTTGAAAAAATCATCCTTGATGTACACACATTTTGAGAGAGACATGCATGAATCATGATTTATTAGAATACTCTATGTGCTTCACTTATATCTTTTGAGCTAGGCAATTTTGCTCTAGTGCTTCACTTATATCTTTTTAGAGCACGGCGGTGGATTTATTTTATAGAAATAAATGAACTCTAATGCTTCACTTATATTATTTTGGGAGTCTTTAAACAACATGGTAATTTGCTTTGGTTATAAATTTAGTCCTAATATGATAGAAATCCAAGAGGGATATAATAAAAACTTTCATATAAAGTGCATTGAATACTGTGAGAAGTTTGATTCCTTATGATTGTTTTGAGATATGAAGATGGTCATATTAGAGTCATGCTAGCGAGTAATTGTGAATTTCAGAAATACTTGTGTTAAATGTGTGATTCCCGTAGCATGCACGTAGGTGAACCGTTATGTGATGAGGTCGGAGCATGATTTATTTATTGATTGTCTTCCTTATGAGTGGCAGTCGGGGACGAGCGATGGTCTTTTCCTACCAATCTATTCCCCTAGGAGCATGCGCATAGTACTTAACTTCGATAACTAATAGATTTTTGCAATAAGTATGTGAGTTCTTTATGACTAATGTTGAGTCCATGGATTATACGTACTCTCACCCTTCCACCTTTGCTATCCTCTCTAGTGCCGCGCAACTTTCGCTAGTACCATAAACCCACCATATACCTTCCTCAAAATAGCCACCATACCTACATGACATTTCCATAGCCATTCCAAGATATATTGCCATGCAACTTTCCACCATTCCGTTTATTATGACATGTTCCATTATTGCCATATTTCTTTGCATGATCATGTAGTTGACATCGTATTTGTGGCAAAGCCAACTTTCATAATTCTTTCATACATGTCACTCTTGATTCATTGCACATCTCGGTACACCGCCAGAGGCATTCATATAGAGTCATATTTTGTTCTAAGTATCGAGTTGTAAGTAAGTAAAAGTGTGATGTTCTTCATTATTAGAGCATTATCCCATGTGAGGAAAGGATGATGGAGACTATGATTCCCCCACAAGTCGGGATGAGACTCCGAAAGAAAAATAAAAAAAAAGAGGCCAAAAAAGGAGAGAAGTCCCAAATTAAAAAAATGAGAGAAAAGAGAGAAGGGGCAATGCTACTATCCTTTCACCACACTTGTTCTTCAAAGTAGCACCATGATCTTCATGATAGAGAGAATCCTATATCGTCACTTTCATATACTAGTGGGAATTTTCATTATAAAACTTGGCTTGTATATTCCAATGATGGGCTTCCTCAAATGCCCTAGGTCTTTATGAGCAAGTGAGTAGGATGCACACCCACTTAGTTTCATTTTGAGCTTTCATAAACTTATAGCTCTGGTGCATCCGATGCGTGGCAATCCCTACTCACTCACATTGATATCTATTGATGGGTGTGACGCCCCAAGACCGGAGCATCAGATGCCTTCCAGGGTTACCAAGATTCGTTGTGTGATTTGTTTCGTCTGTTTCATTCATCTTTGCATCATGTGCATTGCATCATGTCATCATGCAACCCTTTTAAAACTAAACTAAATATACCGTATGGATCTTCGATCCATTTAAATTAAGGGAACTCATGGTGGTTTCTCTTTAAAACATACCCTCCCGATATTTAGGGAGATATTATAAAATATTCCATTAATTTGGAATTGACCATGATTCACTTGCATTAGAAACTCCTCTCGTCTCTAAATTATTTAAATCCTCCATCCTTCTCCCCTTGCTCCAAATCTAGTTGTGGAGCATTGAAATTATGTCAAAGTAGTCACATGCCATTTTAGTTAACTTCAGGTTTAATTGAACCTCCAAATAAATCCCTTGGATCTTTTCTTTTTCTGAAATATGGAAAAGAAACCCCTTTTCTTTCTTTTGGCCAGCCAAGCAGGCCTCCTAGCTTTTCCCTTCCATCCGAAGTGGCCCAAGGTCAAGCTGGGCCTCCAGGCGACCGAAGGTCAGCCCCTCCTCTCTCCCTCGCTAACCCTAGTGCCAGGGGAGAGCCTCCTGCTCGATCCCCATCTCCCTCCCGAGCACCATCACGCAGGGAGAGGGCAGCGCTAACCCCTCTCCCGATCCACTTCTCTCCCTAGATCCCCTCGCTCGTCCTCCTCCAAACCCCAGTGCCGCTCCTCCTCTGCCATGGCCTTCCTCCTGCTTCTCCTCTGTGCCACCAACCCGCCTCGACCTTCCCGCCAGCAGCAGCTGCTGCACCCTCTCACCGACGCCGCGCCCGGTCCTCCACCGCACCCCGCCTTCGACCTCGGATTCCACGCCCCATGGCCACGAGCGCCACCAGCAGCAGTTTCAGGCGTCCCCATCGCCGCCCTTCTGCACCTCGTCTTTGGCCCTGCCCGTCGGAGCCACGCCCCCCGGTGCCCGCAGCTGCGTCGCGCCCGTCGACCAGCGACGCTCCGGCCGTCTTCGCCGGAGTACCACCAGGGAGCCGGGCCCCTGTGCGCCAGTGCCATGACTTCCTCCTATGCTTGCGAGCCTTGCTTCGCTGCTGCGCCTCCCTGGCCTCGCTGCCTCCGCAGGGCACCAGTAGCACATCCACTTCGCCGTCCAGTGCCGCTGCGCCTTTGGCCTGTCACATGGTGAAGGAAACGAGCAGCAGCAAGCCCCTTCGAGCTCCTACAAAAGCTGTCCAAGTCCTTGGCCAAAACTACCCAAGTCGTCGCCTCTTTGCACCATGCAGTGTCACCCCTGGATTGGAACCGCAAGCACCAAGTACACCACCCGCAAGACCCGGACTCCGAACGCCAAGTACCACTACAAACCCGAAGAATTCGGATGCATCAAGTCCCCGAGGAGACCCGTTTTTCGTCAAGTTCGACTACCCGTATCATCAAGAACCACTACGGCTGGAGACATCGGACCCGCCAAGTACCCCTTCGAGCTATCAATACCGCAAGCGCCAAGTAACACGACGACCCCCAAAGACTTTGAATTCGACAAGTCCGATGACGCTCTTGTACAACTACGTTGCCGAGTCCGGGACCGGCAAGACCGATGACGTGGAAACGCCAAGTATCCCTACGCGCGAATACGCCTAAGACCTTTTCGGGATTCATCAAGTACCGCTACCGATGACTTGAACCCCTACGAAAACGTGTTCCACTACCGTCTCCGAGATTGCGAGAACCTCTACCGACGACCTCGTAACGTGTACGACGACCGTTTTCGAAGACTCGTACCTCTACCGCTTCCCGAACATGTACCGCTACTTCCACGAGGGTCGTGAACGACTACTTCCTCTACGAACCGATCCGCTTCATAACGCATGCTTCGAAGGTATAACCACCGAGACGACGCTCGTGAACGAATGTTGTGTGTTGTATGAAATGCTCGCGTTTGCACCGTGCCCGACGTGTTTCTTGCATGTTCCCTGTTGCCATACCGTCGTCTTGTGGGACACCCGGTTAGGGGGATCACCCCACCATCTTTTGACACGATTCCGTCACTTTTCCTTTTGCATCGGTATCTCCATGAGCTACCGGAACCGATATGTTCCCGTGGCATCATTTTCGGATTCGTCGTCGTGGCACCCTTTCTTTCCACCACGGTGACAAATGCTTCATAATGCTCTTATCAACATTTTCATTAAAATTGCATGATCTTGAACATGTCCTCCGTATCATGATAATAATATTTAAATGTTTAAAATTGTTGTTGCACCAATTTGCTAAATGCATGTGGGGTTTTACCGGAATTGTTGTTGGTGGTGGTGTTTCCAGCCCCATTTAAATTTGCTAACAAGTAAGGAACACAAAATCAAGGAACATAACACCGGTATGAAGGAAACTAGGGCGGCAAGAGTGGAACAAAACACCAGGCATAAGGCCGAGCCTTCCACCCTTTACCAAGTATATAGATGCATTAATTAAAATAAGAGATATTGTGATATCCCAACATATCCATGTTCCAACATGGAACAATCTTCATCTTCACCTGCAACTAGCAACGCTATAAGAGGGGCTGAGCAAAGTGGTCACATAGCCAAACAACGGTTTGCTAGAACAAGGTGGGTTAGAGGCTTGACATGGCAATATGGGAGGCATGATATAGCAAGTGGTAGGTATCGCAGCATAGCAAAAGAGTGAGCAACTAGCAAGCAAACATAGAAGTGATTTCGAGGGTATGGTCATCTTGCCTGAGATCTCGCAAGGAAGAAGAACGAGTCCATGAAGAAGACAAACTGACGAAGTCGAACGAATCCTCACAAATGCGGCGTTATCGGAACCAACCCGAAGAAGCAACACCGGAAAGAAGCAAAGAACATAGTAAACAACCATCACATAACCAAGGCATTATGCACAACCAAGTATGATGCATGTCCGGTTTAAATATGCATGGAATGGCAAAGGGCACAAATAAAACTACAAGTTAAGTGGAGCTCAATATGCAACGAGTTGCATATTGACGGAACACCACATCAATTATTTAGTTCTCTCCCGTTTAGGTACCCAACAATATTAAATGTTGTTAAACATGGCAAGAGATGAAGCAAAAGTAAACTACACAATCTAAGCAATTTAAATGGGGCCCGAAACAACAACAACAACAACAACAATTCTGGTAAAACCCCATATGCATTTAGCAAATTGGTGCAACAACAATTTTAAACATTTAAATGTTATTATCATGATACGGAGGACATGTTCAAGATTATGCAATTTTAATGAAAATGTTGATAAGAGCATTATGAAGCATTTGTCACCGTGGTGGAAAGAAAGGGTGCCATGGCGACGAATCCGAAAATGATGCCACGGCAACATATCGGTTCCGGTAGCTCATGGAGATACCGATGCAAAAGGAAAAGTGACGGAAGCGTGTCAAAAGATGGTGTGGTGATCCCGATAACCGGGTGTCCCACGAGACGACGGTATGGCAACAGGGAACATGCAAGAAACACGTCGGGCACGGTGCAAACACGAGCATTTCATACAACACACAACATTCGTTCACGGGCGTCGTCTCGGTGGTTATACCTTCGAAGCGTGCGTTACGAAGTGGATCGGTTCGTAGAGGAAGTAGTCGTTCATGACCCTCGTGGAAGTAGCGATACATGTTCGGGAAGTGGTAGAGGTACGAGTCTTCGACAACGGTCGTCGTACACGTTCCGAGGTCGTCGGTAGAGGTTCTCGCAATCTCGACGACGATAGTGGAACACGTTTTCGTAGGGGTTCAAGTCATCGGTAGCGGTACTTGATGAATCCCGAAATGGTCTTAGGCGTCTTCGCACTTAGGGGTACTTGGCGTTTCCGCGTCATCGGTCTTGCCGATCCCGGACTCGGCAACGTAGTTGTACAAGAGCGTCATCGGACTTTGTCGAATTCGAAGTCTTCGGGGGTCGTCGTGTTACTTGGTGCTTGCGGTATTGATAGCTCGAAGGGGTACTTGGCGGGTCCGAGGTCTCCAGCCGTAGTGGTTCTTGATGATACGGGTAGTCAAACTTGATGAAAAACAGGTCTCCTCGGGGACTTGATGCATCTGAATTCTTCGGGTTTGTAGTGGTACTTGGCGTTTGGAGTCCGGGTCTTGCGGGTGGTGTATTTGATGCTTGTGGTTCCGATCCAGGGGTGACACTGTATGGTGCAAAGAGGCGACGACTTGGGCGGTTTTCGCCAAGGACTCGGACAGCTTTTGTAGGAGCTCGATGGGGCTTGCTGCTGCTCGTTTCCTTCACCATGTGACAGGACGAAGGCGCAGCAGCACTGGACGGCGAATGGACGTGCTACTGGTGCCCTGCAGAGGCAGCGAGGCCAGGGAGGCCCAGCAGCGAAGCAAGGCTCACGAGCATAGGAGGAAGTCGCGGTGCTGGCGCACAGGGGCCCGACTCCCTGGTGGTACTCCGGCAAAGACGGCCGGAGCGTCGCTGGTCGACGGGCGCGATGCAGCTGCGGGCACCAGGAGGCGTGGCACCGACGGGCAGGGCCAGAGACGAGGTGCAGAAGGGCAGTGAGGGGGTTGGCGACGGGGACGCCTAAAACTGCTGCTGGTGGCGCTCATGGCCATGGGGCGCGGAATTCGTGGTCGAAGGCAGGGCGTGGTGGAGGACCGGGCGCGGGTCGGCGAGAGGGTGCAGCAGCTGCTGCTGGCGGCAAGGTCGAGGCGGGTTGGTGGCGCCGAGGAGAAGCAGGAGGAAGGCCATGACGGAGGAGGAGCGGCGCCGGGGTTTGGAGGAGGACCAGCGAGGGGATCTAGGAAGAGAAGTGGATCGGGAGCGGGGTTAGCGCTGCCCTCTCCCTACGTGACGGCGCTCGGGAGGGAGATGGGGATCGAGCAGGAGGCTCTCCCCTGGCGCTAGGGTTAGCGAGGGAGAGAGGCTGGGCTGGCCTTCGGTCGCCTGGAGGCCCAGCTTGACCTTGGGCCACTTCGGATGGAAGGGAAAAGCTAGGAGGCCTGCTTGGCTGGCCAAAAGAAAGAAAAGGGGTTTCTTTTCCATATTTCAGAAAAAGAAAAGAGCCAAGGGATTTATTTGGGGGTTCAATTAAACCTAAAGTTAACTGAAATGGCATGTGACTACTTTGACATAATTTCAAAGCTCCACAACTAGATTTGGAGCAAGGGGAGAAGGATGGAGGATTTAAATAATTTAGAGACGAGAGGAGTTTCAAATGCAAGTGAGTCATGGTCAATTCCAAATTAATGGAATATTTTATAATATCTCCCTAAATATTGGGAGGGTATGTTTTAAAGAGAAACCACCATGTGAGTTCGCTCAATTTAAATGGATCAAAGATCCATACGGTATATTTAGTTGAGTTTTAAAAAGGGTTGCATGATGACATGATGCAATGCACACGATGCAAAGATGAATGCAACAGACGAAACAAATCACACAACGAATCTCAGAAACCCTGGAAGGCATCTGAAGCTCCGGTCTTGGGGCGTCACAACACTCCACCACTACGAGAGGATCTCGTCCCGAGATCTAGGATGGCTCCGGAGGGAAAACGGAAGAGGAAGAGGAGAGGTAAAACTAAGTTGCTTCTTTGACAAACGAGTGAAACCAAAGAACCTGGAGAGGTTGAACAAATACTCCCTCCGTTCCTAAATACTTGTCTTTCTAGTCATTTCAACAAGTGACTACATACGGAGCAAAATGAGTGAATCTACACTCTAAAATATTTCTACATACATCCGTATGTAGTAGTCATTTGCAATGTCTAGAAAGACAAATATTTAGGAACGGAGGGAGTAGAAAGGAATAAAGAATACAACGAAGATGAACAAAGTTGGAAACACTTCGTTAGAAAAGAGGAACAAGGAACATACGAGAACCTTGTAGGTTGAAAGACACAAGAAAAAATGTTACAATGTACAAGAAGTACATGCAAGCACTCCGGTAGCAACGAAATGTACAAGGAATGATAAAGATCAATTATGACAACACTCCGGTTAAAACAAGATAGAGAAGGAATAAAGATGATATTATTTGGGCAGCACTCCGACTGAGAAGGGAGGCAAAACTTGATAGAATGGGAAGAACTTGAAAAGAGGGGACGACACTCCGGTTGAATGGATAAGCAAAGGAAAGAACATGATCTTGACAAAACAAGAGGATGGGTCGAAGAGAGCAACATCACAATGCCTCCGGAACAAATGTAAGAATTGAATGGAATGAACGGAGGGAAACAAGATCTTGAGAGAGCACGTGTGACGCCCCCGATTTAATCGTACACTAATCATGCACGCAAATGTGTACGATCAAGATCAGGGACTCGCGGGAAGATATCACAGCACAACTCTAAAACATAAATAAGTCATACAAGCATCATAATACAAGCCAGGGGCCTCGAGGGCTCGAATACAAGTGCTCGATCATAGACGAGTCAGCGGAAGCAACAATATCTGAGTACAGACATAAGTTAAACAAGTTTGCCTTAAGAAGGCTAGCACAAACTGGGATACAGATCGAAAGAGGCGCAGGCCTCCTGCCTGGGATCCTCCTAAACTACTCCTGGACGTCGTCAGCGGCCTGCACGTAGTAGTAGGCACCTCCGGGGTAGTAGACGTCGTCGACGGTGGCGTCAGGCTCCAGGCCTCCAGCATCTGGTTGCGACAACCAGGTAGAAGGGAAAGGGGAAAAGAGGGAGAAAAGCAACCGTGAGTACTCATCCAAAGTACTCGCAAGCAAGGAGCTACACTACATATGCATGGGTATATGTGTAAGGAGGCCATATCAGTGGACTGAACTGCAGAATGCCAGAATAAGAGGGGGATAGCTAATCCTGTCGAAGACTACGCTTCTGGCAGCCTCCGTCTTGCAACATGTAGAAGAGAGTAGATTGAAGTCCTCCAAGTAGTATCTCCAAATAGCAACTCCAAGTAGCATCTCCAGTAACATCGCATAGCATAATCCTACCCGGCGATCCTCTCCTCGTAACCCTGTGGAAAAGCGATCACCGGGTTGTCTGTGGAACTTGGAAGGGTGTGTTTTATTAAGTATCCGGTTCTAGTTGTCATAAGGTCAAGGTACAACTCCAAGTCGTCCTGTTACCGAAGATCACGGCTATTCGAATAGATTAACTTCCCTGCAGGGGTGCACCACATAACCCAACACGCTCGATCCCATTTGGCCGGACACACTTTCCTGGGTCATGCCCGGCCGCGGAAGATCAACACGTCGCAGCCCCACCTAGGCACAACAGAGAGGTCAGCACGCCGGTCTAAATCCTATGCGCGCAGGGGTCTGGGCCCATCGCCCATTGCACACCTGCACGTTGCGTGGGCGGCCGAAAGCAGACCTAGCCTAGTGGCGTTCCAGTCCAATTCGGCGCGCGCCGCTCCGTCGCTGACGTCTGAAGTGCTTCGGCTGATACCACGACGTCGGGATACCCATAACTACTCCCACGTAGATGGTTAGTGCGTATAGGCTCGTAGCCGACTCAGATCAAATACCAAGATCTCGTTAAGCGTGTTAAGTGTCCGCGAACGCTGAACAGGGCCAGGCCCACCTGTCTCCTAGGTGGTCTCAACCTGCCCTGTCGCTCCGCCACAAGTAACAGTCGGGGGCCGTCGGGAACCCAGGCCCACCTCTACCGGGGTGGAGCCACCTGTCCTTTCAGCCCCCAACTCTGAACAGTATCATAGGTAATGTAACAGTGCAAAGTATATAGTATATGCCCGTGATCACCTCCCGAAGTGATCACAGCCCAGTAGTATAGCATGGCAGACGGACAAGAGTGTAGGGCCACTGATGGAACACTAGCATCCTATACTAAGCATTTAGGATTGCAGGTAAGGTATCAACAGATGTAGCGACAATGTCAGGCTATGCATCAGAATAGGATTAACGAAAGCAGTTACATGCTACACTACTCTAATGCAAGCAGTATAGAGGAGAATAGGC
>NC_041390.1:473991615-473999770 GCF_002162155.2 Triticum dicoccoides
CGGGAAGGGCCGCGGTGCCCGGGCGCGTGCGTTGGGCGTGGCTGGAGGTGCCCGGGCGCGGCGAGCGCACCGGGATGTGGTGGCCACATCGAGGCAGAGGGGGAGAGAGGAGGACGGATGGCGGCTCACAGGGGGAGTAGGGAACGGGGCAACGGTGTTCGGGGAAGAGGTCGGAGACTGCGTGACGGAGAGGAAGCAGGCCGTTGACGTGGTCCGGCCAGGAAGCTCTGGGCGCCGGCGTCGGGCGCCGGGGTGGAGGGGCGAGGGGTGGTCGAGGAGGCCGGTCGGGGATGAGGATGGGGACGCGAGGCGGCAGATCCGGCGTTGAAGCACGACGGCGGGGCGCGAGATCCACGGGCGGCAACGGCGATGTCGGCGGGGACCACGGGCGTCGATGAGGTGGCCGTGGCGGAGGCGTCCCGCGCGGCGTCGAGGCGAGGAGGAGACGAGGAGGACGGGGCTGCGTTGGGGTCCTCCTCCTCTCGATCCCGATCCAATCGGGGGAGAGAGGGGAGGGGTGAGATATTTTCGGGGGGTGTGGGTGTTTGGGCTAGGGTTTCCTCCCTGGTGGGGGGTTATGGAGGGGAGGTAGCGGGCCGGCCGGCTGGGCCTGGGGGTTGGCCCAGTTGGGCCACGGCCCAGGGGGGTTTCTCTTTTTTTTATAGTCTTAGGTTTTAGCTTTTCTGTTTTGTTTTTCCCTTTTTTTTAT
Organism: Triticum dicoccoides; assembly: GCF_002162155.2. Classification (NCBI taxonomy): domain Eukaryota; kingdom Viridiplantae; phylum Streptophyta; class Magnoliopsida; order Poales; family Poaceae; genus Triticum; species Triticum dicoccoides. The sequence goes on from NC_041390.1 coordinate 473,992,325, forward strand.
TTTCTTTTATTATTTCTTTTCTGTTTAAATTCATCTAAAAGTATTTAGGCTTTTTATAAAAAGGGGTTTGTTGCACCATAATTACCTTTGTAATATTTGGCGTCCACCGAACATTTTTGTTTTTATTTTGAAAACGTTTATTCTTGACTTGATTTTGAATTTGAAATTCGAACCGGTTTTTGAACTAACCCGAGATTAACTACAGTGACAAAGGTGACGTGGCATCATTAGTGGGGATTACTGTAGCTTAATTACCCGGGCGTCACAATTCTCCTCCACTACAAGAAATCTCGTCCCGAGATTTAAGAGGTAGTGAAAGGGGGAAAGGTTTGGTAACGAATCTAGCGGGTCTTCTCATTCTGGCTTGCTCTTCTTGAAGAGATCGGTCCAATACATTGATGTCTTCATTTCTCCGCTTTAGGTCATCATGATGAAGTCGGCATCCTTTCTTCGGGATCTTCATCGTAGTTACGAATAGGTAACGAGGCAGGTCAGCAATGACAGAATGTTATAAGGTTAATGATCTGGGATTAATCCATGAAGGAGCATATGAGTACCTCTCGAGTTGAACAAATAAAACACATCGAGAGTGAAGTTGGAAGGTACAATAAGAAGTTTCAAGCAGCCAGGCAATCGTTCAATGCCTAGACCTAAGGTGAAAATGGTTTCAAAGCCACGGAATAATTATTGTGTCTGATGCCAGAATTGATGATCTCATCGGAAGGTGGCTCATGAATTACATACGAGTCCACGCGGGAGGAATAACTTTGGAAACAGGGGGTGTACAGGAGAGTCAGGTTTCGATCCTGTGGAACTGTGGGTTATGGGCCCACCATGTGGGTAAAAAAAATTTAGGAAGGGTGTTGTGATCATGCACGATCATGATAGCAATGCAGGTCAGAGGAAAGCCTGTCAGTTATGTCAATGTCAACATCGGTACCAAGGGCGAGGGACGAAGAGAACTATTTTCCTACTCGTTGAACGAGGCGGACCAATAGGCAAAGTTCTCGTCCATCAGTGGTCACCGGAATTCATCAACAGTAGAAATAGGGTTACACCAGACAGGAAGGTACACCGAGGTGTTTACCTAAGCAGGGGATTACCACTACTCGGTTAAGTAGTTTACAAGAAAGTTTGAACAAAACAACGGGAAGGAAAATGTGCTTAAACATGTATATCAGGGGTATATCCTTCCCAAGGACAAGCACAGCAAGATATCCATGACAGGATATTATGTAGAAAACTCCTTAGGTAGGGGAGAGAAATTTCATGACATTACCCATACAACGGTGTTTGGATAATTGAGCAAGAAACATTTAGCATTGGGCTTCAAATGTTCTTGTTGAAAATTAGAGTATCACAGACATGCTTCGAGATAGCATTGACATGGTCACCAGGTGAAGATCAGACTTTGGATACTCGAAGGATCCATCAGGAACAGCTTGTAGAATAAGTCTTACAATTTCCTCATGGAAGAATGGATAGCATTGCTAAAAGGAAAATTATAACAATAGGTCCTCCGGTCAGGTGTGCTAGGCATGACATCACCTTATCGGGTCATCAAAGGGCCAACAACATAACTCTTGGAAAGTTGTCCCAACCATCATATCTGACCGAGATTCAGATCCGATTGGTGTAATGATACCTCAGACTCAGGATGTCCGAGAATAAAAGGCGCAACACAAATAGACGAAATGACATTTCAGGATTCTCAGGAAATGAACTACGGGAGCGGGTTCTTGAAGCAACAATCCATCCTTAAACCAAGGAGGGGATGAGAAGGTGGCTGATGGGCTCAGCGACAACTCATCGAGAATTCCAAACGGATGGCTTTCCACAATAAGGTGAACAAGAAGATGACACTTGTCAATTCAAATGATATAATGTTGTATGCCCGAGGAAAGACATACACAATTAAACATTGGTTGAAGGGTGCGCCCGAAGTACGGGTTGGGTTGCACGACCAATGTTAGAATGGTGATTCAATTAGCGAAGGACTTAGAATGAACTATCGCCCATTCACTTCAAAGCAATAGGGTTGTTAGAAGTTTTGAATTCACACGCCATCGCTCCATTGTCGGTATTCCGGTTGAAAACAATACGGGGACCAAGGAATGAACGAAGATGGCAAGAAGTATTATGATATCAAGAATTATTAAGAGGCGGTGAAATTCTCACCACATTCTTGACAAAAAGAGATGGTAATACTTCCGAGGTAAGGAAGATCAACTGCTGGGTAGCAGTGATCTCAAGGTTTACACAAAACACGAACAAGTTGTGTTGAACGGAAGGCAATAAAGTGGTCGATGAGAACAGGAATCATCGAGGGGCAAGGATGGTATTACCCATCATGAATTCAATTGAATTCCTGGAAGAGCTCGGAATGATGATGATGATCACGACACATTTGTCGAGAGATTTCACGAAGATGTAATCGATCGACGATGACATCAAGTCAAACAATGATGAAGTGAAAGGTTATTGGAACCAAGGGTACGACACAAACTCGAAACCAAGCTTATTGTTCAAGGCGAAATGATATGACGATGAGGATCGACGTAAGGTTAGTTCATCGTCGAAAATTGGTGCTCCGAGAATAAGGACCAGGTAGCACCGTTAGGATCGTCACGACAATGATATAGCCAAACAGGCTAGGAATGGCGTGATCGGGTACAAACTCGTACTTATAGAAGCTTACTGAAGAGTTGTCGAACCGTAGAGCGGACTCGGTTCAGTTATCGGTGTCTTTGAGTGTTCAATAACTTCGAGCCCTAATCGGTGAGTATGTAGTACTTGACGAAGAACTCATAAGAAGTTATGCAGTTCCATGATAATCTCGAGATAACAGGGGGGGTAATACTCGACACAAGATCAAAGTAAAGGTTGGACTGGTGTATTGATCCATAGGAGACAATTGTTTTAACTTGTCCGAGAAATGAGATCAAAGAAGAACAATCACGGTCGGAACCACGGTTGCAAGGGATCAATTCACAGATACCATATGTTAGTTATCAAGGAAATAGTTATTGTTACAAGAAGCTTTCATGATAGGATATATATTGCGTCCATGGGCATGAACACAAGGTTCAAGGTCGACTCCCACTTCTCCAATGCATACCCTTTCAATCACTTCTCGCTTTCGATGAAGTTATAGCGTTGAAATTTTATCTGGCAAAATACCAGAAGAGTACGACTCGTGAAAACTTTCGAGTTCACACATATTAAGGAAGGCATAGGTTCAACCCATCGGGGCATCTTAGAATCATATACCAAAATCTTTAGAAGTAATTAACTCAAGCTCGAAGGCAGAGCATGGTTGAGAAAGCAGATGATACAATTTACCAAAAGCATTATGTATCCGAGAAAAGGCTCACAAGTTTATTGAATATGAAGGGCGTTGTCAGATAAAATCCAACAAAGGATCTGGTGGTCCACAAGGGATCTAACGTGAGCATCGGTACTCAACTAGAGGAAGCAGATTATAAAAACAACTGACTAACTCAATTGTCAAATGCAAAGGAATTATGATTTCCAAATCAAGGGATCAGAAGCAATGCTCTGATTAGGGGTGGACAAGTTGAATAGCCTTAGGGTACAATCAAAGACAATTGGATTGGTCGAGAACCAATTCCAGTTAAAAGAATGGAAGCTCAGTCGGAAAGGTAATTTATAAGGATCAATGATGTTTGCGGGTATTCGCAAACATATTGAGTCAACAAACTCAAAATGATAATGACAAGGAATGTCAATAAGACTATGAGACTTATGGGACTAACCATAATGCAAGCAAGCAAGAATTTCAAGAGGAATAGGCTGCTCGGGATTTACGGAAGAACGAATGGCATTTCGAAGACTTTTGTGAAATACATGAACCAACTGGGGATGAGTGGATACTCGATAAGTGCAAGAAATTATTTGAAGGGGTATTCATGTGGCAAGGAACTGCTAGGCAGTAGACACAAAGTATTCTCGGAACAATAGAGAAAACTTTGGGGTATCTTGTAATAACAAGATCAATGGGGGATGATCGTATGAATGGCAAGTGTAAGTAGTTTTCCATACGGATTTAACGGTGGTCGGGAATAGCAAAAGTGATGGGCACAAAGTCTCGAGAGAATATCAAAGAGTATCTCCGAAATCTTCTGGTGCAGTCGACGATTAGTAATAAGGGGCTCTCCGGGTGAAAGTGATAACGAGATCCTAATGTTAGATTTAGTAAACTTCATTTAACCCGAATAGAGGAGAGATCAGAGTCCCAGAGTAAAGGTCGAGGAGTAAAAGATCCTAGTACCACCCAATGGCGACGTGGGCCCATGGGCCGCACAGCCATGTTAGTAAAAGTTTTGTAAAGTCTAGACTCGACTTCGGCCAAGGAGTTGGAAGGGGGATTCCTACAGGCAGTCGGCTCTGATACCAACTTGTGACGCCCCCGATTCAATCGTACACTAATCATGCACGCAAATGTGTACGATCAAGATCAGGGACTCACGGGAGGATATCACAACACAACTCTAAAACATAAATAAGTCATACAAGCATCATAATACAAGCCAGGGGCCTCGAGGGCTCGAATACAAGTGCTCGATCATAGACGAGTCAGCGGAAGCAACAATATCTGAGTACAGACATAAGTTAAACAAGTTTGCCTTAAGAAGGCTAGCACAAACTGGGATACAGATCGAAAGAGGCGCAGGCCTCCTGCCTGGGATCCTCCTAAACTACTCCTGGACGTCGTCAGCGGCCTGCACGTAGTAGTAGGCACCTCCGGGGTAGTAGACGTCGTCGACGGTGGCGTCAGGCTCCAGGCCTCCAGCATCTGGTTGCGACAACCAGGTAGAAGGGAAAGGGGAAAAGAGGGAGAAAAGCAACCGTGAGTACTCATCCAAAGTACTCGCAAGCAAGGAGCTACACTACATATGCATGGGTATATGTGTAAGGAGGCCATATCAGTGGACTGAACTGCAGAATGCCAGAATAAGAGGGGGATAGCTAATCCTGTCGAAGACTACGCTTCTGGCAGCCTCCGTCTTGCAGCATGTAGAAGAGAGTAGATTGAAGTCCTCCAAGTAGTATCTCCAAATAGCAACTCCAAGTAGCATCTCCAGTAACATCGCATAGCATAATCCTACCCGGCGATCCTCTCCTCGTAACCCTGTGGAAAAGCGATCACCGGGTTGTCTGTGGAACTTGGAAGGGTGTGTTTTATTAAGTATCCGGTTCTAGTTGTCATAAGGTCAAGGTACAACTCCAAGTCGTCCTGTTACCGAAGATCACGGCTATTCGAATAGATTAACTTCCCTGCAGGGGTGCACCACATAACCCAACACGCTCGATCCCATTTGGCCGGACACACTTTCCTGGGTCATGCCCGGCCGCGGAAGATCAACATGTCGCAGCCCCACCTAGGCACAACAGAGAGGTCAGCACGCCGGTCTAAATCCTATGCGCGCAGGGGTCTGGGCCCATCGCCCATTGCACACCTGCACGTTGCGTGGGTGGCCGAAAGCAGACCTAGCCTAGTGGCGTTCCAGTCCAATTCGGCGCGCGCCGCTCCGTCGCTGACGTCTGAAGTGCTTCGGGTGATACCATGACGTCGGGATACCCATAACTACTCCCACGTAGATGGTTAGTGCGTATAGGCTCGTAGCCGACTCAGATCAAATACCAAGATCTCGTTAAGCGTGTTAAGTGTCCGCGAACGCCGAACAGGGCTAGGCCCACCTGTCTCCTAGGTGGTCTCAACCTGCCCTGTCGCTCCGCCACAAGTAACAGTCGGGGGCCGTCGGGAACCCAGGCCCACCTCTACCGGGGTGGAGCCACCTGTCCTTTCAGCCCCCAACTCCGAACAGTATCACAGGTAATGTAACAGTGCAAAGTATATAGTATATGCCCGTGATCACCTCCCGAAGTGATCACAGCCCAGTAGTATAGCATGGCAGACGGACAAGAGTGTAGGGCCACTGATGGAACACTAGCATCCTATACTAAGCATTTACGATTGCAGGTAAGGTATCAACAGATGTAGCGACAATGTCAGGCTATGCATCAGAATAGGATTAACGAAAGCAGTAACATGCTACACTACTCTAATGCAAGCAGTATAGAGGAGAATAGGCGATATCTGGTGATCAAGGGGGGGGCTTGCCTGGTTGCTCTGGCAAGAGAGAGGGGTCGTCAACTCCGTAGTCGAACTGGTCAGCAGCAGCGTCGGTCTCGTAGTCTACCGGAGAGAAGAGGGGGGAGAAATAATGAATACAGAGCAAACAAAGCACCACAAAATATATCAAGGCAATATGCGGTGTTCGGTGTGCCCTCACGCGGTAGTAGGTGATACCGACGAAGGGGGAAAACATCCGGGAAAGTATTCCCGGTGTTCCGCGTTTTCGGACCGGTGAACCGGAGGGGGAAAGTTGCGTGTTCGGTATGCTAGGGGTGTGTGGCGGACGAACGAGCTGCGTAACCAGATTCGTCTCGTCGTTCTGAGCAACTTTCATGTAGAAAGTATTTTCATCCGAGTTACGGATTATTTTATATGAATTTCCAAAGTTTTATATAATTATATTGATTTATTTAACTCCAAAATTTAATCAGTAAAACTATTGTCACAAAGTGCAGTGCCAGCCATAGTGTATGACAGGTGGGGTCAGAGTCAAAGTCAACAGTCTAGTCAGCTGTTGACTGGGTCAACGTTGACTGGTCAAACAGGGCAATGGGGCCCATCGTCATAGAGTAGTTTAACTAAGCAGGTTTAATTAGACTAAATATGTTCATTAGGCTAATTAATCAAAGTTAATTAGGTAGTTAACTAAGCAAATTAATTAATTAATCAAATTACTAATTAATTAAATAATTATTTCTATTTTTCAATTTCGTTCGTTTTTTTTAACAGGGGCATGGGGGCCCCTGGTCAGTGGCACAAGGCCTGGGGCTGTGCAGCCCAGGAGCGAGCGCCGCGGCACCCAGAAGGGCACCGGCGGGCACGGCACCGACGGGGGGAAGGGGCGAGGTCAGGCCGGGGTAGCAGGGGCCGTCGCCGGACGGCGGCAGCCGAAGCGGGTGCTTGGGCGACGGGCGCGTGGGTGGAGCGGCAGGACGCGGTGAGCGCACCGGGAAGGGCCGCGGTGCCCGGGCGCGTGCGTTGGGCGTGGCTGGAGGTGCCCGGGCGCGGCGAGCGCACCGGGATGTGGTGGCCACATCGAGGCAGAGGGGGAGAGAGGAGGACGGATGGCGGCTCACAGGGGGAGTAGGGAACGGGGCAACGGTGTTCGGGGAAGAGGTCGGAGACTGCGTGACGGAGAGGAAGCAGGCCGTTGACGTGGTCCGGCCAGGAAGCTCTGGGCGCCGGCGTCGGGCGCCGGGGTGGAGGGGCGAGGGGTGGTCGAGGAGGCCGGTCGGGGATGAGGATGGGGACGCGAGGCGGCAGATCCGGCGTTGAAGCACGACGGC
>NC_041390.1:473999807-474032270 GCF_002162155.2 Triticum dicoccoides
ACCACGGGCGTCGACGAGGTGGCCGTGGCGGAGGAGTCCCGCGCGGCGTCGAGGTGAGGAGGAGACGAGGAGGACGGGGCTGCGTTGGGGTCCTCCTCCTCTCGATCCCGATCCAATCGGGGGAGAGAGGGGAGGGGTGAGATATTTTCGGGGGGTGTGGGTGTTTGGGCTAGGGTTTCCTCCCTGGTGGGGGGTTATGGAGGGGAGGTAGCGGGCCGGCTGGCTGGGCCTGGGGGTTGGCCCAGTTGGGCCATGGCCCAGGGGGGTTTCTCTTTTTTTTATAGTCTTAGGTTTTAGCTTTTCTGTTTTGTTTTTCCCTTTTTTTTATTTTCTTTTATTATTTCTTTTCTGTTTAAATTCATCTAAAAGTATTTAGGCTTTTTATAAAAAGGGGTTTGTTGCACCATAATTACCTTTGTAATATTTGGCGTCCACCGAACATTTTTGTTTTTATTTTGAAAACGTTTATTCTTGACTTGATTTTGAATTTGAAATTCGAACCGGTTTTTGAACTAACCCGAGATTAACTACAGTGACAAAGGTGACGTGGCATCATTAGTGGGGATTATTGTAGCTTAATTACCCGGGCGTCACAGCACGCTTACAACAAATGCTAGAACGGAGTTGTTGGATTATCAACAACGAAAGGATAAGCTTGATGTGGGCTTATGGAAGACATCTCAAAATTATGAGGTGAAATTCTGCCACTAACGAAAACAACAACTTGGATTTTATATGAGCAAGGAGACGAGAAGCTTATTTCACCGGGAGGATAAATGAAGAACTTGGGTCATTTATAAGCACCATAAATAGCGACAATCTTTATGGAAGGCTTTAGGTGAAATATAACCCAATATACTCCAATGAAGAGATTGATGTATTGAAAAGATGTCCTGAATGAACTGAAAATGATGGATTTAAGATATGTCACTCTTGAAAACTTGTGAATCATGAAACACGAAGGGAAATTATCAACAATGACATAACACCATCTCAAAAGATGAGATATGAAAGAATTGCGCTTCGGAATGCAAGATGAAGAAAGCTTGAAGTATAGCTTGGCGGATCATAACTTCGAAAGAGATCTCGAAGAACAATTGAAGAATGAAAAGAATCCTTGAGGAACCATCATGTAGAGCCTCCATGAAGAACTCCGGTAAACAAAAGGATGATCAAACGAAAGGAATGAGGAGTTGAAAACACAAGGTGAAGCCTTGCGATGATTTAGGTGAATCTCCGTGGTGATATAATTGAGAGATATCGGAACTCCGGGAAAAGAAAAGATGAAACAAATGAAACCGAGAATTTGATGAGCCTCCAGAATAAGGAATTAATCACTTGGATGAAACAAGAATAAGAATTACGTTATGTGTATCCTTCATCAATTAAATTGATGACCCACATTGGATTTGGCATGCTTCTTATTCTCGTAGAAAGGATTAAGATAGATATAGCGTCAAACTTGGGAAGGTCTTCAATGAACCACCGGTAGAATTGAAACAACAAATAAATTGATATGATAACCAAGGAGGAGAACTCTTGAACGAACCACCGTAAGAATTGAAAACGAACGAAGTAAAGGGGTGACTTGTAACACCCACAATGCCAACTCTGTTCCTCTTTCTTATTCAGTACATGGGATGTAGTCCTGCTCTGACACATGGGAGATATAGCCGCATCGTGGGTGTTACAAGTTGGTATCAGAGCACATCTCATGTACTGAATAAGAAAGAGGTACAGAGTTGGCTTACAATTTCCACTTCACACAATACATAAATATAGCATTACATCATCCAGAATACAATCAAGGTCCGACTACGGAACCAAATAAAGAAAGACAACCCCTAATGCTAGATCCCCGATCGCCCCAACTGGGCTCCACTACTGATCGAAAGGAAAATGAAACAACTCAACAAACACGATCTTCATCGAGCTCCTCCTTGAGCTCGGTTGCGTCACCTTCACGGTTATCATCGGCACCTACAACTGTTTGAAGTAATCTGTGAGTCACGGGGACTCAGCAATCTCACACCCTTGCGATCAAGACTATTTAAGCTTATGGGTAGGGAAAAGGTATGTGAGGTGGAGCTGCAGCAAGCACTAGCATATGTGGTGGCTAACTTACGCAAAAGAGAGCGAGAAGAGAAGCAAAGCACGGTCGTGAACTAGAAATGATCAAGAAGTGATCCTGAAACTACTTACGTCAAACATAACACAAGAACCGTGTTCACTTCCCGGACTCCGTCGGAAAGAGACCATCACGGCTACACACGCGGTTGATGCATTTTAATTAAGTTAAGTGTCAAGTTCTCTACAACCGGACATTAACAAATTCCCATCTGCCCATAACCGCAGGCACGGCTTTCGAAAGTTCAAAACCCTGCATGGGTGTCCCAACTTAGCCCATCACAAGCTCTCATGGTCAATGAAGGATATTCCTTCTCCCAGGAAGACCCGATCAGACTCGGAATCCCGGTTACAAGACATTTCGACAATGGTAAAACAAGACCAGCAAAGCCGCCCGACAAATCCCGATACGAGCTGCACATATCTCGTTCTCAGGGCACACCGGATGAGACATCCTACGAGTAAAACCAACCCTCAAGTTTCTACGAGGTGGCCCCGTAGTCTACTTAGTTCGGACCAACACTTAGAGAAGCACTGGCCCGGGGGGGTTAAAATAAAGATGACCCTTGAGTCTGCAGAACCCAAGGGAAGGTGATAGGTTGTTAGTGCAAATGGTAAAACCAAGGTTGGGCCTTGCTGGAGGAGTTTTATTCAAGGCGAACTGTCAAGGGGTTCCCATTATAACCCAACCGTGTAAGGAACGCAAAATCAAGGAACATAACACCGGTATGATGGAAACTAGGGCGGCAAGAGTGGAACAAAACACCAGGCATAAGGCCGAGCGTTCCACCCTTTACCAAGTATATAGATGCATTAATTAAAATAAGAGATATTGTGATATCCCAACATATCCATGTTCCAACATGGAATAATCTTCATCTTCACCTGCAACTAGCAACGCTATAAGAGGGGCTGAGCAAAGCGGTAACATAGCCAAACAATGGTTTGCTAGGACAAGGTGGGTTAGAGGCTTGACATGGCAATATGGGAGGCATGATATAGCAAGTGGTAGGTATCGCATCATAGCAAAAGAGTGAGCAACTAGCAAGCAAAGATAGAAGTGATTTCGAGGGTATGGTCATCTTGCCTGAGACCCGGAAGGAAGAAGAATGAGTCCATGAAGAAGACAAACGGACGAAGTCGAACGAATCCTCACAAACATGACGTTATCGGAACCAACCCGAAGAAGCAACACCGGAAAGAAGCAAACAACATAGTAAACAACCATCACATAACCAAGGCATGATGCACAACCAAGTATGATGCATGTACGGTTTAAAAATGCATGGCATGGCAAAGGGCACAAACAAAACTACAAGTGAAGTGGAGCTCAATATGCAACGAGTTGCATATTAACGGAACACCACATCAATTATTTAGTTCTCTCCCGTTTAGGTACCCAACAATATTAAATGTTGCTAAACATGGCACGAGATGAAGCAAAAGTAAACTACACAATCTAATCAATTTAAATGGGGCCGGAAACAACAACAACAACAACAACAACAACAACAACAACAACAATTCCGATAAAACCCCATATGCATTTAGCAAATTGGTGCAACAATAATTTTAAACATTTAAATGTTATTATCATGATGCGGAGGACATGTTCAAGATTATGCAATTTTAATGAAAATGTTGATAAGAGCATTATGAAGCATTTGTCACCGTGGTGGAAAGAAAGGGTGCCACGGCGACGAATCCGAAAATGATGCCACGGCAACATATTGGTTCCGGTAGCTCATGGAGATACCGATGCAAAAGGAAAAGTGATTGAAGCGTGTCAAAAGACGGTGGGGTGATCCCGGTAACCGGGTGTCCCACGAGACGACGGTATGGCAACGGGGAACATGCAAGAAACACGTCGGGCACGGTGCAAACGCGAGCATTTCATACAACACACAACATTCGTTCACGGGCGTCGTCTCGGTGGTTATACCTTCGAAGCATGCATTACGAAGCGGATCGGTTCGTAGAGGAAGTAGTCGTTCACGACCCTTGTGGAAGTAGCGGTACATGTTCGGGAAGCGGTAGAGGTACGAGTCTTTGACAACGGTCGTCGTACATGTTCCGAGGTCGTCGGTAGAGGTTCTCGCAATCTCGGCGATGGTAGTGGAACACGTTTTCGTAGGGGTTCAAGTCATCGGTAGCGGTACTTGATGAATCCCGAAATGGTCTTTGGCGTCTTCGCATGTAGGGGTACTTGGCGTTTCCACGTCATCGGTCTTGCCAGTCCCGAACTCGGCAACGTAGTTGTACAAGAGCGTCATCATACTTGTCGAATTCGAAGTCTTCGGGGGTCGTCGTGTTACTTGGCGCTTGCGGTATTGATAGCTCGAAGGGGTACTTGGCAGGTCCGAGGTCTCCGGCCGTAGTGGTTCTTAATGATACGGGTAGTCGAACTTGACGAAAAACGGGTCTCCTCGGGGACTTGATGCATCCGAATTCTTTGGGTTTGTAGTGGTACTTGGCGTTCGGAGTCTGGGTCTTGCGGGTGGTGTACTTGGTGCTTGCGGTTCCGATCCAGGGGTGACACTGCATGGTGCAAAGAGGCGACGACTTGGGCGGTTTTGGCCAAGGACTCGGACAACTTTTGTAGGAGCTCGATGGGGCTTGCTGCTGCTCGTTTCCTTCACCATGTGACAGGTCGAAGGCGCAGCAGCGCTGGACAGCGAAGTGGACGTGCTACTGGTGCCTTGCGGAGGCAGCGAGGCCAGGGAGGCGCAGCAGCGAAGCAAGGCTCGCGAGCATAGGAGGAAGTCGTGGCACTGGCGCACAGGGGCCCGGCTCCCTGGTGGTACTCCGGTGAAGACGGCCAGAGCGCCGCTGGTCGACGGGCGCGACGCAGCTGCGGGAACCGGGAGGCATGACTCCGACGGGCAGGGCCGGAGACGAGGTGTAGAAGGGCGGCGACGGGGATGCCTGAAACTGCTACAGGTGGCGCTCGTGGCCATGGGGCGCAGAATCCGAGGTCAAAGGCGGGGCGCGGTGGAGGACCGGGCGCGGTGTCGGCGAGAGGGTGCAGCAGCTGCTGCTGGCGGCGAGGTCGAGGAGGGTTGGTGGCGCCGAGGAGAAGCAGGAGGAAGGCCATGGCAGAGGAGGAGCGGCGTCGGGGTTTGGAGGAGGACGAGCGAGGGGATCTAGGGAGTGAAGTGGATCGGGAGAGGGGTTAGCGCTGCCCTCTCCCTGCGTGACAACACTCGGGAGGGAGATGGGGATCGAGCAGGGGGCTCTCCCCTGGCGCTAGGGTTAACGAGGGAGAGAGGCGGGGCTGGCCTTTGGTCACCTGGAGCCCCAGCTTGACCTTGGGCCACTTCGGATGGAAGGGAAAAGCCAGGAGGCCTGCTTGGCTGGCCAAAAGAAAGAAAAGGGGTTTCTTTTCCATATTTCAGAAAAAGAAAAGAGCCAAGGGATTTATTTGGAGGTTCAATTAAACCTAAAGTTAACTGAAATGGCATGTGACTACTTTGACATAATTTCAAAGCTCCACAACTAGATTTGGAGCAAGGGGAGAAGGATGGAGGATTTAAATAATTTAGAGACGAGAGGACTTTCAAATGCAAGTGAGTCATGGTTAATTCCAAATTAATGGAATATTTTATAATATCTCCCTAAATATCGGGAGGGTATGTTTTAAAGAGAAATCACCATTCGAGTTCCCTCAATTTAAATGGATCGAAGATCCATACAGTATATTTAGTTGAGTTTTAAAAAGGTTTGCATGATGACATTATGCAACGCACATGATGCAAAGATGAATGCAACAGACGAAACAAATCACACAACGAATCTCGGAAACCCTGGAAGGCTTCTGAAGCTCCGGTCTTGGGGTGTCACAATGGGTATCTTCATAGCCCATTGATATGCCTAGTTCATGTGAAACTATCTCCTTCTTTTTGTCTTCTCCACAACCACCATCTATTCCACCTATAGTGCTATGTCCATGGCTCACGCTCATGTATTGCGTGAAAGTTGAAAAAGTTAGAGAACATCAAAAGTATGAAACAATTGCTTGGCTTGTCATCGGGGTTGTGCATGATTTAAATATTTTGTGTGATGAAGATGGAGCATAGCCAGACTATATGATTATGTAGGGATAAGCTTTCTTTGGCCATGTTATTTTGAGAAGACATAATTGCTTTGCTAGTATGCTTCAAATATTATTCCCTCTGTTCCTTGATATAAGGTGTATAGATTTTTGAGAAAAAACCCAAAATATAAGGTGTGTTGCATTGCACCACTCGTTTGGATATATTTTTTAGTGATTTGATTACAGTTCCTTATATTAGGCAAGCTCCTCTACTTTCTCATGCCAATTAGTCAGGTGTAATCTCGCCCAAAACTTGTGTAATTTTCCCTCCATGTGCATTCTTTAATTTCCGTGCCGAAAACTATACACCCTATATTTAGGAATGGAGGGAGTATTGTTTTTATGTCAATATTAAACTTTTGTTTTGAATCATACAGATCTGAACATTCATGCAAAAATAAATAAATTACATGGATAAATATGTGAGGTAGCATTCCACATCAAAAATTCTGTTTTTATCATTTACCTAATCGAGGACGAGCAGGAATTAAGCTCGGGGATGCTTGATACACCTCCAATGTATCTATAATTTTTTATTGTTCCATGCTATTATATTATCTGTTTTGGATGTTTTATATGCATCAATATGCTATTTTATATTATTTTTGGGACTAACCAATTAACCTAGAGCCTAGTGCCAGTTCCTGTTTTCCCTTGTTTTAGAGTTTCGCAGAAAAGGAATACCAAACGGAGTCCAAACGGAATAAAACCTTTGAGATGATTTTTCTTGGACCAGAAGACACACCAGAGACTTGGAGATCAAGTTGAAGGAGCCACGAGGCGGCCACAAGGATGGAGGGCGCACCGCCCACCCTTATGGGCCCCTCGTGCACCTCCTGGCCTAATTTCTTCACCTATATACGAAGGAAATATGCCCTAGATGCAATAATAAAGTTGTTATTTTATATTTCCTTATATCATGGTAAATTTTTATCATTCATGCTAGAATTGTATTAACAGGAAACTTGATACATGTGTGAATACATAGACAAAACACCATGTCCCTAGTAAGCCTCTACTAGACTAGCTCGTTAATCAAAGATGGTTAAGTTTCCTAAACATAGACATGTGTTGTCATTTGATGAATGGGATCACATCATTAGGAGAATGATGTGATGGACAAGACCCGTCTGTTAGCTTAGCATATTGATCATTCAGTTTTATTGCTATTGCTTTCTTCATGTCAAATACATATTCCTTCCACTATGCGATTATGCAACTCCCGGATACCGGACGAATACGTTGTGTGCTATCAAATGTCACAACGTAACTAGGTGATTATAAATATGCTATACAGGTATCTCCGAAGGTGTTTGTTGGGTTGGCATAGATCGAGATTAGCATTTATCACTCCGAGTATCGGAGAGGTATCTCTGGGCCCTCTCGGTAATACACATCATAAGAAGCCTTGCAAGCAAAGTGACTAATGAGTTAGTTGCGGGATGAGGTATTACAGAACGAGTAAAGAGGCTTGCCGGTAACGAGATTGAATTAGGTATGAAGATACCGACGATCGAATCTCGGGCAAGTAACATATCAATGAGAAAGGGAATAATGTATGTTGTCATAACGGTTCGACCGATAAAGATCTTTGCAGAATATGTAGGAACCAATATGAGCATCCAAGTAACGCTATTGGTTATTGACCGGAGAGGCGTCTCAGTCATTTCTACATAGTTCTCGAACCCGTAGAGTCCGCACGCTTAACGTTTGATGACGATTTAGTATTATATGAGTTATGTGATTTGGTGACGGAATGTTGTTCGGAGTCCCGGATGAGATCACGGACATGACGAGGAGTCTCTAAATGGTTGAGAGGTAAAGATCGATATATAGTACGATAGTATTCGGACATCGGAAGTGTTTCGGAGGGTATCAGGTACATATCGGGTCACTAGAAGGGGTTCCGGGACCCCCCCCCCCCGACAAAGATATGGGCCTTATGGGCCTAGAGAGGGACAGACCAGCCCACAAGGGGCTATTGCACCCCCGTATAGGCCTAAATAGGAGGAGAAGGAAAGAGGGGAAGGGAGAAGGAAAGGGGAGGATTCGGCCTCCCCCTTCCTTCCCTCCCCCTCTTTCATTTCCCCTCTGGTTAATAAGGAAGGGGGTGAATTTGGGAGGACCCCAAGTAGGATTCCTCCTACTTGGGGCGCCCCCTTGGCTACTCCCTCTACCTCCCAACTATATATATGAGGGGGGAGGCACCTAGAGGACACACAACATCAAGTGTTAGCCGTGTGCGGCGCCCCCCTCCACAGTTTACAACCCCGGTCATATTCTTGCGGTGCTTCGGCGAAGCTCTACGCGGATCACTTCACCATCACCATCACCACGCCATCATGTTGACGGTACTCATCTACTTCCTCGACACCTTGCTGGATCAAGAAGGCGAGGGACGTCATCGCGCTGAACGTGTGCAGAACTCAGAGGTGGCGTACGTTCAGTGCTTGATTGGTCAAAGCTAGAAGAAGTTCGACTACATCAACCACGTTGTCAAACGCTTCCGCTTTCGGTCTACGAGGGTACGTAGACACATTCTCCCCCTCTCGTTGCTATGAATCTCCTAGATAGATCTTGCATGAGCGTAGGATTTTTTTTGAAATTGCATGCTATGTTCCCAATAGTGGTATCCGAGCTAGGTCTATGTGTAAATGATATGCACGAGTAGAACACAAAGAGTTGCGAGCGGTGATCGTCATACTGCTTACCACCAATGTCTTATTTTGATTCGGGGGTATTGTTGGATGAAGTGGCCCAGACCAACCTTACATGACCACGTCATGAGACCGGTTCCACAGACAAACATGCAACTGGTTTTGTATAAATTTGGCTGGCGGGTGTCTATTTCTCCTACTTTAGTTGAATCGAATTTGACTGTGGCCAGTCCTTGTTGAAGGTTAAAACAGCAAACTCGATAAATCACCATTGTGGTTTTGATGCGTAGGTAAGAACGGTTCTTGCTAGAAGCCCGTAGCAGCCACGCAAAACTTGCAACAACAAAGTAGAGGACGTCTAACTTCTTTTTGCAGGGCATATTGTGATATGATATGGTCAAGACATGATGTGATATATGTTATTGTATGAGATGATCATGTTTTGTAAAATTTATCGGCAACCGGAATGAGCCTTATGGTTGTCTCTTTATTGTATGAAATGCAAACGCCATGTAATTGCTTTACTTTATCACCATGTGTTAGCTATAGTTGTAGAAACAATAGTTGGCGAGATGACAATGACGCTATGATGGAGATCAAGGTGTCAAGTCGGTGAAGATGGAGATCATGACCATGCTTTGGAGATGGGGATCAAAAGCACAAGATGATGATGGCCATATCATGTCACATATTTTGATTGCATGTGATGTTTATCTTTTATGCATCTTATTTTTAGTACGATGGTATGATAACCCACAAGTATAGGGGATCGCAACAATTTTCGAGGGTAGAGTACTCAATCCAAATTTATTGATTCGACACAAGGGGAGCCAAAGAATATTCTCAAGTATTAGCATCTGAGTTGTCAATTCAACCACACTTGGAAACTTAATATCTGCAGCAAAGTGTTTAGTAGCAAAGTAATATGATAGTAGTGGTAACGATAGCAAAAGTAACGGTAGCAAAAGTAATGTTTTTGGTAGTTTGTAGTAATGATAACAATAGCAACGGAAAAGTAAATAAGCGAAGAACAATATATGGAAAGCTCGTAGGCAATGGATCTGTGATGGAGAATTATGCCGGATGCGGTTCATCATGTAATAGTCATAACCTAGGGTGACACAGAACTAGCTCCAGTTCATCAATGTAATGTAGGCATGTATTCTGAATATAGTCATACGTGCTTATGGAAAAGACTTGCATGACATCTTTTGTCCTACCCTCCCGTGGCAGCGGGGTCCTAGCGGAAACTAAGGGATATTAAGGCCTCCTTTTAATACAGTACCTTAACACATAGTGAATACATGAACTCCTCAAACTACGGTCATCACCAGAAGTAGTCCCGATTATTGTCACTTCGGGGTTGCCGGATCATAACACATAGTAGGTGACTATAGACTTGCAAGATAGGATCAAGAACTCTCATATATTCATGAAAACATAATAGGTTCAGATCTGAAATCATGGCACTCGGGCCCTAGTGACAAGCATTAAGCATAGCAAAGTCATAGCAACATCAATCTCAGAACATAGTGGATACCAGGGATCAAACCCTAACAAAAGTAACTCGATTACATGATAAATCTCATCCAACCCATCACCGTCCGGCAAGCCTACGATTGAATTACTCACGCACGGCGGTGAGCATCATGAAATTGGTGATGGAGGATGGTTGATGATGACGATGGCGACGGATTCCCCTCTCCGGAGCCCCGAACGGACTCCAGATCAGCCCTCCCAAGAGAGTTTAGGGCTTGGTGGTGGCTCCGTATCGTAAAACGCGATGAATCCTTCTCCTCTGGTTTTTTCTCCCCGAAAGTGAATATATGGAGTCCAGGTTGAGGTCGGTGAAGCGTCAGGGGGCCCACGAGGTAGGGGGTGCGCCCAGGCGGGCAGGCGCGCCCCCACCCTCGTGGACAGGTGGGACACCCCCTGACGTGGATCTTCCTTCCAATCTTCATTATATGTTCCAGAGTAATGCTCCGTTGATTTTCAGGTCATTCCGAGAACTTTTATTTCTGCACAAAAATAACACCATAGCAATTCTGCTAAAAACAGCGTCAGTCCGGGTTAGTTCCATTCAAATCATGCAAGTTAGAGTCCAAAACAAGGGCAATAGTGTTTGGAAAAGTAGGTACGACGGAGATGTATCAACTCCCCAAGCTTAAACCTTTGCTTGTCCTCAAGCAATTCAGTTGATAAACTGAAAGTGATAAAGAAAAACTTTTACAAACTCTGTTTACTCTTGTTGTTGTAAATATGTAAAGCCAGCATTCAAGTTTTCAGCAAAGATTATGAACTAACCATATTCACAATAACATTTAGGTCTCATGTTTACTCATATCAATGGCATAATCAACTAGCGAGCAATAATAATAAATCTCGGATGACAACACTTTCTCAAAACAATCATGATATGATATAACAAGATGGTATCTCGCTAGCCCTTTCTGAGACCGCAAAACATAAGTGCAGAGCACCTTTAAAGATCAAGGACTGACTATACATTGTAATTCATGGTAAAAGAGATCTAGTCAAGTCATACTCAATGTAAACTAATAGTAATGAATGCAAATGATAGCGGTGCTCTCCAACTGGTGCTTTTTAGTAAGAGGATGATGACTCAGCATAAAAGTAAATAGATAGACCCTTCACAGAGGGAAGTAGGTATTTGTAGAGGTGCCAGAGCTCGGTTTTGAAATAGATATGAATAATATTTTGAGCGGTATACTTTCATTGTCAACATAACAACCAAGAGATGGCGATATCTTCCATGCTACACACATTATAGGCAGTTCCCAAACAGAATGGTAAAGTTTATACTCCCCCTCCACCAACAAGCATCAATCCATGGCTTGCTCGAAACAACGAGTTCCTCCAACTAACAAGAGTCCCGGGGGAGTTTTGTTTGCAGTTATTTTGATTTGATTTGCATAAAGCATGTGACTGGGCATCCCGGTGACCAGCCATTTTCTCGTGAGTGAGGAGCGGAGTCCACTCCTCTTGAGAATAACCCACCTAACATGGAAGATACGGACAGCCCTAGTTGATACATGAGCTATTCGAGCATACAAAACAAGATATTTATTTGAAGGTTTAGAGTTTGGCACATACAAATTTACTTGGAACGGCAGGTAGATACCATATATAGGTATGTATGGTGGACTCATGTGGAAGAACTTTGGGGTTTATGGAATTGGATGCACAAGCAGTATTCCCGCTTAGTACAAGTGAAGGCTAGCAAAAGACTGGGAAGCGACCAGCTAGAGAGCGACAACAATCATGAACATGCATTAAAATTAATCAACATCGAATGCAAGCATGAGTAGGATATAATGCACCATGAACATAAATATCATGGAGGCTATGTTGATTTTGTTTTAACTACATGCGTGAACATGTGCCAAGTCAAGCCACTCAAATCATTCAAAGGAGGATACCACCCTATCATACCACATCACAACCATTTTAATAGCATGTTGGCACACAAGGTAAACCATTATAAACTCCTAGCAAATTAAGTATGGCATAAGCAACTATAATCTCTAATTTTCATTGCAAACATGTTTCATTCATAATAGGCTGAATCAGGAACGATGGACTAATCATATTTACAAAAACAGGAGAGGTCGAGTTCATACCAGCTTTTCTCATCTCAATAAGTTCATCATATAAACATCATTATTTCCTTTCACTTGCATGACCGAATAGTGTGGATAATAATAATAGTGCACGTGCATTGGACTAAGCTGGAATCTGTAAGCATTCAATTCAAGAGAGAAGACAAGGTAATATGGGCTCTTTGTCAGATCAACAATAATGCATATAAGAGCCACTTCAACATTTTCATTATGGTCTTCTCCTATCGACCCCCAAAGAAAAGAAATAAAAATATTTACATGGGAAAGCTCCCAACAAGCAAAAGAAGAACGAGAAATCTTTTTGAGTTTTCTTTTTAATTACTACTACAAGCATGGAAAGTAAACTAACTAAAAGTTGCAACTAATTTTTTTGTTTTTCTTAAGGTTTATCAAACACACAAGAAGAAAGCATAAAAAGGAAAATAAACTAGCATGGATGATACAATGAAAAAGTATGAGCACCGACAACTAGCAATGAGTGTGTGAACATGAATGTAATTTCGGTGAGAAATACGTACTCCCCCAAGCTTAGGCTTTTGGCCTAAGTTGGTCTATGGCCACGGCTGGCCTGGCGGATATCCAAAGTGATAGTTGGGGTCGTACTGAGATGCAGCAGCTATTGCCTCATGAGCTGCCGCTTGGAGACAGGCCGTCTCCATCCTCCTCGTATACTCGTCCGCCTCCTCCCTGGTTATAACATATCTCCCTTTTTCCTGAAAGTCAAAGAAAGCTGGAGCAGGGAGAGCGACGTGATAGGTGCGTCGTCTGTCAAATATTAGTTGGTACTGGAGGAACTGATCGTTCCTCTCAACAAACTGATGATGAACCATGGCCTCATAATCCAAATAAACAGGAGGCAACTCAACATCATACCCACGTATGGGTACACCAAGAAAATTAGCTAGACGGGTTGCATAAATTCCACCGAAGAAATCTCCACTAAATATATTATTATGCAACCTACGTACAACAATGGCTCCCAAATTATAATGTCTATCTTCTAATACAGCACTTCTGAGAACACTAAGGTCAGGGACACACATGTGACATGCTTCATCCTTACCATTTATGCACCTACCTATGAAGAGAGCAAAATAATGTATAGCAGGAAAATGAATGCTCCCTATGGTAGCTTGTGTTATCTCTCTAGATTCCCCAACAGTTATACTAGCAAGAAAATCTCTAAATTTAGATTTGCGAGGTTCATTAGGACTACCCCATTGTGAAAGTTTGCAAGCAGTATTAAAATCCTCTAATTCCATAGTATAAGAATTTTCATAGAGATCAAACAGGACAGTTTGAGAATTGCGTGATGATGAAAATTCAAACCTCCTCACAAAGGAATTAGTGAGATGGTGGTACTGGCGGCATTTGTCTACCTCAAAGCTCTCAAGATCAGCATTACACACATATGCGTTAAATTCTTCCTTGATTCCTGCTCGATCCATAACGTCCTCCAAAGGCCATTCACAAGCCCGCACTTGAGCGTCCCTCGGTGGTTCTTCGTCGGCATCGCACATTGCGAGCCTGGATCCTTGCTTCCTTGAAGGACCACCTTGGTACATTTTCCTAAACATATTTCTTCCTCAGAAAAATTTCTGAAATTTTAGTAACTTCAAAATAAAAGTGAACCAAACTCAACAATATTGATAGCAACTACTCCTACAAGTGCCTAGAGGTAATATCATGCATCAAAACTACTTTTGACCATATAAATTTGACATGCAAGCTCAAGAACAGGGTCACCTAAGCAGCAAAAATATGCAATGAATAAAGCACTAGAACATAAACTAATTGGACCATTGGAGGAGTCACATACCAAGGAACAATCCCCCAAAGCAGTTTTGTGAGAGGTGCTTTGAGCAAGGAGATCGAAAATGGCAACAAAATGAGCTTGGGCTCGGGTTTGAGCTGGTTAGTGGTGTTTGTGGGAGGAAGAAGGAGTGTGTGGTAGCTGGAATAAGTGGAGGGGAGCCACCGTGGGCCCATGAGGCAGGGGGCGCGCCCTCCACCCTCGTGGCCAGGTGCTTGCTCCCCCTGTTGTGTTCTCAGTGTCAGATATTCTCAAATATTTCAGAAAAAATCATATTTAAATTTCAGGGCATTTGGAGAACTTTTATTTTCGGGGTATTTTTTATTGCATGGATAATTCAGAAAACAGACAGAAATTACTATTTTTGCTTTATTTAATATAAATAACAAAAAGTAAAAAGAGGGTACAAAGAGTTGTGTTTTCTAAATTCATCCATATCATGCTCATCAAAAGGAATCCACTAACAAGGTTGATCAGGTCTTGCTAACAAACTCATTCCAAATAACATGGAATCGGAGAATTTTCGAATAACACTAGGTTACCTCAACGGGGATATGCACATCCCCAACAATAAGAATATCATATTTCTTCTTGACAGTAGGAAGAGGAAATTCAAAACCTCCAAAAATAATCGATGGAATTTTTCCAATAGAGTTTATACTATGAACTTGAGGTTCTTTCCTCAAAAAGTGTACCGTATGCTCATTGCCACTCACATGAAAAGTGACACTGCCTTTGGTGCAATCAATAACAGCCCCTGCGGTATTCAAAAAGGGTCTTCCAAGAATAATAGACATACTATCGTCCTCGGGAATATCAAGAATAACAAAGTCTGTTAAAATAGTAACGTTCGCAACCACAACAGGCACATCCTCACAAATACCGACAGGTATAGCAGTTGATTTATCAGCCATTTGCAAAGATATTTCAGTAGGTGTCAACTTATTCAAATCAAGTCTACGATACAAAGAGAGAGGCATAACACTAACACCGGCTCCAAGATCACATAAAGCAGTTTTAACATAGTTTCTTTTAATGGAGCATTGTATAGTTGGTACTCCGGGATCTCCTGGTTTCTTAGGTATTCCACCTTTAAAAGTATAATTAGCAAGCATGGTGGAAATTTCAGCTTCCGGTATCTTTCTTTTATTAGTAAAAATTTCTTTCATATACTTAGCATAAGGATTCATTTTGACCATATCATTCAAACACATACGCAAGAAGATAGGTCTAATCATTTCAGCAAAGCGCTCAAAATCCTCATCATCCTTTTTCTTGGATGGTTTAGGAGGAAAAGGCATGGATTTCTGGACCCATGGTTCTCTTTCCTTACCGTGCTTCCTAGCAACAAAGTCTCTCTTATCATAACGTTGATTCTTTGATTGTGGGTTATCAAGATCAACAACAAGTTCAATCTCTACTTCATTGTCATTACTAGGTTGAGCATCAATATGAACATCATCATTAACATTATTACTAGGTTCATCTTCATTACCAGATTGTGTTTCAGCATCAGAAATAGAGATATCATTAGGATTCTCAGGTGTGTCAATAACAGGTTAACTAGAAGCATGCAAAGTCCTATCATTTTTCTTTTTCTTCCTTTTAGAATGACTAGGTGCATCAATAATATTTCTCTGAGAATCTTGCTCAATTCTCTTAGGATGGCCCTCATGATACAAAGGTTCCTGAGTCATTTTACCACCTCTAGTCATAACTCTAACAGCATTATCACTTTTCTTACTATTTAATTCGTTGAGCAAATCATTCTGAGCTTTAAGTACTTGTTCTACTTGAGTGGTAACCATAGAAGCATGTTTACTAATAAGTTTAAGTTCACCTTTAACATTAGCCATATAATCACCCAAGTGTTCAAGCATATCAGCATTGCATTTTAATTCTCTACCAAAATAAGCATTGAAGTTTTCCTGTTTGACCATAAAGTCATCAAACTCATCCAAGCATGGGCTAGCAAACTTAGTAAATGGGATTTCAGCTTTATCATATCTATAGATAGAATTTACCTTTACTACCTGTGTCGGGTTATCAAGACCATGTACTTCTTCAACAGGCGGTAAATTAAGACCATGTATTTCTTCAATAGGAGGTAAATTCTTAACATCTTCAGCTTTAATACCTTTTTCCTTCATAGATTTCTTTGCCTCTTGCATATCTTCAGGACTGAGAAATAGAATACCCCTCTTCTTCGGAGTTGGCTTAGGAGTTGGTTCAGGAACTGGATCAGGAATTGGATGAGGAAGTGTCCAATTATTTTCATTAGTCAACATATTATTCAATAAAATTTCAGCTTCATATGGTGTTCTTTCCCTGAAAACACAACCAGCACAACTATCCAGGTGGTCTCTGGAAGCATCCGTTAGTCCATTATAAAAGATATCAAGTATTTCATTTTTCTTAAGAGGATGATTAGGCAAAGCATTAAGTAATTGGAGAAGCCTCCCCCAATCTTGTGGGAGACTCTCTTCTTCAATTTGCACAAAATTATATATTTCCCTTAAAGCAGCTTGTTTCTTATGAGCAGGGAAATATTTAGCAGAGAAGTAATAAATCATATCCTGGGGACTACGCACACAACCAGGATCAAGAGAATTAAACCATATCTTAGCATCACCCTTTAATGAGAATGGAAATATTTTAAGGATATAATAATAATGAGTTCTCTCATCATTAGTGAACAGGGTAGCTATATCATTTAATTTAGTAAGATGTGCCACAACAGTTTTAGATTCATAACCATAGAAAGGATCAGATTCAACTAAAGCAATTATCTCAGGATCAACAGAGAAATCATAATCCTTATCAGTAACAAAGATAGGTGAAGTAGCATAACTAGGATCATATTTCATTCTAGCAATCAAAGTTTTTTTGTTTTAGCTTAGCTAATAATTTCTTAAGATCACTCCTATCATTGCAAGCAAGAAAATCTCTAGCAGTTTCTTCATCCATAACATAGCCCTCAGGCACAACAGGTAATTCATATGTAGGGGGAGAGTCTATATCATCACTTTCATCAATATTATCAGTTTCAATAATTTCATTCTCTCTAGCCCTAGCAAGTTGTTCATCAAGAAATTCACCCAGTGGCATAGTAGTATCAAGCATAGAAGTAGTTTCATCATAAGTATCATGCATAGCAGAAGTGGCATCATCAATAACATGCGACATATCAGAATTAATAGCAGAAGCAGGTATAGGTGTCGCAAGCTTCCTCAAAATAGAAGGTGAATCAAGTGCAGAGCTAGATGGCAGTTCCTTACCTCCCCTCGTAGTTGAGGGATACATTTTTGTTTTAGTGTCTTTCAAGTTCTTCATAATGATAAGCGGATATAAATCCCAAGTGACTCAAAGAATAGAGCTATGCTTCACGGCAACGGTGCCAGAAAATAGTATTGATAACCCACAAGTATAGGGGATCGCAACAGTTTTCGAGGATAGAGTATTCAACCCAAATTTATTGATTCGACACAAGGGGAGCCAAAGAATATTCTCAAGTATTAGCAACTGAGTTTCAATTCAACCACACCTGGAAACTTAATATCTGGAGCAATGTGTTTAGTAGCAAAGTAATATGATAGTAGTGGTAACGATAGCAAAAGTAACAGTAGCAAAAGTAATGTTTTTGGTATTTTGTAGTAATGATAACAATAGCAACGGAAAAGTAAATAAGCGAAGAACAATATATGGAAAGCTCGTAGGCAATGGATCGGTGATGGAGAATTATGCCGGATGCGGTTCATCATGTAATAGTCATAACCTAGGGTGACACAGAACTAGCTCCAGTTCATCAATGTAATGTAGGCATGCATTCCGAATATAGTCATACGTGCTTATGGAAAAGAACTTGCATGGCATCTTTTGTCCTACCCTCCCGTGGCAGCTGGGTCCTAGTGAAAACTAAGGGATATTAAGGCCTCCTTTTAATAGAGTACCGGAACAAAGCATTAACACATAGTGAATACATGAACTCCTCAAACTACGGTCATCACCGGTAAGTATCCCCATTATTTTCACTTCGTGGTTAACGGATCATAACACATAATAGGTGACTATAGACTTGCAAGATAGGATCTAGAACTCTCATATATTGATGAAAACATGATAGGTTCAGATCTGAAATCATGGCACTCGGGCCCGAGTGACAAGCATTAAGCGTAGCAAAGTCATAGCAACATCAATCTCAGAACATAGTGGATACTAGGGATCAAACCCTAACAAAGCTAACTCGATTACATGATAAATCTCATCCAACCCATCACCGTCCAGCAAGCCTACGATGGAATTACTCACGCACGGTGGTGAGCATCATGAAATTGGTGATGGAGGATGGTTGATGATGACGATGGCGACGGATTCCCCTCTCCGGAGCCCCGAACGGACTCCAGATCAGTCCTCCCGAAAGAGTTTAGGGCTTGGCGGCGGCTCTATATCGTAAAATGTGATGAATCCTTCTCCTCTGGTTTTTTCTCCCCGAAAGTGAATATATGGAGTCTAGGTTGAGGTCGGTGGAGCATCAGGGGGCCCACGAGGCAGGGGGCGCGCCCCCACCCTTGTGGATAGGTGGGACACCCCCTGACTTGGATCTTCCTTCCAATCTTCATTATATGTTCCAGAATAATGCTCCGTTGATTTTTAGGTCATTCCGAGAACTTCTATTCCTGCACAAAAAATAACACCATAGCAATTCTGCTGAAAATAGCATGAGTCCAAGTTAGTTCCATTCAAATCATGCAAGTTAGAGTCCAAAACAAGGGCAAAAGTGTTTGGAAAAGTAGATACGACGGAGATGTATCACGGTAGCATTATAAGATGATCCCTTAACAAAATTTCAAGGTATAAGTGTTCTCCCTGAGTATGCACCGTTGCGACAGTTTGTCGTGTTGAGACACCACGTGATGATCGGTGTGATAGACTCTACGTTCCATACAATGGGTGCAAGATAGTTTTGCACATGCAGAATAGTCGGGTTAAACTTGACGAGCCTGGCATGTACAACATGGCCTTGGAACACTGGAGATCGAAAGGTCGAACGTGAATCATAAGGTGCTAACAATGTGTGCAAGCTCCAGTGTTCCATTTATGGACTTGTGCAAGCATCTCGAAGTTGGAATATACGCTTTGATGAGGTGATCAAAGCATATGGTTTTATATAGACTTTTGGAGAAGTCTGTATTTACAAGAAAGTGAGTGTGGGATCTGAAGCATTTCTAGTATTATATGTGGATGACATATTGTTGATTGGAAATGATATAGAATTTCTGGATATCATAAAAGGATACTTGAATAAGAATTTTTCAAATGAAAGACCTCGGTGAAGCTGCTTATATATTGGGCATCAAAATCTATAGAGATAGATCAAGACACTTGATAGGACTTTCACAAAGCACATACCTTGATAAAGTTTTGAAGCAGTTCAAAATGGATCAGTCAAAGAAAGGGTTCTTTCCTGTGTTACAAGGTGTGACTTTGAGTAAGACTCAAAACCTAACCACGACAGAATATAGAGATAGAATGAAAGTCATTCCCTATATGCCTTAGTCATAGGTTCTATAAAGTATGCCATGCTGTGTACCAGACCTGTTGTGTGCCTTGCCATGAGTTTGGCAAGGGGGTACAATAGTGATCTAGGAGTAGATCACTGGACAGCGGTCAAAATTATCCTTAGGTACCTAAACAGGACTAAGGAAATGTTTCTCGGTTATGGAGATGATAAAGAGTTCGCCGTAAAGAGTTACGTCGATGCAAGATTTGACACCGATCTGGATGACTCTGAGTCTTGATCTGGATACATATTGAAAGTGGGAGCAATTATCTAGAGTAGCTCCATGCAGAGCATTGTAGACATAGAAATTTGCAAAATACATACAGATCTGAATGTGGCAGACCCGTTGACTAAACTTCTCTCACAAGCAAAAACACGATCACACCTTAGTACTCTTTGGGTGTTAATCACATAGCGATGTAAACTAGATTATTGACTCTAATAAACCCTTTGGGTGTTGGTCACATGGCGATGTGAACTATGGGTGTTAATCACATAAAGATGTGAACTATTGATGTTAAATCACATGGCGATGTGAACTAGATTATTGACTCTAGTGCAAGTTGGAGACTGAAGGAAATATTCCCAAGTGGCAATAATAAAGTTGTTATTTTATATTTCCTTATATCATGATAAATATTTATTATTCATGCTAGAATTGTATTAACCGGAAACTTGATGCATGTGTGGATACATAGACAAAACATCGTGTCCCTAGTAAGCCTCTACTAGACTAGCTCGTTAATCAAAGATAGTTAACTTTCCTAACCATAGACATGTGTTGTCATTTGATGAATGGGATCACATCATTAGGAGAATGATGTGATGGACAAGACCCATCCGTTAGCTTAGCATATTGATATTTCAGTTTTATTTCTTTCTTCATGTCAAATACATATTCCTTTGACTATGAGATTATGCAACTCCCGGATACCGTAGCAATACCTTGTTTGCTATCAAACGTCACAACGTAACTGGGTGATTATAAAGACGCTCTACAGATATCTTCGAAGGTGTTTGTTGGGGTGGCATAGATCGAGATTAGGATTTGTCACTCCGAGTATCAGAGAGGTATCTCCGGGCCCTCTCGGTAACACCCATCATAAGAAGCCTTGCAAGCAAAGTGACTAATGAGTTAGTTGCGGGATGATGTATTACGGAACGAGTAAATAGACTTGCCGGTAACGAGATTGAACTAAGTATTAGGATACCGACGATCGAATCTCGGGCAAGTAACATACCGATGACAAAGGGAACAACGTATGTTGTTATGTGGTTTGACCGATAAAGATCTTCGTAGAATATGTAGGAACCAATATGAGCGTCCAGGTTCCGCTATTGGTTATTGACCGGAGAGGTGCCTCGATCATGTCTACATAGTTCTCGAACCCGTAGGGTCCGCATGCTTAACGCGTTCGATGACGATTATTATTATATGAGTTATGTGATTTGGTGACCAAATGTTGTTCGGAGTCCCGGATGATATCATAGACATGACGAGGAGTCTCTAAATGGTTGAGAGGTAAAGATTGATATATAGGACGATAGTATACATACACCGGAAGTGTTCCGGAGGGTATCGGGTACATGTCGGGTCACCGGAAGGGGTTTCGGGCACCCCCGGACAAAGATATGGGCCTTATGGGCCAAGAGACGGATAGACCAGCCCACAAGGGGCTAGTGCACCCCCATATAGGCTGAAGTAGGAGGAGAAGGAAAGAGGGGAAAGGAGAAGGAAAGGGGAGGATTCGGCCTCCTCCTTCCTTCCCTCCCCCTCTCTTTCCTTTCCCCTCGGGTTAATAACGAAGGGGGGAGAATTGGGGAGGACCCCAAGTAGGATTCCTCCTACTTGGGGCGCCCCCCTTGGATGCTCCCTCTCCCTTCGACCTATATATATATATGAGGGGGAGGCGCCTAGAAGACACACAACATCATTTGTTAGCCGTGTGTGGTGCCCCCCTCCATAGTTTACAACCTCGGTCATATTCTCGCGGTGCTTAGGCGAAGCCCTGCATGGATCACTTCACCATCACCGTCGCCACGCTGTCATGTTGACGGAACTCATCTACTTCCTCGACACCTTGCTGGATCAAGAAGGTGAGGGACGTCATCACACTAAACGTGTGTAGAACTCGGAGGTGTCGTACGTTCGGTGCTTGATCGGTCGGAGCTAGAAGAAGTCCGACTACATCAACCGCCTTGTCAAACGCTTCCGCTTTCGGTCTACGAGGGGTACGTAGACATACTCTCCCCCTCTCGTTGCTATGAATCTCCTAGATAGATCTTGCGTGAGCATAGGAATTTTTTTGAAATTGCATGCTATGTTTCCCAACAATATATTCCCATATATCCCCAAACCAACCAGGGGAGCCACGAAAACACTTTTCCACTACCGCAACTTTCTGTACCCGTGAGATCCCTAGAGGCCTTTTCCGGCGTCCCGCCGGAGGGGGATTCGATCACGGAGGGCTTCTACATCAACTCCATTGCCCTTCTGATGAAGCGTGAGTACTGTACCACAAACTTACGGGTCCATAGCTAGTAGCTAGATGGCTTCTTCTCTCTCTTTGATTCTTAATACCATGTTCTCCTTGATGTTCTTGGAGATCTATTTGATGTAATACTTTTTTGAGGTGTGTTTGCCGAGATCCGATTAATTGTGGGTTTATGATCAACTTATCTATGAATATTATTTGAATCTCCTCTGAATCATTTTATGCATGATTTGATATCTTTGTAATTCTCTTCGAACTATCGGTTTTGTTTGGCCAACTAGATTGGTTTTTCTTGCAATGGGAGAAGTGCTTAGCTTTGGGTTCAATCTTGCGGTGTCCTTTTCTAGTGATAGTAGGGGCAACATGGCACGTATTGTATTGTTGCCATCGAGGATAAAAAGATGGGGTTTTCATCATATTGCTTGAGTTAATTCCTCTACATCATCTCATCTTGCTTAATGTGTTGTTCTGTTCTTTATGAACTTAATACTCTAGAAGCATGCTGGATAGCGGTCGATGTGTGGAGTAATAGTAGTAGATGCAAAATCGTTTCGGTCTACTTGACACGGACGTGATGCCTATATTCATCATCATTGCCTTAGATATCATCATAACTTTGCGCTTTTCTATCAATTGCTTAGCAGTAATTTGTTCACCCATCGTAATATTTTCTATCTTGAGAGAAGCCTCTAGTGAAACCTATGGCCCCGGGGTATATTTTCCATCATATACATTTTCGATCTACAATATTAGTTTCCAATCTACTCTTTTTGCAATCTTTTACTTTCCGTTCTATAAACCAAAAATACCAAAAATATTTACTTTACCGTTTATCTATCTATACTTTTGCAAGTAACCGTGAAGGGATTGACAACCCCTTTATCATGTTGGGTGCAAGTTGTTTGATTGTTTGTGAAGGTATTCGATGACTTGTGTGTTGTCTCCTACTGTATTGATACCTTGGTTCTCAAAACTGAGGGAAATACTTACTCTACTTTGTTGCATGACCCTTTCCTCCTCAAGGAAAAAACCAACACAAGCTCATGAAGTAGCATCCTCTTCCGATGGCTGTCATTCATTGACCATGTTGACCACGCCGTGCCAAGAGCACCAAGGCGGTGGACGACGGCGAGGCCTAGGAAGGGATCAACGGGAAGCCGGGGAAGACGACTGATGTGGCTGATGATATGAACAACATGCCATTCACATTAACCAAAATAGAGACAATTATTGTCTTTTGCCCTTCATCTATGCTTGTTTTGTTGACATGGTAATCCAGTAGTGTGGTGAAGCTCCCTGCATTATGAACAATGCCAAATTATGCTATTGACATTTTGAACTGTCTCTTTATTTTCTAATTTGAAATTCGATGGAATTGACAGCACAGTTACCATCTATATTTATATACATGCAAAACTTGTCATCTCTGTGCTTGTTTCAAGGTGATATGCCTGATGGCATGCACAAGTCTGCTGAAGGCTGTGAGACAAACCCAGCACATATTGCAGCAAAGAAGGCAAAACATCTTGAAGATAGTGAGACAACCCCAAAGTCATGTCTTGATGAAGTGTTCAAGTTACTTGAGACTAGCAGTCACACAAGCTCACAGAATTCGCTGCCTGAATTAGTTCGACTTCTTCAGTCTTAACTTCCAGCGGAAAGGCATTATGCAACTCAACTTCGACTTGAAGTCCAATCTCTAAGGAAGACCGTGAAGAACTCCAATGAGAACCTCATTGCTAATGAGCTACATATGGAAGCTATGACCGACATGCTAGGCCGGTCTCACATCCTTGCTCAACTGCTTGCGCAGCAGCTCCCGCACAAGGCTAAACTTTCTTGAACTGTCTTGAAAGTGGTCTTGGTTTAGTATTATTTTGTTACCCTGCAATGGCGCCTAGTTTTTGTAATCTGCTTGTCCGTTGCGCTTTATGATCACAGGTGGCAAACTTCAATGCCCAGTGGATGTAATATACCATAAATCCTTTATTGTATAGTGTAGGTTTATTGTAAGTTACTATGCCATAATTTCTTTATTGTATAGAATAGGTTTGTTCTTAATTCCCACTAGTTACCGTATATGCCATCATTGGCTATCTAAAAAAATGGCAAAAATCTGATGTAGGCGACCGGGCCGAAACATTCGCCCTCTAACGGGGCTGCATTTCAGCGGGCCACAATTGGGCTGGACCGCAACTTTCTTGGGCCTACACTGACTGGCCATTTGAGCACTTCGTGGGTGCGCCAGGCCCACAACTTACATGGGCCTTCATTGGGCCCAATGTTTAGTTGAGCCTTATGTGGACCCAATGCTTAGTTGGGCCTATGTAGCTTCGGGTCTTTGATGGGCTGAATATTCTCCTGGCCTGTTATAGCCCAGAAGATACCATGGGCCTTTAGCAGGCCGAAATGCATGTTGGGCCTCAATTTTCAATAGTTGTCCACGAGCCTTTAGCAAGCTGAAATGTAGACTGGGCCATTATTGGCCTAGTTATGTGATGGACCGTTACCCGACCGAAACATATCTCGGGCCTTAGTTGGCCCACTGACATCATGGGCCTTTAAGAGGCCGAAAGCTTAGTAGAGGCATCGCGGGCCGAATTATACTACAGGCCTTTAACAGGCCCAAAGTCACGTTGGGATGAACTGTCGCCACCTTGATCACGGGCCGTTAGTGGGCCGGATGTCGCGTCGGACCATATATGGCCCATGGGCAGCACAGGCAAATACCAGGCCGAAAGTCACACCGGGCAGAAATGGGCCCATGTCTACATCGGGCCACTAACAGGCCGAAATCTCACTGGGTCGTAGTTGGGCCGAAAGACTAGACAAATAATTGACAGGCCAGATCTAGCGGTGGGCCATAAATGGGCCATGTTTAATCAGGCCATTAGTGGGCCAGCCCACCAGTACCCGAGTAAATCAAACGGGCCTTTGACTGGGCCAACCTTTTTAACCTATATGGGCCTCTGTTGGGCCCTGCCATGTGTCGACGGATCATAGCCACGTCTCCTCCATTGGACTGACGACATCTAGCCCATTGCGAAGCCAACATGTGCTTCCTCCGGCCAATGAGTATTTTACACGTAGAAAATCGCCATTGGTCGTTGTTGTTAACGGGTTATCGGATCCAAAACTGGACCTGATAGCTCAACGGTGATCCGTTCCGGTGGATGCCACATGTCGGTTACCCTTGACGAAAGCACTTCCATGATGATAATTTGAGTATTGTCATGGAACATTTCTACGACAGCACATGTATGACTATGTTAATTCTATCATAAAATCATTATAGATGTACATGCATGTCAGAAGTAGTTTTTTTGTAGTGATGGTTTATACTTTCTGTGTCTTTTCTTTGTATTTGCTTGCTAGCCATGTTGCTCTTGCTTATTTAGTGTAATAGCTTGCTTGCCATATAGCATGTTCTCACTTTAGATCGCATATCTGAAGAACTTATTGTATCCACATTTCCCCTAGTAAGGATTTGCACCATTAATATATGGCCTTGTTCTTCTCGCAAAACAAATGTATGTGTTGCTTCTCAAACAAGTTTCATTTGTCTTTGGAGTTTTATGGATATTCCAACATGGGTATTTAGATTCAAGCAAGTTCTAATTCTAAGGCCTATGTATAATATTTTTAGTGTAACGGCAAGTCCTTTGATTTATGTTATTAGAAACCATCAATTTGCTACAAGGATAAAATAAAGAAAAGGAAAGACAACTAACAATGCCAAATGCTTCAGCAAAGGCCAGTGTGGGCCGTCATGGGCAACCTATGAATGCTTTGTGCATACCCTTAACAAGTGGCCCATTTATCCCTTGAAATAGGCCCAAAACTCATTTTGTCATCCCCCACCGGCTCCACTCTCCAAAGATGTGGCTCCATTTCTGCCACTACTTGGTGACACCCAACCCAACCCTCCAGGGTAGGTGGGAGGGAGAGGGGTTGGTTTTAGGGAATGAGAAAAAGTAAAAGAATACATAATATGCCAAACTGGGACGATCTATCGCGTGCCCATGTGTTGGTGATCGAGAGGGGCAAAGGATTACGCTCATCTTTCAGTAGACACGCCATGAAAAACGTGGAAAAGGGGGATCATGTTAGGCAGCTGGTAGCCACACCGTGAAGAGTTGAGGAAAGAGAGGCCCGCTCACCTTCTGCCATGCACCCATGAAGTCGAGGATTAGGTCACATTCACCCCATCGCAAGCACACCGTGAAGGGTTTGAGGAAAGGGGTCATGCTCACCTTGTGGCACGCAGATCGAATAATTTGTGTAACAAGTCACGCTCACTCTTAAAAGGCATGGTGTGATGAGTGCGTGGGGAGGGGGGGGGGGAGTTGTAAAGGATGATAGTAATCGTCGTTTGTGGTTGCGTGTGAATGGTTGATACTTGCATTCGACCGTCCACCTCCCTCTCATCAAAACAAAAAAAGTTGTTCGTTACACCGTGTTAACTTATTACTTTACACCATGCAGGTTACATAATTTTATTTATAATAACATAAAAAAACCGGCATACGTATATCCCACAAAAATAGAAAGCGATTTGCACGCAAGGAGTTAAGGCTGGAAAATATCAAGCTGCGCATCTGTGATTTGATATGCTGCGCCAGAGCCAGGAAGCATAAAAAAGCCCCCAGGCCCAGCAATGGAAAGTGTCAACGCGGAATTAAAAAGAAAACGTAGAAAAAGGAAAATAAGAATGGAAAAATAAATAGGAAGGAGAAGCTTGGCTGTTCCGCTATATTCTAACTTCCGCCGCAGCTCTCTCGTTTGCTCCCGTCCTCTCTCCTCGCCATTCTAGCTCCTGCCACGCTTTCCCCGAGCGAGCTCCCCAAGCTCTCGCCATGGCAAAGAACACATGCAAGCTCTGCTTCCGCCGCTTCGCCAGCCCCCGCGCCCTCGCAGGCCACATGCGCTCCCACTCCGTCCGCAACCCGGCCGCGAAGCAGCAGATCTCATCGGCGTCCTCCGCGTCCACCTCCTTCACCGCCGCCGCCGACGGCGACGTCAGCTTCAAGAAGCCCCTTCCAATCTACGCGCTCCGGGAGAATCCCAAGCGCAACCTGCGCGTCACCGATGTCGCCTTCTCGGATCGCGAGAGTGAGGCCGAGTCCACCCCGCCGCACCCCAAGCGCGCGCACGCCGCCGCTGCCGGGGGCGAGACCGAGCCGCTGAGCTCGGTGTCGGACGCAGCCACGCCGGAGGAGGACGTGGCGCTGTCCCTCATGATGCTCTCCCGCGACTCCTGGCCTTCGACGGGGCGCGGCTACGGCGACGGCGACTACTCGGACGACGGGAGCGACGGCGGTTACACGCTCCCCGCTCCCGATCCGGCGCCGGTGGAGAAGCGCACACGGTTCCAGTGCGGCGCGTGCAAGAAGGTATTCCGTTCCTACCAGGCTCTCGGCGGCCACCGCGCCAGCCACGTGCGCGGCGGCAGGGGCGGCTGCTGCGCGCCTCCCATCGCTCCCCCTCCTCCTCCTCCGCAGCCGCTGGCACCGGCGCCATTGATGGAACGCGAGGGGGACGAGGACATGGACGGGAAGGGGTCGCCACGGGAGTGCCCCTACTGCTACCGCGTGTTCGCCTCCGGGCAAGCTCTTGGTGGGCACAAGAGGTCCCATGTTTGCTCCGCCGCCGCCGCCGCAGCACAGGCGCATGCAGCCGCCGCTCCTCCGGCGCCGATCAAAGCCTTTGGCATGATCGATCTGAACATCGCGCTGCCGTTCGAGGATGTGGAGCTCTCTGCCGTGTCAGATCCCCGTTTCTCCTCCAATCCAGGTTCCTGAAGCAAGCATTCCGGCTAATCCCAATCGAGGAGGTGATCCGAGGTGAGATAAATCTATCCATCCATCCATCCATCCATCCAAGAAACCAAAAGGTAGAAAAAAAAGAGGAAGAGAAACAGAGATAAGAAAGAACCATCTTTGGTAGTTGTCGATGGCAGTCAATTTGCTCGTACATTCGATTCCGTTGATCTGTTTTTACAGGATTTTAAACTGTTGATGTTCGTTTCGTTCCTGTTCGTTTAAAAGCTATGGAATTGGTGTAGATAAGCTGTGGTTTGTTATTGATCCGACGATCTGAATTCAGCTATAGCATCAGAATTGGGGTTTAAAAGGAACGCTTTTTCAGCTGAACCATCTCCTCCCCATGTTCGCATAGCCCAGAGCACACACATTATACTGAGACCAAGTAGTTGAGAAGCAGTGCTAGAGACCAAAGCATGCACAAAAGCATGGCAGTGGAGTAGAGTAGAGTAGACGAGCTAAGCTTTTGCCTAGTGTCCAAAGTCACAATGGCAAGCAATGTGCTTTGCTCTGTGTCTGAGTTGCGTTGCCTCCTTTCTTTCGCTCCTTCAGTTGCTGCTGCCATATGAACAGCAGCAGCTGCTCGTACCCTTGTGCTCCTGTTTGTTCCCCACCACTATTTCTTTCATTAACCACCTATGTCTCCCTGCGCGTGGGCCCCGGCCACACACTCCACGTACGTACGGTACTAGGTTGCAGAATTGCAGAGGTCATGGCCGCTGGAATCAATCGTAGTATACGGATGATAACAGCCAGCCAGCCGTTCTTTGTTTATGGAGATGGAGAAACGGCAGTCGTTTTTGTAGGGCTCGGGCTCCACGTTTGGAGGCAGGCGGTTAGCGTCTCGCCCCCACCGGTGGCGTCCACGTGTCGCCCCGCCCCGCCCCAGCCGGAGGTTGGTGCGCGGTGGTGGTGGCGCTGCGAATCCGGCCGGTCATTCAGGCCCCCCGCTGATTCCGGGGGAAGGAATTAACACGGAATTAATCGCGCGGTTTAATGTGCGCGTAGCGTTTTGACCCCCTCCCCTCCCCTGGCCTGGCCTGCCTTTCCCGTCCCGTATCTGGGAGAAGCCGGTGGGCGCGGAGCCCGAAGCGGATCTCGACGACGAAATGGCTGGTGCACACGGGTGTCAGGCTGACGCGTGGGGCCCGCACCGCGCCAGTTGGGTACTGTAGGTCGTACCCCGTGCGGGCCGGGATAAAGCGCAGCCGGTGGGGCTACGTGGTAGCCGCTGCCGTGGCCGTCCGATCAGGGCTGAACGCCTGCCGATCGGTCGTGCCTGGTAGCTTGCCTGGGGCTTTTGGATCACGTCCGTGTCAGGGCCATCCATCATCACCGTGCCGTCGCTCGCTTCTCCTGCTGGCCTAGCTCGCCTAATCCCCGTACTGATACAGCACACCCTGATCCGATCCCACATTAATCGCACGAAATCACGAGCTTGCTGCACGTACTTACTTACCTCGGGCGTTTCTGACGTGTGCTGCTGCTTAATTACTACTCCAGTATTGCATTTTGCAGCATTATGGTTAATGAATGGGCAGTACGACGGTGCATTGGATGCTGAAAGGCGTGCGCTCTCGCCCAGTTCGCGTGAAGGTGTATCGTAATCGTATCGCTTTAGGCCGGCGAAATCTTTTTTCCTTTAGCGTGCGTGGAAGCAGGTGCATCTGTGCCTGCACCGCGGTGCACGCCATATATGTACCACCAGCGGTTCGCTGTCCCACTCCTGCCTCCTGGCGGACGCCTGGAAATTCTCCTTCGTCCGGACCAGCATACGGCGACACTGAAAGTGAGCTGCTAGCTCTTGAGTAGCTACCGATCGAGCTTACTTAGGTAGCTCGAGCTAGCCAGCAACCAACTTAGTACCAACCTACCTCTGCGATGCTTGATCTTTCTCCTGCGTCCCAAGCAAATGTAGGTACTGAGCAAGCTCCACGCATGCACGACTCATGATTCTGTGGCTTGGTTCAGTAAAGTTGGTCACACGAGTCGCATGGGCCGGGGGCCGATGGGTGGATTGATCGGCCCAGTGCGTGCATGCTGGTTGGCTTCTGGGAGTGGCATAGCCAGCCAACTGGATGGATATGCTCATGCCATCCATCCATGCATGCCTATCACGTTAAGCATCGACTGGAATGCTGACTATTTTGCCCCGGCCTAGAGGTGGGAGATGGGTGATTCTGGGCGTGCATGTATGCATGCATGCATGGTTGGTCAGTTGGCACTTAACAGCAGATCGCCCCGACGTGTGTGTGTGGCCATTAAAATGTGGTGTTCTTGAATGAATTCCTCTCGATCGTCCGTATGAGGATGGATCGTGCAGTCGTTCGCTAGCTGCTGGCTCACATGCATGGTTGGTGGCCTGGGCCGGGGTCACGAACAAGCGAGCCGTGAAGGCGAATGGGAGGCGCACTGTACCTTGTCACGCTTTACGCTGTGCTGTGCCTCGCTCGCCATTGGAAACGGCACGGCACCGCACGCACGCCGCGCGCGTCGAGCAGGTCCACAACCAAGCAAGCACCGGTAGCTCGCTAGCTCGACACCCATGCTCCTCCATCTTCACTTTCCCGTACGTCCTAATCTCCTACCTAATTTTACTGCTAGGAAACAGGCAGTATGTGCATGCCCAAAGAAGGAGAAAATACTCCTTTGAAGTTGCTGATTAAGCTTCGGATCTGAGCTCGGCTGTGTGTGTTCCAACGGCCACGTGATGGCGACCTTGGCGTTGCAAGGTGCAGATCCTGACGAGGAACGCAACATTGCATTGCTGGATTGTTGCCGAGTCGGCTATCTTGCAGTCCGGGGAGATTTGTGTAATTGCGTTCTCTAAAAAACACATCTCCCGTGGAGTCACTCGTTGGATCTAGTCTAGAAAGAAAAGGGACAAACTTGGCTTGTAGTTAGCACATCATTTTCATCCATACGCACCTCGAATCTGGTAGCTAGGTATAGGACCAAACCAGCAGCAACGAGCATGGATGCAAGTATAGCTAAGCTGCAGCATTTTTTAAAAAGTCTCTTTGGTTAACGACTCATAAGTTACGTGCTCATTTCCATATGTGCAGACGTGTAGTATTTCATCCTCAAGTGTGCTACTATACTCACACATTGCATGCTGCATGCACATGTAATGCAGTACCAGTTCTGCTTCTTTTTTTCCACCAGTTTCTGTTTATTGATGAAGCCAGCAGGTAATGTAGTAGTGGCTCGATCGAGGATAGTAAAATGTGCACGCGTGCCAGGTTTTCGTCTCTCTGTAGGCTGTAGCACGCAGTTGGAAGATGGTAGCCCACGAGCAAGTACTGCTAGCATAACTGCTCCTTGGCCCAAACGGAAGGTTAGTCCCAAGCTGGAATAGATACAGGTCAGTGCTGCTAGCCAGCAGGAGTGCAGGAACACAGCAAACACGGCAGCGGCAGGAAGCATCTTGGATCAGAGATATAGGAAGATAGGCGTTGGCGTGGGAAAACTGGGAAGTATTCTGTCCAAATTAGAGACGGCCCTTGCTTGTCCATTAGCCAGCGGTGGCGCCTCGCTTGTGCGTCAAGGATAGCTTGCACGGGCGAACTAGCTAGCTATGGACGCCCGGTGAGCACTTGGGGCAGCTTTCGTACGCGACAAGCTGATGCATGTGCCGGCATCATCTAGCTACAGCTTATGGCTGCATGCTTTGCAGTTGCTACAGAGCAACCAAGCAAGTAAAGCAAGATGCATGGCTGCGAGTTTCAGTACTACTCCTACAAGGTGCATGTCATCTTCGATCGGCACGAGTACCAGGGCATTGCTCCAGGACTGTGATTATTTCTTCGGGGATTGTTGGTTTCGGACCGGCCTAAAAGCTGCGATGTGGAAGGGTTTGAAGCAGAAGTGCAGAAGTATCATGCATGGAGCAACTGGGGAGATATAGGACGCGGACGTTCGGTTCCTGGATGTATCTACACCCTATATGTAAAAAAAAAAAGTAATTCAGTAAAAAGTCAAAAAATTGTGAAAATATTTTTGAAATAAACTTGACCTTCCATTGTACTTGTGAGAACCTTTGACTTCTTCTCAAAAAAGACAATTTTTTAAACTAAAATAGTGTGAATAATGACCTATAATAGCAAATATTTTTTTGTCTTTTTTGCCCTGAAGTCAACGTTGGTTTTTTTATACTAGTGCGAGAGAAAGTCAAGTTTATTCTAAAAAATGTTCTAAACTACTTTGACATTTTGTTTAATTATTAAAAAAAAAATCCTCATATAGGGTGTATACA
>NC_041390.1:474032683-474136360 GCF_002162155.2 Triticum dicoccoides
TGCCTTCGCTGCTGGTAATGCTGCAAATATGACTAGGACATGGGCCGGATCGACACTTATAGTATATATTTTAGTGAAGGACAAAGCATTGTGTGGCACCTGTAGGCGACTCGGAGGGCTCCCCCGTCGCCCCCGCCGGTCTCCATCTCCCCCGCACTCCTCCCTCGCCGCCGCCAGAAGGCGTGGCCGGGCAACGCCTGGTTCACGTCGGCGACGGTGGGGCCTTTTTCCTCCTCGCTCGTGGGTGCTGCGGCGGGGCGGCATCCTCGCGCCAGGGCAGCGTGCCTGCGTGGGGTGCGTCGAGGACGGCGGCTCTTAGTGCCCCTGTGCCAGCGCGGGTGGGCAGCGGCCTGGAGTACCTCACAGTGGAGGGACGTGCCTGCACCGCTGCCGATCTAGATCAGGATCTAGCCCGATCTGGATCCAGGGGGTTGCAGACGACACGGGAGGCGACCCTGCCGTGCGGCGGCGATTGGAGCCTCCATGGCCGGCGGTGTGGCGGCTGCGTGCAGATGGATGGCTTTGATGGCTGTGGATCTGGCATCCTGTCCAGATCCGTTTCAGTTTGGCATTGCTCGGCTGGTGGCGCGAGAAGGACCGGTGAGGGGCGGTTGGAGGCTCCCTGCCGACATGCTGGCGGCGGCCCTCGTCTCCACGACGAGGCTCTGTTCGGTTCCACCCAGCTGTGAGTTCGGGGAGACGTGACTTCCGGTGAAAATGGCGCCGACTTCGGTCATGGCGAACGATGGCGGCGTCTATGACGGTGTTCCCTTCTTGAGGCGTCGTTGTTGCAGGTCGTGGCACCCCGCTCATGATGCTCCGAGGAAAACCCTAGATCTGGATCTACCGGATCGGAAGATGATGACACCTTCGATGTCGTTGTCCCTCCTGGGGGCATAATTTTGGAGCTAATGCTGGTTGGACGGGACAAGCGGAGGAACGGTGTCGCATTCACAGCAAGGCTGGCGACGAACCCCGGTGGCATGGCGCTGCAAAGGTTCGGCGACGGGCGCGTGTGAATGGATATGTGCAGGATGGTGGAGTTGTGTGGTGCCGTGGTGGCGTAGACAGCTGCTACTTCTTGAGCTTGCATTGGTTTTTTCCTTGAAGAGAAAAGGATGATGCAGCAAAGTAGAGATAAGTATTTCCCTCAATTTGAGAACCATGGTATCAATCCAGTAGGAGACAATGTTGGGGAACATAGTAATTTCAAAAAAATTCCTACGCACACGCAAGATCATGGTGATGCATAGCAACGAGAGGG
The DNA here is from genome assembly GCF_002162155.2 of Triticum dicoccoides. Lineage (NCBI taxonomy): Eukaryota > Viridiplantae > Streptophyta > Magnoliopsida > Poales > Poaceae > Triticum > Triticum dicoccoides. The sequence continues at coordinate 474,033,948 of NC_041390.1, forward strand.
GGGAGTGTTGTCCACGTACCCTCGTAAACCGAAAGCGGAAGCGTTAGCACAACGCGGTTGATGTAGTCGTACGTCTTCACGATCCGACCGATCAAGTACCAAACACACGACACCTCCGAGTTCAGCACATGTTCAGCCCGATAACATCCCTCGAACTCCGATCCAGCCGAGTGTTGAGGGAGAGTTTCGTCAGCACGACGGCGTGGTGATGATGATGATGTTCTACCGATGCAGGGCTTTGCCTAAGCACCGCTACCGTATTATCGAGGTGGACTATGGTGGAGGGGGGCACCGCACACGGCTAAAATATCAAATCAATTGTTGTGCCTCTGGGTGCCCCCTGCCCTTGTATATAAAGGAGCAAGGGGGGAGGTGCGGCCGGCCAGGAGGAGGCGCGCCTGGAGGAGTCCTACTCCCGGAGTAGGACTCCCTCCCTTCCTTGTTGGATTAGGAGAAGGGGGAAAGAGGAGGGAGATAAGAAGGAAAGGGGGGGCATCCCTCTCTCCTAGTCCTATTCGGACTAGAAGGGGAGGGTCGCGCGGCCCTGCCCTAGCCGCCTCTCCTCTTCTCTACTAAGGCCCACTATGGCCCATTAAGCCCCCGGGGGGTTCCGGTAACCCCTCGGTACTCCGGTAAAATCCCGATTTCACCCGGAACATTTCCGATATCCAAATATAGGCTTCCAATATATCAATCTTCATGTCTCGACCATTTCGAGACTCCTCGTCATGTCCGTGATCACATCCGGGACTCCGAACAACCTTCGGTACATCAAAACCCATAAACTCATAACATAACTGTCATCGAAACTTTAAGCGTGCGGACCCTACGGGTTCGAGAACTATGTAGACATGACCGAGACACATCTCCGGTCAATAACCAATAGCGGAACCTGGATGCTCATATTGGCTCCCACATATTCTATGAAGATCTTTATCGGATATTCTATGAAGATCTTTATCGTTCAGATCGCATAACAACATATGTTGTTCCCTTTGTCATCGGTATGTTACTTGCCCGAGATTCGATCGTCGGTATCTCAATACCTAGTTCAATCTCGTTACCGACAAGTCTCTTTACTCGTTTCGTAATACATCATCCCGCAACTAACTCATTAGTTTCAATGATTGCAAGGCTTAAGTGATGTGCATTACCGAGTGGACCCAGAGATACCTCTCCGACAATCGGAGTGACAAATCCTAATCTCCAAATACGCCAACCCAACAAGTACCTTCGGAGACACCTGTAGAGCACCTTTATAATCACCCAGTTATGTTGTGACGTTTGGTAGCACACAAAGTGTTCCTCCGGTAAACGGGAGTTGCATAATCTTAGTCATAGGAACATGTATAAGTCATGAAGAAAGCAATAGCAACATACTAAGCAATCGAGTGCTAATGCTAACCGAATGGGTCAAGTCAATCACATCATTGTCCTAATGATGTGATCCCGTTAATCAAATGACAACTTATGTCTATGGCTAGGAAACATAACCATCTTTGATCAACGAGCTAGTCAAGTAGAGGCATACTAGTGACACTCTGTTTGTCTATGTATTCACACAAGTATTATGTTTCCGGTTAATACAATTCTAGCATGAATAATAAACATTTATCATGATATAAGGAAATAAATAATAACTTTATTATTGCCTCTAGGGCATATTTCCTTCAGTCTCCCACTTGCACTAGAGTCAATAATCTAGATTACATAGTAATGATTCTAACACCCATGGAGTCTTGGTGCTGATCATGTTTTGCTCGTGGAACAGGCTTAGTCAACGGGTCTGCAACATTCGGATCCGTATGTATCTTGCAAATTTCTATGTCTCCCACCTGGACTAGATCCCGGATGGAATTGAAGCATCTCTTGATGTGCTTGGTTCTCTTGTGAAATATGGATTCCTTCGCCAAGGCAATTGCTCCAGTATTGTCACAAAAGATTTTCATTGGACCCGATGCACTAGGTATGACACCTAGATCAGATATGAACCCCTTCATCCAGACTCCTTCATTTGCTGCTTCCGAAGCAGATATGTACCCCGCTTCACACGTAGATCCCGCCACGACGCTTTGTTTAGAACTGCACCAACTGACAGCTCCACCATTCAATGTAAACATGTATCAGGTTTGCGATTTAGAATCGTCTGGATCAGTGTCAAAGCTTTCATCAACGTAACCATTTACAATGAGCTCTTTGTCACCTCCATAAACGAGAAACATATCCTTAGTCCTTTTCAGGTATTTCAGGATGTTCTTGATCGCTGTCCAGTGATCCACTCCTGGATTACTTTGGTACCTCCCTGCTAGACTTATAGCAAGGCACACATCAGGTCTGGTACACAACATTGCATACATGATAGAGCCTATGGCTGAAGCATAGGGAACTTCTTTCATCTTCTCTCTATCTTCTGCAGTGGTCGGGCATTGAGTCTTACTCAACTTCACACCTTGTAACACAGGCAAGAACCCTTTCTTTGCTTGATCCATTTTGAACTTCTTAAAAACTTTGTCAAGGTATGTGCTTTGTGAAAGTCCAATTAAGTGTCTTGATCTATCTCTATAGATCTTGATGCCCAATATATAAGCAGCTTCACCGAGGTCTTTCATTGAAAAACTCTTATTCAAGTATCCCTTTATGCTATCCAGAAATTCTATATCATTTCCAATCAGCAATATGTCATCCACATATAATATCAGAAATGCTACAGAGCTCCCACTCACTTTCTTGTAAATACAAGCTTCTCCAAAAGTTTGTACAAAACCAAATGCTTTGATCACACTATCAAAACGTTTGTTCCAACTCCGAGAGGCTTGCACCAGTCCATAAATGGATCGCTAGAGCTTGCACACTTTGTTAGCTCCCTTTGGATCGACAAAACCTTCCGGTTGCATCATATACAACTCTTCTTCCAGAAATCCATTCGGGAATGCAGTTTTTACATCCATTTGCCAAATTTCATAATCATAAAATGCGGCAATTGCTAACATGATTCAGAGAGACTTAAGCATCGCTACGGGTGAGAAGGTCTCATCGTAGTCAATCCCTTGAACTTGTTGAAAACCTTTCGCAACAAGTCGAGCTTTATAGACAGTAATATTACCGTCAGCGTCAATGGCTTGCCGATCATTGGGCAAGTCAACCAAAGTCCACACTATGTTCTCATACATGGATCCCATCTCAGATTTCATGGCCTCAAGCCATTTTTCGGAATCTGGGCTCACCATCGCTTCTTCATAGTTCGTAGGTTCGTCATGGTCTAGTAACATAACCTCCATAACATGATTACCGTACCACTCTGGTGCGGATCTTACTCTGGTTGACCTACGAGGTTCAGTAACAACTTGATCTGAAGTTTCATGATCATCATCATTAACTTCCTCACTAATTGGTATAGACGTCACAGGAACCGGTTTCTGTGATGAACTACTTTCCAATAAGGGAGCAAGTATGGTTACCTCATCAAGTTCTACTTTCCTCACACTCACTTCTTTCAAGAGAAACTCCTTCTCTAGAAATGATCCATTATTAGCAATGAATGTCTTGCCTTCGGATCTGTGATAGAAGGTGTACCCAATAGTCTCCTTTGGGTATCCTATGAAGACACATTTCTCCGATTTGGGTTCGAGCTTATCAGGTTGAAGCTTTTTCACATAAGCATCGCAGCCCCAAACTTTAAGAAACGACAACTTTGGTTTCTTGCCAAACCACAATTCATAAGGCGGCGTCTCAACAGATTTCAATGGTGCCCTATTTAACATGAATGCGGCCGTCTTTAAAGCATAACCCCAAAATGATAGCGGTAAATCAGTAAGAGACATCATAGATCGCACCATATCTAGTAAAGTACGATTACGACGTTCGAACACACCATTACGTTGTGGTGTTCCGGGTGGCATGAGTTGCGAAACTATTCCGCATTGTTTCAAATGTAGACCAAACTCGTAACTCAAATATTCTCCTCCACGATCAGATCATAGAAACTTTATTTTCTTGTTATGATGATTTTCAACTTCACTATGAAATTCTTTGAACTTTTCAAATGTTTCAGACTTATGTTTCATTAAGTAGATATACCCATATCTGCTTAAATCATCTGTTAAGGTGAGAAAATAACGATACCCGCCGCGAGCCTCAATATTCATTGGTCCACATATATCAGTTTGTATAATCTCCAATAAATCAGTTGCTTGCTCCATAGTTCCGGAGAACGGTGTTTTAGTCATCTTGCCCATGAGGCACGATTCGCAAGTACCAAGTGATTCATAATCAAGTGGTTCCAAAAGTCCATCAGTATGGAGTTTCTTCATGCGCTTTACACCGATATGACCTAAACGGCAGTGCCACAAATAAGTTGCACTATCATTATCAACTCTGCATCTTTTGGCTTCAACATTATGAATATGTGTATCACTATTATCGAGATTCATCAAAAATAGACCACTCTTCAAGGGTGCATGACCATAAAAGATATTACTTATATAAATAGAACAACCATTATTCTCTGATTTAAATGAATAACCATCTCGCATCAAACAAGATCCAGATATAATGTTCATGCTCAATGTTGGCACCAAATAACAATTATTTAGGTCTAATACTAATCCCGAAGGTAGATGTAGAGGTAGCGTGCCGACGGCGATTGCATCGACTTTGGAACCGTTTCCCACGCGCATCATCACCTCGTCCTTGGCCAGTGTTCACTTAATCCATAGTCCCTATTTCGAGTTGCAAATATTAGCAACAGAACCAGTATCAAACACCCAGGTGCTACTACGAGCTCTGGTAAGGTACACATCAATAACATGTATATCACATATACCTTTGTTCACCTTGCCATCCTTCTTATCCGCCAAATACTTGGGGCAGTTCCGCTTCAAGTGACCAGTCTGCTTGCAGTAGAAGCACTTAGTCTCAGGCTTAGGTCCAGACTTAGGTTTCTTCTCTTGAGCAACAACTTGTTTGTTGTTCTTCTTGAAGTTCCCCTTCTTCTTCCCTTTGCCCTTTTTCTTGAATCTAGTGGTCTTATTGACCATCAACACTTGATGCTCCTTCTTGATTTCTACCTCCGCAGCCTTTAGCATTGCGAAGAGCTCAGGAATCGTCTTATCCATCCCTTGCATGTTATAGTTCATCATGAAGCTTTTGTAGCTTGGTGGTAGTGATTGAAGAATTATGTTAATGACGCTATCATCCAGAAGATTAACTTCCAGTTGAATCAAGTGATTGCAGTACCCAGACATCTTGAGTATATGCTCACTGACAGAACTATTCTTCTCCATCTTGCAGCTATAGAACTTATTGGAGACTTCATATCTCTCAATCCAGGCATTCTTTTGAAATATTAACTTCAACTCCTAGAACATCTCATATGCTTCATGACGTTCAAAACGTCATTGAAGTCCCGGTTCTAAGCCGTAAAGCATGGCACACTGAACTATCGAGTAGTCATCAACACGTGACTGCCAGGCATTCACAATGTCTGAAGTTGCTGGCGCAGGTGGTACACCTAGCGGTGCTTCCAGGACATAACTCTTCTATGCAGCAATGAGGATAATCCTCAAGTTACGGACCCAGTCTGTGTAATTGCTACCATCATCTTTCAATTTTTCTTTCTCAAGGAACGCATTAAAATTCAACGGAACAGCAACATGGGCCATCTATCTACAATCAACATAGACAAGCAAGATACTATCATGTACTAAGTTCATTATAAGTTTAAGTTCAATTAATCATATTACTTAAGAAGTCCCACTTAGATAGACATCTCTCTAATCCTCTAAGTGATCACGTGATCCATATCAACTAAACCATAACCGATCATCACGTGAAATGGAGTAGCTTTCAATGGTGAACATCACTATGTTGATCATATCTACTATATGATTCACACTCGACCTTTCGGTCTCAGTGTTCCGGGGCCATATCTGCATATGCTAGGCTCGTCAAGTTTAACCTGAGTATTCTGCGTGTGCAAAACTGTCTTGCACCCGTTGTAGATGGACGTAGAGCTTATCACACCCGATCATCACGTGGTGTCTGGGCACGACGAACTTTGGCAACGGTGCATACTCAGGGAGAACACTTTTATCTTGAAATTTAGTGAGAGATCATCTTATAATGCTACCGTCAATCAAAGCAAGATAAGATGCGTAAAAGATAAACATCACATGCAATCAATATAAGTGATATGATATTGCCATCATCATTTTGTGCTTGTGATCTCAATCTCCGAAGCACCGTCATGATCATCATCGTCACCGGCGTGACACCTTGATCTCCATGATAGTATCGTTGTCGTCTCGCCAATCTTATGCTTCTACGATTATCGCTACCGCTTAGTGATAAAGTAAAGCATTACAGGGCGATTGCATTGCATACAATAAAGCGACAACCATATGGCTCTTGCCAGTTGCCGATAACTCGGTTACAAAACATGATCATCTCATACAATAAAATTTAGCATCATGCTTTGACCATATCACATCACAACATGCCCTGCAAAAACAAGTTAGACGTCCTCTACTTTGTTGTTGCAAGTTTTACGTGGCTGCTACGGGCTGAGCAAGAACCGTTCTTATCTATGCATCAAAACCACAACGATAGTTTGTCAAGTTGGTGTTGTTTTAACCTTCGCAAGGACCAGGCGTAGCCACACTCGGTTCAACTAAAGTTGGAGAAACTGACACCCGCCAGCCACCTGTGTGCAAAGCACGTCGGTAGAACTAGTCTCGCGTAAGCGTACGCATAATGTCGGTCCGAGCCGCTTCATCCAACAATACCACCGAACCAAAGTATGACATGCTGGTAAGCAGTATGACTTATATCGCCCACAACTCAATTGTGTTCTACTCGTCCATATGACATCTACGCATAAAACCAGGCTCGGATGCCACTGTTGGGGAACATAGTAATTTCAAAAAAATTCCTACGCACACGCAAGATCATGGTGATGCATAACAACGATAGGGGAGAGTGTTGTCCACGCACCCTCGTAAACCGAAAGCGAAAGCGTTAGCACAACGCGGTTGATGTAGTCGTACGTCTTCACGATCCAACCGATCAAGTACCAAACGCATGGCACCTCCGAGTTCAGCACACGTTCAGCCCGATGACGTTCCTCGAACTCCGATCCAACCGAGTGTTGAGGGAGAGTTTCGTCAGCACGACGGTGTGGTGACGATGATGATGTTCTACTGACACAGGGATTCGCCTAAGCACCGCTATAGTATTATCGAGGTGGACTATGGTGGAGGGGGGCACCGCACACGGCTAAAAGATCAAATCAATTGTTGTGTCTCTGGGGTGCCCCCTGCCCCCGTATATAAAGGAGCAAGGGGGGAGGTGCGGCCGTCCAGGAGGAGGTGCGCCAGGAGGAGTCCTACTCCCACCGGGAGTAGGACTCCTTCCCTTCCTTGTTGGATTAGGAGAAGGGGGGAAGAGGAGGGAGATAAGAAGGAAAGGGGGGGCGTCGCCCCCTCTCCTTGTCCTATTCGCACTAGAGGGGGAGGGGCGCGCGGCCCTGCCCTAGCCGCCTCTCCTCTTCTCCACTAAGGCCCACTATGGCCCATTAAGCCCCCGGGGGGTTCCGGTAACCCCTCGGTACTCCGGTAAAATCCCGATTTCACCCGGAACATTTCTGATATCCGGCTTCCAATATATCAATCTTCATGTCTCGACCATTTCGAGACTCCTCGTCATGTCCGTGAGCACATCCGGGACTCCTAAAACCCTTCGGTACATCAAAACTCATAAACTCATAATATAACCGTCATCGAAACTTTAAGCGTGCGGACCCTACGGGTTCGAGAACTATGTAGACATGACCGTGACACGTCTCCGGTCAATAACCAATAGCGGAACCTGGATGCTCATATTGGCTCCCACATATTCTACGAAGATCTTTATCGGTCATACCGCATAACAACATACGTTGTTCCCTTTGTCATCGGTATGTTACTTGCCCGAGATTTGATCGTCAGTATCTCAATAACTAGTTCAGTCTCTTTACCGGCAAGTCTCTTTACTCGTTCCGTAATACATCATCCCACAACTAACTCATTAGTTGCAATGCTTGCAATGCTTAAGTCATGTGCATTACCGAGTGGGCCCAGAGATATCTCTCCAACAATCGGAGTGACAAATCCTAATCTCGAAATATGCCAACCCAACAAGTAACTTCGGAGACACCTGTAGAGCACCTTTATAATCACCCAGTTACGTTGTGACGTTTGTTAGCACACAAAGTGTTCCTCCGGTAAACGGGAGTTGCATAATCTCATAGTCATAGGAACATGTATAAGTCATGAAGAAAGCAATAGAAACATACTAAACGATCGAGTGCTAATGCTAACGGAATGGGTCAAGTCAATCACATCATTCTCCTAATGATGTGATACCGTTAATCAAATGAAAGCTCATGTCTATGGCTAGGAAACATAACCATTTTTTATCAACGAGCTAGTCAAGTAGAGGCATACTAGTGACACTCTGTTTGTCTATGTATTCACACAAGTATTATGTTTCCGGTTAATACAATTCTAGCATGAATAATAAACATTTATCATGATATAAGGAAATAAATAATAACTTTATTATTGCCTCTAGGGCATATTTCCTTCAGACAACACACAAGTCACTGAATACCTGCACAAACAAACAACAACTTGCACCCAACATGATAAAGGGGTTGTCAATCCCTTCACGGTTACTTGCAAAAGTGAGATCTGATAGAGATACATAAACGGTAAAGTAAATATTTTTGGTATTTTTGGTTTATAGATCGGAAAGTAAAAGATTGCAAAATAGTAAATCGGAAACTAAAATTATAGATCAGAAACTTATATGATGGAAAATAGACTCGAGGGCCATAGGTTTCACGAGAGGCTTCTCTCAAGATAGCAAATAATACGGTGGGTGAACAAATTATTGTCGAGCAATTGATAGAAAAGCGTAAAGTTATGATGATATCTAAGGCAATGATCACGAATATAGGCATCACAAATGTGACTCCTGATGATGCCTTCTCTTGGATCTGGAAATCTAAGTGCACGATGAAAATCAAGGTCTTCACGTGGTTGCTGCTGGCCGACAGTGTAAATACTAGGAATATGTTATCCAGAAGGCATTATAACATAGATGGGGACATGAGTTGCAGAATTTGCACAAGCAGTGAAGAGGAAACAGTGGAACATCTGTTCTTTGCATGTGCTTTCAGTAAACGGTGCTGGGAGGCGCTTGGGTTTGACTTGACGATCGAGGGTACCCTCCTAAACATCATTCATTCCGGAAGAGCCCAATGGACACGTCCCATGTACATGGAAATATTTATGACTTCGGCTTGGAGTATCTGGAAAGAGCGGAATGGTAAAATATTTAGAGGGATCCCACCTTCATTCGAATCTTGGGGACAAAGGTTCAGGACAGACTTTGGTCTGTTGATTCATAGGGTTAGACCCTCCATGAAAAGCTTTGTAACAAACTTTGTAAATTCCTTCATTTGGGACCCACCTTAGGGTTCTATAGCTTGATTAGTGGCTCTCCAAAAACCCACACTTAGGGAAATGCTCCCATGCTGGGGCGTGGAGATAGTGTGTGGTTGAGATGCATACTACCATGTAAGTTGTAATTCTTCCATATTTATGAAAAAGTCAGTAGGAGCCTTTCCTGCTGTCATGGGCTTTAAAAAAATAGGCATCATGTCCGTGTCAAGTAGACCGAAACGATTCTGGATCTACTACTATTACTCCACACATCGACCGCTATCCAGCATGCATCTAGAGTATTAAGTTCATAAAGAACGGAGTAATGCATTAAGTAAGATGACATGATGTAGAGGAATTGACTCAAGCAATATGATGAAAACCCCATCTTTTTATCCTCGATGGAAACAATACAATACGTGCCTTGTTGCCCCTACTGTCACTCGGAAAGGACACCGCAAGATTGAAACCAAAGCTAAGCACTTCTCCCATTGCAAGAAAACCAATCTAGTTGGCCAAACCAAACCGATAGTTTGAAGAGAATTACAATGATATCAACTCATGCATAAAAGAATTTAGAGGAGATTCAAGTAATATTCATAGATAAGCTGATCATAAATCCACAGTTCATCGGATCTCTACAAACACACTGCAAAAGAGTATTACATCGAATAGATCTCCAAGAACATCGAGGAGAACATGGTATTGAGAATCAAAGAGAGAGAAGAAGCCATCTAGCTACTAGCTATGGACCCGTAGGTCTGAGGTAAACTACTCATGCTTCATCGGAAGGGCAATAGAGTTGATGTCGAAGCCCTCCGTGATTGAATCCCCCTCCGGCAGGGTGCCGGAAAAGGTCCCTAGATGGGATCTCATGGGTAGAGAAGGTTGCGACAGTGGAGAAGTGTTTTCATGGATGCCCCTGTTGGTTTGGGGATATATGGGTATATATAGGCGAAAGAATTAGAGCAGGAGGTGCACGAGGGGCCCACAAGGGTGGGGGGTGCGCCCTCCGTCCTTGTGGCCGCCTCGTGTCTCCTCCGACTTCATCTCCAAGTCTCCTGGCTGTCTTCTGGTCCAAGAAAAATCATCGCGAAGGTCTTATTCCGTTTGGACTCCGTTTGGTAGTCTTTTCTGTGAAACTCAAAAACAAGGAAAAAACAGGAACTGGCACTGGGCTCTAGGTTAAAAGGTTAGTCCCAAAAATAATATAAAATAGCATATTAATGCATATAAAACATCCAAAATAGATAATATAATAGCATAGAACAATAAAAAATTATAGATATGTTGGAGACGTATCAAGCATCCCCAAGCTTAATTCCTGCTCGTCCTCGAGTAGGTAAATGATAAAAACGAAATTTTTTATATGGAATGCTACCTAACATATTTATCCATGTAATATTTCTTTATTGCAGCATGAGTATTCAGATCCGTATGATTCAAAGCAAAAGTTAATATTGACATAAAAACAATTATAAATCAAGCATACTAACAAGGCAATTATGTCTTCTCAAAATAACATGGCCAAAGAAAGATTATCCCTATAAAATCATATAGTCTGGCTATGCTCATCTTCATCACACAAAATATTCAAATCATGCACAACCCCAATGAGAAGCCAAGCAATTGTTTCATAATTTTAATGTTCTCAAACTTTTTCAACTTTATTTCATGCAATACATGAGCGTGAGCCATGGACATAGCACTATAGGTGAAATAGAAGGTGGTTGTGGAGAAGACAAGAAGAAGGAGATGGTCTCACATCAACTAGGCGTATCAACGGGCTATGGAGATGCCCATCAATAGATATCAATGTGAGTGAGTAGGGATTGCCATGCAACGGATGCACTAGAGCTATAAGTTTATGAAAGCTCAAAAAGAAACTAAGTGGGTGTGCATCCAACTCGCTTGCTCACGAAGACCTAGGGCAATTTGAGGAAGCCCATCATTGGAATATACAAGCCAAGTTCTATAATGAAAAATTCCCACTAGTATATGAAAGTGATAACATATGAGTCTCTCTATCAAGAAGATCATGGTGCTACTTTGAAGAAGTGTGGAAAAATGATAGTAGCATTGCCCCTTCTCTCTTTTCTCTCATTTTTCTTATGGGCCTTCTCTCTTTTTTGGCCTCTTTTTTTTTCGTCCGGAGTCTCATCCCGACTTGTGGGGGAATCATAGTCTCCATCATCCTTTCCTCACATGGGACAATGCTCTAATAATGAAGATCATCGCACTTTTATTTACTTACAACTCAAGAATTACAACTCGACACTTAGAACAAAATTATGACTCTATATGAATGCCTCCGGCGGTGTACCGGGATGTGCAATGAATCAAGAGTGACATGTATGAAAGAATTATGAAAGGTGGCTTTGCCACAAATACAGTGTCAACTACATGATCATGCAAAGCAATATGACAATGATGGAATGCGTCATAATAAACAGGACAGTGGAAAGTTGCATGCCAATATATCTCGGAATGGCTATGGAAATGCCATAATAGGAAGATATGGTGGCTGTTTTGAGGAAGGTATATGGTGGGTGTGTGGTACCGGCGAAAATTGTGCGGCACAAGAGAGGCTAGTAATGGTGGAAGGGTGAGAGTGCCTATAATCCATCGACTCAACATTAGTCATAAAGAATTCACATACTTATTACAAAAATCTACTAGTCATTGAAACGAAGTACTACGCGCATGATCCTAGGGGAGTAGATTGGTAGGAAAAGACCATCGCTCGTCCCCGACCGCCACTCATAAGGAGGACAATAAATAAATAATTCATGCTCCGACTTCATCACACAACGATTCACCATACATGCATGCTACGGGACTCACAAACCTTAACACAAGTTATTTCTCAAATTCACAATTACTTACTAGCATTACTCTAATATCACCATAATTATATGTAAAAACAATCATAAGGAATCAAACTTCTCATAGTATTCAATGCACTTTTATGGAAGTTTTTATTATATCCCTCTTGGATGCCTATCATATTAGGACTAAATTTATAACCAAAGCAAATCACCATGATTTTTTAAAGAATCTCAAAATAATATAAGTGAAGCATGAGAGTTCATCAATTTCTATAAAATAAAATCACCGTTGTGCTCTAAAAAGATATAAGTGAATCACTAGAGTAAAATTGCCTAGCTCTAAAGATATAAGTGAAGCACATAGAGTATTCTAATAAATCACGATTCATGTGTGTGTCTCTCAAAAGGTGTGTACAGCAAGGATTATTGTGGCAAACTAAAAATCAAAGACTCAAATCATACAAGAAGCTCCAAGCAAAACACATATCATGTGGTGAATAAAAATATAGCCTCAAGTAAAGTTACCGATAAACGAAGACGAAAGAGGGGATGCCTTCTAGGGTATCCCCAAGCTTAGGCTCTTGGTTGTCCTTGAATATTACCTTGGGGTGCCTTGGGCATCTCCAAGCTTAGGCTCTTGCCACTCCTTATTCCATAGTCCATCAAATCCTTACCCAAAACTTGAAAACTTCACAACACAAAACTCTACAGAAAATCTCATAAGCTCCGCTAGTATAAGAAATAAATCACCACTTTTGTACTGTTGTAAACTCATTCTTTATTTATATTGGTGTAATATCTACTGTATTCCAACTTTTCCATGGTTCATACCCCCGATACTACCCATAGAATCATCAAAATAAACAAACAACACATAGAAAACACAATCTGTCAAAAACAGAACAATCTGTAGCAATCTGTAACTCTCGAATACTTCTGTAACTCCATTTTTTTTTGAAAAATTAGGATAACGTAAGCAATTTTTTTATTAATCTTCTTCAAAAAGAATCATTATTTTATCACACTTCTGTTAAAATTGAGAATTGTTTTCCTGAGCGCAAAAGTTTCTGTTTTTCAGCAAGATCAAATCAACTATCACTGTAAGCCATCCTAAAGGTCTTACTGTGCACAAAAAATAATTAACACACAAAACCACATCTAAACAAAGTCTAGATGAATTATTTATTGCAAAACAGAAAGGAGATATATTGTGTTGTCTCCCAACAAGCACTTTTATTTAAAGCCTTTTAGCTAGGCTTTGATAATTTTAATGATCCTCACATGAAATATAACAATTGAAACGCAAAGAGAGCACCATAAAACATGTGACAACTAAGTATAAGTATAACATTCTTCCTATAGATTTTATAAGCAAACAAATTATCAAGACAAGCAAAAACTACCATATGCAAGGAAGAAGAAAGAAACAATAGCAATCTTAGCATAATGAGAGGTAATTTTGCAACATGAAAATTTCTACAACCATATTTTCCACTCTCATAATAATTACGTATGGGATCATAATCAAATTCAACAATATAACTATCACATAAAATATTCTCAACATGATCCACATGCATGCAAAGTCGACACTCTTCCGAAATAGTGGGATTATCATTAAATAAAGTCATGACCTCTCCGAACCCACTTTTATCAAAAACTTCATAAGATTCAACATTATCCAAATATGTGGGATCTAAAGTTGACACTCTTCCAAACACACTTTCACTATTATTTCAAACATGATTACCAATCTCATATTCATCATGGAGCTTAAATAAATTTTCAAGATTATAAGAAGAATTATCACCCCAATCATGATCATTGCAATAAGTAGAGGACATAGCAAAACTAGCATCCCCAAGCTTAAGGTTTTGCATATCATTAACACAATTGACATTAATAGAATTTATAATAATATCATTGCAATCATGCTTTTCATTCAAGGAGCTATCGTGAATCACTTCATAAATTTCTTCTTTCAACACTTCATCACAATTTTCAGATTCACGAATTTCAAGCAAAACCTCATAAAGATAATCTAGTGCACTCAACTCACTAGCAATTGGTTCATCATAATTGGATCTCTTAAAAAGATTAGCAAGTGGATGAGGATCCATAAACTCCTTGCTTATGAATTTCAGTAAACACACAATTATACCAAGCAAACGAGCAAACAAACCAAGTGAGACATAAGGGCAAACAAAAATACGAACAGAAGAAGGGCGAAGAAAAGGGCAAATCTTTTCGAAAATCGTTTTAGAAGTGGGGGAGAGGAAAATGAGAGGCGGATGGCGAATAATGTAATGCAAGAGATGAGAGTTTATGATGAGTACTTGGTATGTCTTGACTTGGCGTAGATCTCCCCAGCAACGGCGCCAGAAATTCTTCATGCTACTTGTTGAGCTTGCGTTGGTTTTCCCTTGAAGAGGAAAGGCTGATGTAGCAAAGTAGAGTAAGTATTTCCCTTAGTTTTGAGAACCAATGTATCAATCCAGTAGGAGACAACGGACAAGTCACCGAATACTTGCACAAACAATCAAACAACTTGCACCCAACGCGATAAAGGGGTTGTCAATCCCTTCACGGTTACTTGCAAAAGTGAGATCTGATAGACATAGATAAACGATAAAGTAAATATTTTTGGTATGTCTTGACTTGGCGTAGATCTCCCCGGCAACGGCGCCAGAAATTCTTCCTGCTACTTCTTGATCTTGCGTTGGTTTTTAGCTTGAAGAGGAAAGGGTGATGCAGTAAAGTAGAAATAAGTATTTCCCTCAGTTTGAGAACCAAGGTATCAATCCAGTAGGAGACAACACACAAGTCACTGAATGCCTGCACAAACAAACAATAACTTGCACCCAACGCGATAAAGGGGTAGTCAATTCCTTCACGGTTACTTGCAAAAGTGAGATCTGATAGAGATACATAAATGATAAAGTTAATATTTGTGGTACTTTTGGTTTATAGATCAGAAAGTAAAAGATTGTAAAATAGTAAATCAGAAACTAAAATTATAGATCGGAAACTTATATTATGGAAAATAGACTCGGGGGCCATTGGTTTCACTAGAGGCTTCTCTCAAGATAGCAAATAATACAGTGGGTGAAGAAATTACTGCCGAGCAATTGATAGAAAAGCGCAAAGTTATGACGATATCTAAGGAAATGATCATGAATATAGACATCACGTCCGTGTCAAGTAGACTGAAACGATTCTGCATCTACTACTATTACTCCACACATCGACCGCTATCCAACATGCATCTAGAGTATTAAGTTCATAAAGAACAGAGTAATGCATTAAGTAAGATGACATGATGTAGAGGAATTAACTCAAGCAATATGATGAAAACCCCATCTTTTTATCCTCGATGGCAACAATACAATACGTGCCTTGTTGCCCCTACTGTCACTGGGAAAGGACACCGCAAGATTGAAACCAAAGCTAAGCACTTCTCCCATTGCAAGAAAAAACAATCTCGTTGGCCAAACCAAACCGATAGTTTGAAGAGAATTACAAAGATATCAACTCATGCATAAAAGAATTCAGAGGAGATTCAAATAATATTCATAGATAAGTTGATTATAAATGCACAATTCATCGGATCTCGGCAAACACACCGCAAAAGACTATTACATCGAATAGATCTCCAAGAACATAGAGGAGAACATGGTATTGAGAATCAAAGAGAGAGAAGAAGACATATAGCTACTAGCTATGGACCCGTAGGTCTAAGGTAAACTACTCATGCTTCATCGGAAGGGCAATAGAGTTGATGTAGAAGCCCTCCATGATCGAATCCCCCTCCGGCAGGGTGCCGGAAAAGGTTCCTAGATGGGATCTCACGGGTACAGAAGGTTGCAGCAGTGGAAAAGTGTTTTCGTGGATGCCCCTGTTGGTTTGGGGATATATGGGTATATATAGGCGAAAGAATTAGGTCAGGAGGTGCACGAGGGACCCACAAGGGTGGGGGGCGCACCCTCCGTCCTTGTGGCCGCCTCGTTGCTCCTCCTACTTCATCTCCAAGTCTCCTGGTTGTCTTCTGGTCCAAGAAAAAATCATCATGAAGGTTTTATTCCGTTTGGTATTCCTTTTTTGCGAAACTCGAAAACAAGGAAAAAACAGGAACTGGCACTGGGCTCTAGGTTAATAGGTTAATCCCAAAAATAATATGAAATAGCATATTAATGCATATAAAAGATCCAAAACAGAAAATATAATAGCATGGAACAATAAAAAATAATAGATACATTGGAGAGGTATCAACGATAGGCCATGCAAGGTCGATGCGTCAGCTCCTGCGCTAGAGATGGACTGGTGGAAGATTGCGGCGGCAGCCCCTAAGAGTGAGCCGAACCGGTATGGGACCCAGTCCCGGTGTGTGGCTGGGCTGGGGTATCCGTCTATAGATGTTAGAGCATCTCCACTCGCACCCCGAACATGCCCCTAGGGCTCTTTTTTTAGCACCGGCACCAGAAAATCGGCCCAGTCGCACCCCTAGGGCCTTGTTTATCGCCGGTTAGGGCCGAAATAATAGCCGACGAACCCGAGCCGAACCCAAGCCCCCGGGGGTTGCTTGGGGACGTTGGACGAAGCGAAAAGGTGCGTGGGTCTGCTCTGTCAGCGAGAGAGGGCCCTTTTCCCGCCGACTCCCCGCTTTCCCCCCGTCGTTTACCTCCATTCCCCCCTTCTGCCCCTCTTGAAGGAAATATGCCCTAGAGGCAATAATAAAGTTGTTATTTATATTTCCTTATATCATGATAAATGTTTATTATTCATGCTAGAATTGTATTAACCGAAAACTTAGTACTTGTGTGAATACATAGACAAACAGAGTGTCACTAGTATGCCTCTACCTGACTAGCTCGTTGATCAAAGATGGTTAAGTTTCCTAGCCATGGATAAAGAGTTTTCATTTGATAAACGGGATCACATCATTAGAGAATGATGTGATTGACTTGACCCATCCGTTAGCTTAGCACGATGATCGTTTAGTTTACTGCTATTGCTTTCTCCATAACGTATACATGTTCCTATGACTATGAGATTATGTAACTCCTGAATACCGTAGGAACACTTAGTGTGCTATCAAACATCACAACATAACTGGGTGACCATAAAGATGCTCTACAGGTGTCTCCGATGGTGTTTGTTGAGTTGGCATAGATCAAGATTAGGATTTGTCACTCTGTGTATTGGAGAGGTATCTCTGGGCCCTCTCGGTAATGCACATCACTATAAGCCTTGAAAGCAATGTAACTAATGAGTTAGTTACAGGATGTAGCATTACGTAACGAGTGAAGAGACTTGACGGTAATGAGATTGAACTAGGTATGATGATACCGATGATCGAATCTCGGGCAAGTAACATACCAATGACAAAGGGTACAACGTATGTTGTTATGCGGTTTGACCGATAAAGATCCTCATAGAATATGTAGGAACAGATATGAGAATCCAGGTTCCGCTATTGGTTATTGACCGGAGATGAGTCTCGGTCATGTCTACATAGTTCTCGAACCCGTAGGGTCCGCACGCTTAACATTCGGTGACGATCGGTATTATGAGTTTATGTGTTTTGATGTACCGAAGGTTGTTCGGAGTCCCGGATATGATGATGGACATGCCGAGGAGTCTCGAAATGGTCGAGACATAAAGATCGATATATTAGATGACTATGTTTGGACATCATAATATTTCCGGGTGAGTTCGGGCATATACTGGAGTATCGGGAGGTTACCGGAACCCCCCGGGAAGTATATGGGCCTTATTGGGCCATAGTGGGAGAGAGGAGAAGGGAGCCTAGGAGGGGGCGCCCCCCCAAGCCCAATCTGAATTGGGTGGGGGGCCGGTGAAAGTGCAACTATCCCTAGGTGGTTTTGGTAATTCATAACAACATATAGCTCATTGAGCTAATGCTATTCCAAGATGATTATTTCAGGAAAGCTCAATGATTGGCATGGCATGGATGTGAAAGTGGAACCCTCAAAATGCTAAGGACAAAGGATTGGCTCAAGCTCAAAAGCTCAAGACTCTTCATTTTATATTTTAGTGATCCAAGATCACATTGAGTCTTTAGGAAAAGCCAATACTATTAAGGAGGGACGAGGTGTTGCTTAATGAGCCTCTTGCTTCATGTGCTTAATGATATGCTCCAAAATCCTCAACTACTTTCCCATATCCACATATGACCTAAACCCTAAGCCAAACTCGGTCCTACCGATTCTTCCTATCCGGCGCCACCGAATTTCACTTGTCATTAGCCACTGCCAAACCCTAGCAATTCGGTTCTACCGATAAGGATCTCGGTCTCACCGAGATGGGGTTGCAAACTCTCTGTTTCCCTTTCGTAACTTTTCGGTCCCACCGAAAGAGCGAATCGGTCCCACCGAGATTGCAATGTAAACTCAGTGTTTCCCCTTTGTAACTTTTTGGTCTCACCGAGTTCCACTCGGTCTCACCGAAAGAGCAAATCGGTCCCACCGAGTTTGCCTGACCAACTCTCTGGTTAGCTAATTACCAAATTCGGTCTCACCGAGTTTGTGTAATCGGTCTCACCGAGATTACGTTATGCCCAAACCCTAACCGAATCGGTCCTACCGAGTTGCATGTCAGTCCCACCGAAATTCCTAACGGTCACTAGGTTTACTATTTCGGTCAGACCGAGTTTTCTGATTCGGTCCCACCGAGATTGGTAAATTGTGTGTAACGGTTGGATTTTGTGTGGAGGCTATATATACCCCTCCACCTCCTTCTCATTCGATGAGAGAGCCATCAGAACACACACATCATTCCAACTCATATGTTCTGAGAGAGAACCACCTACTCATGTGTTGAGACCAAGACATTACATTCCTACCATATGAATCTTGATCTCTAGCCTTCTGAAGTTGCTTTCCACTCAAATCTTCTTTCCACCAAATCCAAATCCTATGAGAGAGAGTTGAGTGTTGGGGAGACTATCATTTGAAGCACAAGAGCAAGGAGTTCATTACCTACACACCATTTGTTACTTCTTGGAGAGTGGTGTCTCCTAGATTGGCTAGGTGTCACTTGGGAGCCTCCGACAAGATTGTGGAGTTGAACCAAGGAGTTTGTAAGGGCAAGGAGATCGCCTACTTCGTGAAGATCTACCGCTAGTGAGGAAAGTCCTTCGTGGGCGATGGCCATGGTGGGATAGACACGGTTGCTTCTTCGTGGACCCTTTGTGGGTGGTTGCTTCTTCGTGGACCCTTCGTGGGTGGAGCCCTGTGTGGACTCGCGCAACCGTTGCCCTTGGGTGGAGCCCTGTGTGGACTCGCGCAACCGTTACCCTTCGTGGGTTGAAGTCTCCATCAACGTGGATGTAGGATAGCACCACCTATCCGAACCACGGGAAAAACATCCGAGTCTCCAATAGCGCTTGAATTCTCCAAACCCTTCCCTTTACATTCTCACAAGTTGCATGCTTTACTTTCCGCTGCCTATAAACTCTTTGCATGCTTGCTTGAATTATGTGATGATTGCTTGACTTGTCCTAAATTAGCTAAAATCTGCCAAGAACTAAAATTGGGAAAAGGTTAGATTTTTATTTGGTCAAGTAGTCTAATCACCCCCCCTCTAGACATACTTTCGATCCTACAGCCGGCCCCCCTTTCCTTCCCCATCTCTCACCCTTCCTTGCTCTCCTAATCCAACTAGGGAAGGGGGGGGAATCCTACCCCGGGTGGGAGTAGGACTCCCTTGGGCGCGCCATAGAGGGCCGGCCCCTCCCCCTCCTCCACTCCTTTATATACGGGGAGGGGGGTACCCCATAGACACACAAGTTGACAATTGTCTTAGCCGTGGGCGGTGCCCCCTCCACCATAATCCACCTCGGTCATATCATCGTAGTGCTTGGGCGAAGCCCTGCATTGGTAACTTCATCATCACCGTCATCACGCCGTCGTGCTGACGAAGCTCTCCCTCGACACTCAGCTGGATCGAGAGTTCATGGGATGTCGCCGAGCCGAACGTGTGCAGATCGCGGAGGTGCCACACTTTCGGTACTAGGATCGGTCGGATCATGAAGACGTACGACTACATCAACCGCGTTGTCATAACGCTTCCGCTTACAGTCTACGAGGGTACGTGGACAACACTCTTTCCCCCTCGTTGCTATGCATCACCTAGATGGATCTTGCGTGTGCGTAGGAATTTTTTTGAAATTACTACGTTCCCCAACACCTCTTATCCCGCCATTCTCCTTCCTCTCCCCTCCATCCGGCTGCCATGCCACCAAAGAAGAGTACGGCCCCTCGCGCTGCTACCGATGCCGATGCCACCTAACCGAAGTAGAGGGAGCCGGCAAAGCCATCGGGCATGTCGAACACTGACTGAAAGGCGGAGGTTCATCGCCGGGAGGTTGTCACCACCGACCGGCGGAACAGGCTCAACGCCAAGAGGGCCCGGGACAGGGCGGCTGCGATGGAGCAGGCAGAGGTGTCTCGCGCGGCGGAGCAAGCAGAGGCATTTCGCGCAGGGATGATGAATCCACCTGATGGCCACGGCCCGCAAGATGCCTGGAGCCAGCAGAGCGTCGGGTCACCGGCTGGCTTCTCATCTTTGCCACACCCCTGGGGGTGCACCACCTCGCCTGGCTACGCCGACGGCGACGCGCACGACGGGTTCAACCCCAACATCACCTTTCCGCATGGCCACCCTGCCTAGCGCATGCCCTCACCCATGTTCGTCGGCGTCTACTACCCCTTGTACACCTACTCGTCATTGGCTTACGCCGCCTCCCTGACAGAGCCTCTGCGCCATGGTGCACTGCACTTCTCGCAGGCCTCGTCGTCGTATCTCGGCAACCCCGACGCGGCGGAAGCCGACATGGATGACATCATCACGAGCGGCTCGGCCGCCGCCGCCTCCCCCTGGTTCCATGCCCAAGACGATACAATGGACCTCACCGGTGACATGGACAACGAGCTCGACTACGGCGAGGAGGAGGAGGAGGAGGAGCCAGTGCCTGCTCCGGCAAGGAAAGGGAAAAAGAAGAAGCGGGCGGCCAGGACTAGCGAGCCGCGCGTGAAGTGGGCGTCCAAAGAAGACGGGTGCATCGCCGAAGTGTGGAAGACCGTCTGCCTCGACCCGATCACCGGCACGAACCAGAACGCCGACACGTACTGGGAGCGCAGAAAGTCGGAGTTCGATGAGCGCAAGTTGGTAGACTCCTACTTCACCGACATCCACGTGTAGCACGGCTCAAAGGCCATGGCGAACCATTGGGTGCTCATCCAAACAGCGTGCAACAAATGGCATGGGATCATCGAGGAGGTCACGGCTTGCTCGGAAAGCGGCGCCAACGTCGAGGGTCAGGTATGCACGGACGTCGGTCTCTCCACTAAAAAAATACGCTTCTGTGATGATACGTGTTTATCACAATAGGTCATGTTTTTTGTCATGCATGTACATCCATGACGATTTTATGACAGAATCAAGATAGTCATACATGTGCTGTCGTAGAAGTGTTCCATGACATTACCAAAATTATCATCACGAAAGTGTCCACTTCCATGACGATAAATCGCGCGTCACAGAAGTGCTTTCGTCAAGGATGACCGACTCGTGGCATCCATCGTAACAGAACGCCGTTAAGCTATCGGGTCCAGTTTTGGATCCGATAAACCGTTAACAGCCGGGACCAATGGGAAATTTCCACGTATAAAATTCTGATTGGCCGGAGGGAACACCTGTCAGCTCGTCAGTGGGCCATATGTCGCCCGTCCATTGGAGGAGACATGCCTATGATACGTCGACACGTGGCTGGGCCCAACAGAGGCCCATATAGGTTAAAAAGGCCGGCCCACTCAAAGGCATGTAGTACTTACTCACGTACTAGTGGGCCAGCCCAATAACGACCTACTTAATAAAGTCCCATTTACGGCCCGAAGCCAGATCTGGCCCGTTAGTTGTTCGCTGAATATTTGGGCCCAATTACAGCCCAGTGACTTTCGGCCTGTTGGAGGCCCGATGTAGACATGGGTCCATTTCAGCCCAGTGTGACTTTCGGCCTGGGAATGGCCCGTGCTGCCCATGGGCCATATATGGTCCGAAGGGACATCGGGCCCACTAACGGCCCATGATAAAGGTGGCAACAGTTAAGCCCAACGTGACTTTAGGCATGTTAAAGGCCTATCGCACAATTCGGCCCATTGATGTCTATACTAAGCTTTCGGCCTCTTAAAGGCCCATGATATCAGTGGGCCAACTATGGCCCGAGATATGTTTCGGCCTGGTAACTGCCATGATATAACTTGCCCCAAAAGGCCCGGTCTACATTTCATCCTCCTGAAGGCCCGTTGACGACTAGTGAAAATTGAGGCCCAACATGCATTTCGGCCTGCTAAAGGCCCATGGTTTCATCTGGGCCATAACAGGCCAGTACAATATTCAGCCTGTTAATGGCCCAATGCTACCTGGGCCAAACTAAGCGTTGGGTCCACAAAAGGTCCAACTAAAATATAGGCCGGTGTAAGTTGTGGGCCTCGCGCAAAGTGTGAAGGCCCCAATCATTCGGGCCCAAGAAAGATGCAGGCCGGCCCAATTGTGGCTCGCTAAAAACCAGGCCCATTAGAGGCGAATGTTTCGGTCCGGTCAACTACATCTGATTTTTTTCAGATAGCGAATGATGGCAGTAACTAGTAGGAATTAAGAACAAAGCTACTCTATACAATAAAGAAATTACGACATAGTAACTAAGAATAAACCTACACTATACAATAAAAGATTTATGGTATATTACATCCACTGGGCATCGAAGTTCGCCACCAGTGATCATAAAGTGCAACGAAGAAGCAGATTACAAAAACTGGGCACCATTGCAGCATAACAAAATAATACTGAACCGAGACCACTTCCAAGACAGTTCAAGAAAGATTAGCCTTGCGTGGGAACTGCTGCGCAAGATGCTGAGCAAGGCTGTGAGACCGGCCTAGCATGTCGGTCATAGCTTCCAGTTGTAGCTATTTAGCGATGAGATTCTCATTGGTGTTCGCCGCAGTCTTTCTTAGAGATAGGACTTCAAGTCGAAGTTGAGTTGCAGAATGCCTTTCTGCTAGAACTTGGGACTGAAGAAGTCGAACTGATTCAGACAACGAATTATGTGAGCTTGTCTGACTGCTAGTCTCAAATAACTTGAACACTGCATCAATACAAAGCCTTTGTGGTTGTCTCGCTATCTTCAAGATGTTTTGCCTTCTTTGCTGCAATATATGTTGGGTTTGTCTCACAGCCTTCAGCAGACTTGTGCATGGCATCAGACATATCACCCTGAAACAAAGCAGAGAGATGATAGGTTTTGCACATGTATAAACAAAGATGACAACTGTGCTGTCAATTCCATTCAATTTCAAATTAGAAAATAAAGAGTAAGTTCAAAATATCAATAGCATAATTTGGCATTGTTCATAATGCGGGGAGCTTCACCACACTACTGGATTACCATGTCAACATAACAAGCATAGATGAAGGGCAAAGAAAATCATTGTATCTATTTTGGTTAATGTGCATGGCATGTTGTTCATATCATCAGCCACATCAGTAAGATAAAACAAGAGATGACAAGGTGCAACCATGGGCTGCTTCACCTCACACTAGATTATAGATCCACAAAAACAAGCATGCATATAGGGAGTATTGAGTAATGTGCATGGTATGAATAAGGAATTTGGTTTTACAAGTAAAACTTAGAACTTACGGTTCTTGCGAACATGCATTTTGGTAGAAACAGAAAACTAAATAGCAGTAAACGATAGGGAGTATGAGAAAATTAAATAGCAGTTGAGGATAAAGGCTTTAGAAGGACTGACTTACATTAACAGTTAACACTGGCTTTATAATGCCCTTCTCCATGTCAAGGGAAGGATAACTCAAGAATTTCAGCACATAATCTTCTTCATAAGCATTGCTTGTACTCTACATTTTGTAGAGTGTAATTATAGATATGATAATACTGGAAGGGATAGAGGATAATGAAGATAAGATGCAGATTGATGCTACATAATCAACTACCAATCCCTGGAAGTACAAGCGTTACAGGACAAAATGTACTGACAAGAGCAATGGGCTACACTTCTGCACTGGCATTGTCTGTGTATTCTACTTTTTGGTAAGATTAAATATAGATCTGATCTTTTTTAGTAAATGGTGGGCGAGGGAGATAAGATGCAGAATGCTACACAATGAACCAATCCCTCTTCCTATAAGACAAGAGTGTTTTGAACACTGGTGTACTATACAAAATGTTCTTATATTATGGGACGGAGGGAGTAGCTGTTAATGTAAGTACAGTGATAGACGATGTTCAGTCCTTACAAGAGGACTACAGAGCTAAACCTCTTCAAAAGCATTGGGTTGATTCTAAATTTATTTAAGAGTCCATACGGATCTTATAATGTCCACCAAATGGACGATAACGAGGCTAACATGTGCAGTGATGCTACATAATCAAACAACTATGAAAGTAAGTATGGTCATACAGGGCAAGAGGTACTCACAAGAGCAATGCAGTGTGCAGTATAGTTGCGAGATTCTGTGGTCCCTTGAGAATGAATGTTCTTCTGCTAACAGTTTTTGTACAAGTGAGACGTTAAGGCAAATGCAGAAATGTAGTTCAAATTGTGATGTGATATCATAGACAGTACCTTACGCTGCAGCCGAGACCAATGTGTAACAAGATTATTCCAGTCACCGTCGGATAAATGTAGCACCGGAGACTTTACAGAAATTTCATTTAGATGCTTGCATCGAAGTGTGCTTGCCTCAGGTAGGAACAATACTTCATCAACGAGTGCTTAAAAAGCGCAACCAACCCTTGCTCGTCTTCACAATCTAGTTTGGTCCTCGCCTATTTAAAATAATGAAATCTTGTGTCTTCTGTCAGCAGAAACATATGCAGTAATGAACATGAATAACATTAGTACATTACTTACGCGTAAGTTGCGGAGGAAGACTGGAAATTGTTCTGTGTCTGCGGTATAATCTTTCCATGAAGGAAAGATGTGCACAAAGTTCCTGACAACAATATAAGCTTCGTCTTCTAAACTGACAAGAAATGGAACAGGGGTCCTATTTGCTGCAATTGGTGCTCTCTCTGGTTTGAAAAGTGATTTGGCAACTGGATTTGGTGTACTCTTTGCTGGAATGGGGTTTTTGCATCCTAGAGCTGGTGCTATGTCAACTGGCATAATCATACTATTTGCTGCAGCTGGGGTCTGCTGAGTTGGGGCATCAGAAATGACCAGTGTAGCTGCGCTAGAGTCTGCTAGAGTTGGGGTGTTTTGTGGGTCAGGTGATATTACAACTACACCTAGTGGGCTATTTGATTTATCAGGTGCCACTACCTTTTCCAAATACTTTGCTTGTGCTCCTCCACGATCAACAATCATCCTCTTCCTTTTGAATGTCTGATACACAAGAACAACATTTGAATGGATAAATATGGTATGATGACAAAATGGATAGGCAGGGCGTATTCACATACACGATGTGTAAACTAAGCTAATGGCAGTTCAACAAAGTAGAAGCAATGCAAAGCATCAGTTGCAAGATATGTGTGACCAATATAACCTTGGAAAGTTAGAGCAAGCACCTTGATGGGTGAATAAGATAGGGCATCTTCCTCTGACTCCTCCACTAGGGAGCTACATTGACTTAGGTCTCCCTCTAGCTCAGAATCACTGTTAGGATCATATTCTGAGCATGAATCTATAGGTGGAGAGCGTTTGCATTGCATCCAGACTTGATTTCAGTCCCTTAATGCCAAGTTTGACAGCCATGGCATTGTTCTACTTTATTCTTTTCATGCGCGCAAGCTCATAATCATTATGATGCTGTTCAGAATCTGAGATTCATGAAAACATAAAAAATAGTCAGATTATCTATGGAATGCATTGCGGATTCAACTCGAAGAGTGTTTCCCTATAAACCCCTGCATATGCAAGGTTCACCCCCAACCATGCTGACCAGACCACACACAGAAATACAAACCCCTTATGTCTCTATAACAGGCAGACACACATTTCAAAACTAAAGTAGTAACATTAGAATCATATGAAATTCATATTTGAACAAATAAACTAAGGAATTATGAGTGGCATGATGTTTAGCTTCAAGGGTGGAGTGTTGGTAGTGCGACACAAAGCAAGTAGGCAGATTGTATTCCATGTAAAAGATCGAAGCCTATGTAAAAGCTGGAAATGACACTTTCTTTCTATACAATGCAGTGTTCGTTTCCCACACATGATGGAAGAGATCATATAGAGCAATACTATTCACTCATGTCTACGGTTCCAGTATTTAGAAACAGGGTGGTCCACCCTAAAAGAATATTGACAACAAATATGACAAGGCAAGCATAGATGTAGAGAATCAATCATTTACTTGTGAGCTTACTAGGACAAGTATGCAGAATTGTAACTGTAGTAAGAGGCCGTCCAAAATCCTCCTAGAGTCATGCCGTCCGGGGACGACAAGTCACCGGCGAGGCAGGCAGCTGGGGGCGAGTAGAGATCAGAAGCGCGCAGCAGAACAAAGGGGAATCGGGGCCTAGGACGACCCAAAATCCCAGGGTGGGCCCGCACCCTATAGAGATACACACCCGAGCGGCGAACATGCATTTTCGAAACTAATTTAGGAACATTTAGCTGACCAATTAAACGACTCTGTTTTAATAATATCATATTCGTATTTGAACAACTAAGCTTGTTTAGCTTGATGGGTGGAGCAGTGCTATTATGACACGAAGCACGTATTCTAATCTTATAGTGATCATAAAAGGGGGAAACTCTAAGCTTATATTTTTTAGCAAAATAGGGTTTCCCCTCCGATTTCTATTAAAGAAACAACCACGGAACCAACATGATCAATTAAACCGTATTATGACTGTGCCATGGCAGATTTGAAGCTGCAAACCAGAGAAATGATATTTGGCAGCCATTGTTTGCTTCGAACTAAGAACTAAATTCTAAGAGCTGAAAAGAAAGTAGAGTAACCAAGTTAAGATCTATTTTCTAGTTGAGATCAAAAGGTTGAGGAGATATGAAGTACCACCTCTCTTGCGGCGCCATGTAGGCATCGGGGGTGCGATGGCTGTCGGTGGCATTGGAGCAGATCTGCAACGGTAGACGAGTGCTCGGGGGATAAGTCCCATTGCGGTGGAAGAGAAGGTCGTGTGAGCGACCCCGACAAAGAGGACGATGACGCCGATGAAGCGAGAGGACGTGATGCAAGGCTCTTGGTCCGTCACCATGGATGAGAAATGTCCATCTCTAGTAGTGGACGACGCGGTCTTGGTAGGCGCTCCAACATGGTGGAGGACGGCGGCGATGGATGGGGTGGAGGACGGCGGTGATGGATGGTGTGGCGGACGGAGGCTAGTGTGGGATGGTGTTCTAGCGCGGACGGTGTATGAATGGGAAAATGGAGGGAGAGGTACGGGGAACCATGTTTTTGGGACGCGCCTGTCTGAAATATGGGAAATTATGAACTTAGCCCCCGTCATCTTGCCAATATTTTCCTAGAGCGATTTCGGGCGAGGAGAGGGTGGTTGGTGCCCATGGTTGGCCCCCATGGTGTATGAACGGGGCTGATAGGTAGGGCGGTTGTGTCACGTCTGAGTGAAGTTACAAACCTGCCCCTATTGAAAATATTTGCCTACATCGATTTCGGCCGAGTCGAGTTTGTTTTGCCGCCCACCATGTATGAATGGGGAAATGGAGGGAGAAACAGAGGTCTTTCGGACGAGCTTGAATCAAATGTGTTTTGCCGCCCATGTTTGGCGCCCACCGTGTCAGAATGGGCTCAGAGGCGGTCGTGTCACGTCTAATTGAAGTTACTAACCTACCCCTATTTAGAGCAGTGAAAATCAGGCCGATGGATTGTTCGTGTAATGGGTAGACAATAATTTCCATCTCCCAAACACTTGGCTTCGGGCAGCCGACGTGGGAGTGGACATTTTGCCACTTCTTTCGAATTTTGGGACAATAAGCATCCACGTTTACCCTGGCAACTAAATTCGAATCCATTTTGTATTCCTATAAGAATCTTTAGAAATCATTCTATGTGTTTTTATATATCTTCAAAAGGACGACAAAGATGTATTTCACTGTCATATATGAATATGGTTTACAAATGCCGATACTCAAATTTAGAAGCTAGAATCCAGTTTAAGGCGAATTCAAATATTTGGAACACTTCATGTCCAACTCAAATGTCACATGCAACATAATGTGTAATCCCATTTAGATATGTACACAAGCGATGTATCAAGATTCATATACCGAGTCAATCAACCAAGAATGTACATAACTAACAGACATATAAACACTTATAGAGTATACGGATCAATAATATCAACTAACATACATAAGCCAGGCCGCTGTACTTTTTTTTGCTACAACAGCATCCTTTTTTTAGCCAAGCTACTACAACATCTTGGCCCTTTCTGATGCGTGCCACTTATGGTCCATCTATACTACTATTATTGCTGAATGCACATTCAGCCCGATTGGCATATTTGTAGGTCTGACACAACAATCAAAATGAAATATCTCCAAGTCTTATCAATTAATACAGACTTGTGCTCAAATAAAATTACAAACCAAAAAACAATTATTACATGATCTCTAAAACAAATGGTTTGATTGATTACATGAACAAACAACACAAAGGTTATTCAACGATGGAAAGAACATTACACCTATGATTTACCAAGTGGTAATTTAATTTCCTTTTTTCCTTCAGGACCTTAACAATGTGGTCAGTCTCAGCTTGCTTCGTTTTGAAATCCACCAAATATTTAATGGTTGTCTTGAGTACTGCTTGTGATTGTGTTGTTTGCTTCCTCAACATGTCAACTTCATCTCTAAGTGCAGAAGCAGAATCTCTTTGTACCACTAGTTTAGCCTCTAGAGTATCAGCAGTTGGCAATTCATAATGCACGATTGGGCCGGTGCCACTGCTGTGGGATGATACAACATCCATGGGGACCTCGCTCTTTGATCTTGGGCTAACCTGTTTTGCCATTAATGTTCCGACTGGATTCAAAAAAGTTGAAGTTAGCAAAACATCTCAACTGGGAGTTATAATAGCAAACCAGTTAAACAAACAAGGAATTAAATAGTTTCAATTGGATGCTAAAAAGTAGTTATTAACATCATTGTAACTCGTTGTTGCAGCAGCAAAGCAGTTAAACAAACAAGTAGCTATTTAAGTTCAGGCAAACAGGTAATTCTTAACAGTAAGTATCAAACACATAGATAGGCGCGGTCTATAATAGGATTAACAGGCCGTGGCATTATGTAATCAGTAGCAAACTAAATTAAGCCAAGCAACGTAATTGAACAATTTTGCAATAAGTGGCTAACTAAAATTTCAAGAAGCAGGTAACTGAACTTACGCTAGTTCTTTGTACAGGCACACTACAACTTCTTTTTCGCTTACAAGGTTGTACGAAGGAGTCCATAGCATCAATTGCTTGGATACGTAGTCCCAATACTTCTTTCTTCCCACACTGCATTGGTAAGTCGAATGGTTAATCTGGTAAGATGGTGCGTCCTTGATATGTTATATGAGGACCTGTAGTCAGACTAGTTGTAGCCACACACATCACACTGGCTTTTACCGTATATTTCATGCGATTACTTTTGGCATATTGAGATCTAAGCAATCTACAATAGGATGAAAAGACTGGCATCCTTCACATTATTGGCAAACTCAGTTCATAGAAACAAGCAATTCAACCATTCTGTGGGTAAATCAAAAGCGCCACTGGAATATTTTTCACTACCCCAATCATACACGCAAAAAGGGGCGACGCCACCATAGGGGATGGTATGGGCGGCCGCCTCGGGTGGCTGGAAAGTCTGCACCTAGTTTGAGTCATCTAGGTTGGCCCAGGCTAGTTTTGTTCGTCCCAACGCACGCACAAGCAATGTAAAAATGAAGAAAAATGTTTCAATTTGGATGGGCCAATAACATAAGTGCAAGGCAGGCCCTATAGCAGGCTCGCAACCCAAACGAGTGCCTCCCATATAGATCGATAGCAGGAAAAATCCCAATTCATTTGCTCCAGCCTCCAGTCTGGTTCGCTCCTAACCTAGCCACCGCTGGACAGACTGACACAACACTTCCTCGCGCCCTCATTGGAGGGCGGTCGCCGGGCTTGAAGCGAACGGAAGGACAAGAAGATGAAGATCCAACCCTGGGTGTAGCCTGCGTGGGAGGCAACAGCAGCAGCACGGGCATGGCATCGAGCTTGTGCAAATGGACGGTCGTAGCTTGCAAGAGTAGCATGCGCAACGAGTAGGTACATCACATCCCTGATTATATCTAATTCAACTCTTCAATTTCTGGACAATAGTTAGACCTGACGGTGTTGTAAAACTATATGTATGTAGGGAATCTATGATAAAATGAAACCAATTCCTACTTATTTTATAACTGCCCCAATCAATACTGAACTGACTGAATCTGATGCATCTAATCAAGTTCCCGGTGCAAACATCCAAGCTCATGTTGTTCTTGAGCCTGAAGTGTCTAATGAATAGACTGCTAATGAAGGATTTGATGCAAACATTTTACATGCTCCTGGTGATGAACATATAGTGTCTAATGAGGGATCTAATGCAAGCATTTTGCAAGCTCCCATTGAAGGATTTAGTGTCTAATGATGATCTGCTATGTTGAGAGAGACATAGAGATTTGCAGGCATTGATGACAAGCAAATTATAGTGCATTTTCATGGCTTGAGGAAACGTCGAGGCCATCTACTAGAAAGTCCCCGTATCATGACAACGTAGCATAAATACTTTTCTAATCTGTTGTTTGAAACTATTGGCATACTTGTGCAGGATAGATATATTGATATGCAGTTTGCACACTGGTTATAGGTGCAATTACACTTCGATATTTTTAGCCAGAGAACGAATAATTCAAGCAGGTATAGACCATGTTTGTAGTCCTTGTACACCATGTTGCATTTTGTGTTTTTTGGTGCTTGCATCATTTAGTGTTTATAATATGAACTACTTTGGATCATTAGCTGGTTTTCAAAGTGCATGTAGCTTCACATTTCTCAAGTTATGTTGAATTCCGGAGTGCAAGTGCCTTCGTATTTTTTAAGTTAAATGCTCGCCGCTGGTAACTTGAATTCGTGGATCCGCCACTACACACAAATCATACACGAATGCCAGTACGAATTAAATGAAATGCAGGGACTTACGCTAGCTTGTTGTACAGGCTCACTTCATCTCTGCTTGCGCTTGGGATGTTCCATGTACAAGTCCATGTTACCACTTGCTTGGATGTGCAGGCCTTGTTCTCCTTGCATCCCCCTCTGCATTTTTGACATGGCAAATGGTTGATCAAATAAGAGGAATCGACGTTGCTGTTGTACCGGAGGACAAATACTTACAAGGTTATACGGGTGTGCATCATGTGTACCAGATCCCGTAGCGCCGTCATGCTTCGCTAAAAAATGGATTTGCTTGTTTCAGATGATATCTGTAGAAGAAATAAGAGTTAAAGTCAGAGTTGCATAGGTGTGTAAGCTAAGAGAGCAGTGAAAGGATATCCAAACATCGTCGGAACAGTGCACAAGGGAGTGATGTGTGGATACCTAGTTCGGGCCGGCGTTTGGGCATGCTCGCCTAGCTAGAGTGTGGGTCACTTCAGAGCCATTGAGGGTGATGCACTGGCGTTGGCTGGCCGCGCACGGATGCGGATCTTGAGTGGCAGCGGAGCGCTATGATGCGATGGACGAGACCGTTGGTGAAGCCCCAGCGGCCTCGGGGGGCGAAGGTGCGACGATGTCCTCGGTGAAGTAGCCCCGGTGAGCTGGGAGATGGCGTCGGTGAAGCGCACCTGATGCGGTGGAAGTCGGTGTCTTTGAGGCACGTCGGTTGAGGCGGCCGACGTTGTCGGTGGACCACCCGGTGCGGTGGAGGAGGGCGTAGATGAGGTAGCTCCGGTGCGGTGGTGAAGCGCGACCGTCGTCTTCTTCGTCGTCGTCCAGCACAGAGGTGGGGAAAGAGACGAGACGAGGGGCGATTCGAACTTTGCTTGGGTTGGCGGCGAATTAGGGATTTGAGCAATCTGGGCGTGGAAGGGGACGGTGGAGAAGGGAGATTTTGCAGGGCTGGAATTGGGGCCGCCAGATATTTCAATCCGAAATGTGGAAGCGCGAACTTATTTTGTCGTCGTCCTTTTGGGGGGGGGAGGAGGGAGAGAGGGGGGGTGGGTGGGACGCAGCTTCGGTGCCTTAAAGGCACCTGCCTTTGGGTCACTGACATGTGGGCCAGCCACCTATTAGGCCCACATGTCATGGACACAAAGGTAGGTGCCTTAAGGCACCGAAGCATCCGTCTGGGTGGGTGGCTGGGTGCTAAGCCACCATACGACACACGCGACCACCACGACACGACCCTGGTCTGCCTGGTGCACCTACATTTGAGAGGAGATTTGAGAATGCAAACGGATCTTCTTTCATTTGCAAATGAATCTGTATGTATTACCATGCCCGTGTTTTCCTTGCAAATAATTAGTCATTCCAAATGATATACTATAAATTAATTAATGAGGAGTTATTTGAAAAAAACAAAATGGCATCCACGCTATCCACGCTAACGTGGATTAGAGTGTGTGCCACATAATTAGTTATTTGAATTAGAGTGTGTGTCACATAGCGATCTCCAATTCTAACATGGATTTTGCATTTCACTGTATCCACGCTACCTTTTTAATACAAATTCATATGTATATGATGAACACCATGGTAGTGAGAAAACTTTTGGATGGATTCAAACATATGACCTCCAAAATAGCACAACAAATCGACTCAATGTCAACTTTTCGAAACCTAGTATGGCACTAATTCTAAATAATTACCCATATGCATGGTCCTCAGTTCAAATCTTACAATGTACACCGAATTGAAACATCTATATTAAGTCTCGTACTATCTACATTCAAATGTTATTTTTAGCCCCCCCCCCCCCTCGCACACACGCTACATACTTCCTGTATCGGTCAATCTTCCTCTCCTAACCATCTTAGGAAGCTATCGGTTTCCAAGACACATTCATTCTTTCTCTCCATGTTTTGATCTCTAACTCTCTCAACTACATAACCCCCTTTTCCACTCTGTTACCAAATGTATTTACCTCACGCACCCGCCATTGCACCCC
This sequence comes from Triticum dicoccoides, assembly GCF_002162155.2. NCBI lineage: Eukaryota > Viridiplantae > Streptophyta > Magnoliopsida > Poales > Poaceae > Triticum > Triticum dicoccoides. Next base: position 474,067,467 of record NC_041390.1, read on the forward strand.
ATGCCGAGCTCTCTCTTTCCCTCCCCCTCTCACCCTCTCGCGCTAAATACATGCATTGCCTATCTAGCCCGCCAACCTCTCGTGCGCACGCACGCATGTTGTCCATCTAGGTCACTCACTCGAGAATGTCTCACTCTTTCTTCCACACGGAGGGACACACTCGCTCAATCTCGCTCTCTTTATCTGAGTCTCGTTTAACCTCGTTTTCTTTCACACACAAATGATATATCTCCCTATTCGGGCCTCGATCGACACACTCTATACTCTCTCACGCAGATTGTCTACCTAGATCAGTCCATCCAAGCTGCACCCACTCTTTCGACCTCATGGCGGGCCACGCTCACCCAATCTCTCTCTCCCTCTCTCTATCTCCCCCCCTCTCTCTCTCTCTTTGTATGTACCGATTGACCTTGCTCTTTCTCGGACAAAAACGATATATCACCATGTTTGAGCCCAATTCGACCTATTCACATTGTATACTCTCTCACGCACATTGTCTATCTAGGTCACTCTCTCCAATCCGTCTCACTCTTTCGATCGCACGACGACCCTATGTGATCGATTGACCTTGCTTCCTCCCACGCATAAAATATATCTACATGTCTATGATTGGATCATCTCTCAAGCCCTATCTTATAGCCCTCACCCTTGCCAAAAGCTCAGTCGGACAATATCTCTCCAGAGCATATATATCTGTTCAATGAATGTCGGACCACACTCACTTTATCTCTCTATATATATGTCTCTCGATTGACCTCGCTTTCTCACACCGTATCTTCCACACATTGAAGCTACCTCTCCATCCCTCACATAGCCAGAGCTATTTACATTGCAAAGGGGCATCCAACCTTGGATTAATTTGTGTAGGCATTTATTCCGGTCGGTTTAGATTATATTTTCGTAGCATTCGGCCCACAACTACTCCAAAACACCGTTGCAACCCCCGCAACTCCCCTAGTTGATTTCCCTCTGGCTCGGTCATCGCTCTCTCGCACGTCCTTTCTCGCCTTCAACATCGCACCATGGTATTATTGCAAAAAACTCTGTTGTTCTCTTTAAATATTATAAATAAGCTACAAAACTACACACCGATTGTCCACTTGGAATGAAACAAATTTCGACCCACAAATTAAAGTGCTACAAACTACAAACCGAGGGGCCCACATGTCATGAAACAAATTTGGACCCATGTACAAATTAAAAAATAAAGGACGAGGATCGAACATGCGAGCAGGGCCTTCAAGCCGCATGTCAATAGGCAACATACGTAGAACAACAATGTTTGTTGTACCTCCCTTTGTTCACATAATGTTTTTATATTACCACAGCCTATTTAATGGATAACATGTAATATTATTTTTAGTACTATTTGCCTTCACTTACTGGTGGGTTCCATGTGCTCTCTCTCTCTCTCTCTCCTTCTGCGTTTAGACGCACGGGCAAACACGAAGAACTCGCGGGTGATGTTGTCGTTGACCATATCTGGACGAGTTCACAAGTTACGACACCAGTTTCACGTACTAGCAACACTAGTCAGTGTGTATGTGCAATGCACGTTAATTTGGAAGTATATTAAGTGCATGCGAATATTAAGTAGGATATTATTTGCGTGTTATTATGTGATTAGCACTATTTTTGGCATGAAATTAACTGCACGCTAAACGTGTTGAGCGCTCGAATTGAAGCAGTCTAGGTCGTCGGATGACAAGGAATACATGTGGCTTGATGACGTTTTATATTTAATTTGATACGGCTCTAGCAGAACATTCAATCGATCAAACCATAGATTTCGCTCAGTCTGACTCCGACTTTAAATTATACGACGATCGATCTAAAATAAACGGAAATGATAAACGTTCCGATTTTAAGCATGGCAATCCGAACGTTTTTCATGGAAAATTTAGATTACGCGGCGGCGGCGGGGGTGTCTTGTGGTGGGAAGCGGCTACTCTGTCGTGCTCTGTGTGTCGTCGGGGCACTGACCGACGGTGACGGCGGCGCCTTGCGCCGTTGTTGGCGTACTCCTGCACGTTGGCCTAGCTTCAAGGAAGACCAAAATGTTCTGGACTTCGGAGTGAATCAACTGGCGGGAGGAGGCGACTGGCGTTGGTGCAAGGAAGCGGTCGATGGCGGCCATCCATGCCGCTGAGGGGGGGCACTGGCACCCGTGCGAGGACATGCTCTGTCAACGTCGTGGCGGAGACATTCATGTGCACGGGCACCGGCACGGGCGCACACGTCAGTGCATGCGCAGGCGCATGTGCACGGGCACCGGCACGGGCGTGCGCGTTAGTGCATGCGTAGGCGCATGCGCTGGCAGGTGCACGGGAGCGTGAAAGTTGGCGGGGACCTCGTGGAACCCCGTGGCATCAAGATCGGCAACAATGTGCGACTCCCATCCCATCAATGCCACGGGGATGGGCGCTGGCGTAGTCGGGGCGACGGGAGCCAGAACGGGAGCGGGGACAGGCGCGACGTCTTCCCGCAAGGCCAGTTCAAGCTCGTCCTAAAGCGCCTTATGTTCTTGAGACTCCGACTGGGTGTATTCCTCAGGAAACTGGAAGACTAAGGGTAGACCATCGTGATGCGGCATGGCGTACGTTTAGGTCAGGCTGGTTGGAGGTAGACGGCAGGAGAATCAAAGAGGAAGAGAGAAGATTGTAGCGATACCGGGTAGTGTAGGGTTGATTTTAAAATGCGGCGCCGGCGACATTAAAAGTGGGAGCAGTTGGGACGAGGGTGGGCGGCGGAGCCTGGTCAAAGGGCTCGCCTCCCGGTGAGCCTGCACACCAATCTACTCGCATGCCTCCCTGTCAGCCGGCGCAGCGGTCTGCTCGCACGCCTCCGGTCGACTCACACGCTTGCTCAGACGGCACCTGCCGATGAGAAGCGGGACTTGTGGCGGCACGTAAACGCCCACTGTTTCAATAGTGAAAGCGTTTGCCTTAACGTGATAGGTCTTTGTTCCAAAATACCTTGGCTCTTCATTTGTGCAACTTGTCATAAGCAGCTTGTCTCAAATTGAAGAAAAAAATTACGAAGTAATATTTGTGCCATATCACGTGACCATGCTCAGTTTCAAGAATTTATGGCCACTTTTGGATTTTCTGAAATTTAAGATCCAGGATTCGAAACAATATCATACCCTGCATCATGCAATAAATTTTCAAGCCATACATCTGTCCTGTTGTATTTCTTAAGAAAGGATTTGGTCAAACATTTTGCTTAGTTAGACTTCAGACAAGTTATATATGTAGAGTAAAAGGATAATCCCTGCGTACCAGTGCATTGCCTGATATATTAACTCAAGAACTAGGCACGAACAAACGGGCTCAATTCTGTGCTCATACTGATGTAGTAGTAGTAGTAGTAGTAGTAGTAGTAGTAGTAGTAGTAGTAGTAGTAGTAGTAGTAGTAGTAGTAGTAGTAGTAGTAGTAGTAGTAGTAGTAGTAGTACTAGGCAATGCAGTTGATGGGTGACCTTGGCGAGCGGCGACCAAGGGAATTGAACCATGCTCGGCACGGTAGGTAACGTTGTCTAGTTACTAAAGCATCCCTTCGTTGTTCATCGGTAGTCATTATGGACTGGGGACATGAGGGGAATTTCCTAGGGCTGGTATTCCGGCCGCTAGATATTTTGACTCGAAACGCGGAGGCTCGACTGGTTGGGGTTGCCTAATGTGCGTACCACGCACGCCACCAGAAGGAAACAATCCCGGGTTTTTTAGGACCAACACGAGCCAAGGTCTGGCTGGTACGCCGTTGGGTCCTACCATTTGAGAATACGAAAGGAACCTTTTAAATTGCCGAACGAATCTATGTGTATTACAATGCCCGTATTTTCCTTGCAAATACTAATCTCAACATGGTAATTGATTTATGACGAGTTGTTGAATTAGAGTGAGTTTGTGATATAGTGATCTCAACATGGATTTCACATTTCATGGTATCCCTAGTAAGTTTTTCAGTGCAAATTCCAATTTAAAAGATGAACAATAAGGAGGTGAGAAAACTTTGTATGTATCAAGCATATGACCACACACACACACGAACACAACAACAATCCAATAAGTACAGTGCATCTATTTTTCCAAACCTGCATATGTATGACACGAATTCAAAAATACTCCTTCTGTTCCTAAATATTAGTCTTTTAGAGATTCAACAAGTGACTACATACGGAGCAAAATGAGTGAATCTACACTCTAAAATATGTCTATATACATCCATATGTGCCAGTCCATTTGAAATATCTAAAAAGACTAATATTTAGGAATGAAGGGAGTAAAATATAATACATGCATGGTCCGCAATTCAATATTTAAAATGAACATGAAACTGAAACATGAATATTAAGTCTAGTACTATAGTACATGCAGATGTTGTGTTTAATTAGGCGGAGCTATGATTGTCGGGGGTCAACCCCTCGACCTTAGATAAAATTGTGAAGCTCTGTTTAGGGTTGTTTAGATTATATTTGTCCCCACCCTCCCAACCACCGATTGGTTGTGCACCCCCACCCCTCCTCCCCGGGAGAATATCATGTGCCCCCATACCTTAGATGCTATATGCCGATACAAGTTGCTTGGAGCTTGTAGATCTGAGATAGAGAAGCTCACATGATGTCTTAATATTTTTACAGGAAACCTTGATGAGTTTGAGAATTGCACACAATTTGTACAAAACTACTCATATGCCCTTTGATTATCCAACGACCTCGAAGCTCGTATCACCGTAGCATCTAAGATGAAGGAGGACATCATATTCTCCTGTATGTAAGAATATCTTGTGCTACCACACCTTAGATGCTTTGGTGATACAAGCTCTTCGGAGCCGTTGGATTTGTGACCCAACACCTCCTCGGTGGTTCGAATGGTTTTTTGCAGAAAATCCCTAAAAGAGTTCGGCCACTACTTACAAGCACAAAGACTGCTCAGATGCCATTGGATCTCAGATCAAACGACCTCGAAGCTCGTATCACCGTAGCATCCAAGCTGCGAGAGCACCTTATGTTTTCTCGCACGGGAGAATATGAGGTGCTCTCGCACCATAGATTCTATGGTGATATGAGTTCACGGAGATCTAACGGCCCACGGTAGGAGGTTTGAATGTTTTTGCAATATACGGCTGAGAGAGTTTGGGAATTGCGCAGAAAGTACAAGTACTACGCATGTGCCATCTAATCACTGATTGTCGGAGTAAATGACCAGGGGTAGCCTAGCCGGCTTACCGTGGCACTTCAGAAAAATTACAGGCCGATCAAGCCTCCAAGCGTCCAAGACATGGGGCCGCCTTCCCCTAGCTGGCTACCTCTCAAGCCGGCTGCGCGAAAGCGGCCCAGCCCTGAAATCCTTGAGAAACAAGACCACGAGAAGGCCGACTCCCAGGAGCCGGCCCCTCAGCAGGCGGCTAAAATCTTGCCCTCAGAGTCTGCACCCACATAACGGCGACAAGACAGGGCGTGGCTACAGTAAAGCCTATCACCCCCGAATCCCGGCGCACGCCTGGACACAGTGCACCGTACGGGGCGGCCATCCCCGTTCGGCGCGGCACTGTTGCCATGATGATCGTGACGTCACCCACGGCGAGCGGTCAGTACGACCAGTGGGTGGCGGGACCCCTCGGTCAGAGAGATCCCAAAGGCGGCCAGGCTTCCCGCAGTCGGCCAAGGGTATGGCCGACTTCCAACAGCCGACCAGCTCTTTCCCTCCAAGGAGGTGCTTCACTAAGGAGACAAGAGAAGGTAAGGCTACAGTGATGAGCCGCCTCGCAGCGGCACTGTAGCCATGCTTACCACGACAAAGCCATCGTCACCAGGGGCAAGGTAATAGTAACCAGCCCCCGACAAGCCCCCCGAGCGGTGGGGCCGGCCTGTCGACCAAAGGGTCGGCAGCCGGCGGGCCCACTAGTCGGCGGAGAAGCCGGTGGGCGTAGACACAGACGGCTAGGGCCCACGCCCAGTCGGATTACCATTGTATCCCTGGGGGGTAGGCCTATATAAACCCTCCAGGGTTCCCATGCAGGGGAGATGGTTCTTTGGATAGATTTTAGACACCACAAGGAGAAGAGGAGCGGGCTGGCCAGGCCCTCCTTCATCCTTTCACCGAACAGCTCAAGGAGCATTCTGTAGCTACCCATTGAGTTAGTGATCATGCGGAGACCCCGCAGAGCAGCACTAGGGGTGTTATCTCCATGGAGAGCCCTGAAGCTGGGTAAGATTCACCGGCGTGCATGTCTTCGCCTTATCCCGTTTCCAGGCACCGGCGATGTTTTATTGGCTCCCACAATGATAAGCCATCCATTGGCATATGTCGCATCAACCACCCGACATTTGGCGCCCACCATGGGGCCAGGTGCACCATCGTCCGGAGACCTGCTCTGGACGGGAACCCTCTTCCTTCCCAACGTGCGTACCCAGGCTGGCTCGCCCGATGGCGATTGCCTCGACGCGCTGCAAGACGTCGCCGACGCCTGCGCGGCGAGCTGCCTCGCCGATCTTCTTGGCGAGGCTCGCATCTCTGACGAGCCCGCATCCGGCGCAGGCACAGACTGCCCCGAGAGCCACCTCGTCAGCCTCCTCGATCAACTCCATGTCTCCGGCGAGCTTGCCGCGGACTTGGAGTCGGTTGGCTCCACCGACCCGATGCTTGTCGACTCCGACCCAACATCCCTTGATGCCTTCCCCACCAATGTGGTGGTCATCAACGACCCTCTTCCTCGAGCCGACAGCAGCGGCAGCGCCATCACCGAGGTACTGGTTATCAGCCACGGCGCCCCCCTCAGGCGAAAACGCCCACGACGCTCTGCAGGCGGCACTGCACGACTTGTCCATCCCCGTCCCGGCCGACACGGACACCAAGACATTGGAGGCGCGCCACCTCGCCCTCATTACGGAGGGCTAGAAGCTGGCCACCATGAGACGCCTCACCGAGACTCACCAGCGCGAGGTCAACCGTGCCGCCTTCGGCATGCTTCCTCCCGACGGGCTGAGCCGCGCCGGTATCGTCAAGAAACACGGCGCGGCTATCGCCGACATGCTGGGAGCAGACTGCCCAGTCTATGCCACGCCTCTCCAGAACTTGCGCGCCGCCCAGGCGGCCGCAGGCGAGTTGAATGGGCTGGGGCCTAATGAGCTCGCTTACATGACCAGACGCATACAGCAACTTATCGACGCAGCCACAGAGCGGCATGAAGCCGGCGTCCGCGCCGAGAGTCCTCCCCCGCGCCGAGAGCACGCCGCGACGTCCCGAACACCGACCGCAGGCAACACCTGCGTGAGAAAAGAAAAGGAGCCGGCTGCCAGCCGCAGCCGGACTCGAATCTCCATCGAGCGTGATGCCGAGGGACGCCCTCGAGCCGTGGAGTGGCAGGGCAACCCTCCTCCTCCTCCGCCTCATGGGGAGAGATACCCTGCCCCGCCGCCTGTCACGCATCCGACTCTCAGCGGCCGGCTGGGTCGCCACAAAGGAGTCAACGAGAATGATGCCCGCCACCGGATCGACCGCCTTGCGTGATCCCTGGCCCTGGAAGAAGAAGAAGATGATGTCGGCCCATCTTGCTTCGGCCCCCGTATCCGCGATGAGCCCTTCCCCAAAGGGTTCTCGCTTCCAAGAGACACGCCCAAGTACAACGGCTCCGTGAAGCCGGAAGATTGGTTGATCGACTACTCCATCGCGGTTAGCATCGCGAACGGCAACATGCGTGTTGCCGTAAAATATGTGCCCCTCATGCTCCAAGGCACGGCACGCACCTGGTTTAATAGCCTCAAGCCTTAAAGTGTCAACAGCTGGCTAGACTTCACTGAAGCCTTCATATGCAACTTCACCAGCACCTACAAGCGGGCTCCTAAGCCCCGATAGCTCTCCTTGTGCGTCCAAGGGCCCAACGAATCGACTCGCGACTACCTCATGCGTTGGGCCGAGCTCCGCAATTCCCGCGAGGGAGTGCACGAGGTCCAAGCTATAGAGTACTTCACCGCCGGGTGCCGAGAAGGCACCCTCCTCAAGCACCGACTCCTCTGCGACGAGCCGACTATGCTTGACGAGCTACTGGTCATAGCTGATAAATACACCACGGCCGATTCCTCGATGAAGACCGAGCTCCGAGTAGACGCCTCCGGGAAGGTGCTCGCTCCGAGTCCCAAGACGCCGGTTGGAGAATCCAGCCGACGCCCGCACCAGAACGACCACAAGCGCAAGGCTCCCCTGCCGCCTTCCACCAGTCGGCAGGTGGCCACAGTCGAAGATGAACAACCCGAAGGGCGGCCCGCACCCAAGAAGCAGAAGGGCAGCAGGCCGGCTTGGCAGCTGGCTTTCTCCTACAAGCAAGCACTTGATGCCCCCTGCAAGTTTCACAGCGGCGCAAAGCCTTCAAACCACACGACTAGAAAGTGCCATTGGCTCACACAGATCTCCAAGGGTGAGGGGATGGCGCCGCCTCCGCCTGCTGGCCAGCCGCCTCCGGCTCCTCCGCAGCCGGCCGCTCGACCAGCGGTCGGGGCAGTTCAAGACGAGTACCCCAACGAGCATGCCACCTACGTCGTCTTCACCAGCCAGCCAGAAGATCGGCGTAGCCGGCACTGACAACACCAAGAAGTCAACGCAGTCACCTCCAACAACCCAGAATTCATGCACTGGTCCGAAAGGCCTATTAGCTGGAGCCGGACAGATCACCCAGAGGTGATGCCATCTCCCGGCTCCTACGCATTGGTTCTGGACGCCACCCTCGCTACGGGAAGGCGAGCCACTCGTTTCTCCCATGTGCTGATAGATGGTGAGAGCAACATCAATATCCTATACCGCGACACCATGGATAAGCTGAGCATCAAGACAAAGCAGCTCATGCCCAGTCGGACTGTGTTCCATGGCATCGTACCCGGCTTGTCCTGCTCCCCAATTGGAAAAATCAAGATAGAAGTCCTCTTCGGGGACAAGGATCATTTCTGCCGAGAGGCGGTGTGGTTTGAAGTGGTGGATCTAGAGAGCCCTTACCATGCGTTGCTTGGCCGACCTGCCCTGGCCAAGTTCATGGTTGTACCCCATTATGCCTACCTCAAGATGAAGATACCAAGTTCCAAGGGCATCATCACTGTAGCCGGAGACTACAAGAAATCCTCCGAGTGCGCGGCTGCCAGCAGCTGGCTGGCCGAGTCCCTTGTAATTGCTGAAGAGAAGAATATACTAGACCGAGTCGTGGCCATGACTGGCAAGCAGTCGGCCCTGTCCCCCGACTCCAAGGAATGTGGTGCCCAAGGATCTTTTCAGCCGGCCAAAGAAACAAAGAGGGTACCTCTGGACCCAGATCACCCAGAAAGGTTTGCCACCATCGGGGTAAACCTGGACAGCAAATAGGAAGTCGAGCTCGCCGATTTCCTCCATGAGAATCGGGACATCTTCGCATGGTCTCCCAAGGACATGCCGGGTGTGCCGAAGGAATTCGCTGAGCACAAGCTACATGTCCGAGAAGGTGCGAAACCAGTCAAACAGCCTCTCCGCCGGCTATTGGAGGAGAAGAGAAGGATTGTAGGAGAAGAGATAGCCCGGCTTCTTACAGCCGGCTTCATTATGGAAGTTTTCTTCCCAGAGTGGCTCGCCAACCCGGTCCTCGTGCTGAAGAAAAATAACAAGTGGCGCATGTGTATAGACTACACTAGCCTCAACAAGGCTTGCCCCAAAGATCCCTTCGCCTTGCCAAGGATTGATCAAGTAATAGACTCCACACCAGATGCGAGCTGTTGATCTTCTTGGATGCCTACTCCGGCTACCACAAGATAAAGTTGGATCCGGCTGACCACCTGAAGACTGCCTTCATCACTCCCTTCAGAGCCTTCTGCTACCTGACTATGACATTCGGCTTGAGAAATGCCGGTGCCACCTTTCAGTGTTGCATGCAGAAGTGCCTCCTCAAGCAGCTCGGCAGAAATGCTCACGTCTATGTAGACGATATTGTGGTGAAGACGGAGAAGCGTGGCACCTTGCTGGAAGACCTCAGAGAAACATTTGAAAACTCGCGCCGATTCCAAATCAAGCTCAACCCCGAGAAATGCGTTTTCGGAGTACCAGCCGGCCAGCTCCTAGGCTTCCTGGTCTCCGAACGCGGCATCGAGTGCAACCCAATGAAGATCAAGGCCATAGAGAGAATGGAGATTCCCACCAAGCTGCGAGATGTCCAGAAGTTCACCGGATGCTTGGCTTCCCTGAACCGCTTCATCAGCCGGCTCGGAGAGAAGGCCCTCCCCCTCTACCGACTCATGAAGAAGTCCACTCATTTCGAGTGGAACGACCAGGCGGACCAAGCCTTCCATGAGCTAAAGAAGATGCTGACCACGCCGCCTGTCTTGGCGGCACCGGCTGAAAAGGAGCCCATGCTCCTTTACATTGCCGCTACTAGCCGGGTGGTCAGCACTGTCATCGTAGTCCAGCGCCCAGAAGAAGGCCGGGCTCAGCCGGTTCAGAGGCCGGTGTATTATTTAAATGAAGTCTTATCCACCTCGAAGCAGAACTACCCACACTACCAGAAGATGTGCTACGGTGTGTACTTCGCTGCCAAGAAGCTTAAGCCCTTTTTTCAAGAGCACCCCATCACGGTCGTATGTACTGCCCCACTTGCCGAGATCATAGGCAGCCGGGATGCATCCAGCCGAGTGGCCAAATGGGCCATTGATCTGGCCCCTACGCGATCTTCTACCAGCCCCGCACCGCTATTAAGTCCCAGGCACTGGCCGACTTCCTCGTCGATTGGGCCGAAATCCAATACCTGCCACCGGCTCCCGACTCCACTCACCGGCGGATGCACTTCGATGGGTCCAAGATGCACACCGGCTTGGGAGCCGGCATCGTCCTCACCTCTCCCAAGGGCGACAAGCTCAAGTATACATTGCAAATTCATTTTGCCGCCTCCAACAATGTGGCCGAGTACGAGGCGCTCACACACGGGCTCCGGCTAGCCAAAGAGCTTGGCATCCGCCGGATCTTGTGCTATGGCGACTCGGATTTGGTGGTCCAACAGTCATCTGGTGACTGGGACGCCAAAGACGCAAACATGGCAAGCTATCGTTTCCTCGTCCAGCAAATGAGTGGATATTTTAAAGGATGTGAGTTCCTTCATGTACCACGTGCCGACAACATGCAAGCAGATGCCCTGGCACGAGTAGGATCCACCCGGCAAGCCATACCAGCCGGCGTTTCTCTCCACCGCCTCCTCAAGCCGTCTATCAAGCCGTCTCCAGAATTTGATTCCATCTTCGTGCCGCCTGACCCCAATGCAGTCGGATCCGACTTGGGACACCAAGCAGGTGGCGCGGGGACTCCAACAGGCAGCCCGGGGACTGCCATAGTCGCACCCGGCCTGGGGAATTCAGAACTCGGCCCGGGGACTACTGCAGCCGGCCCGGGGACTGCCATACTCCGACTCCAACTCTTCACCACCCAGCCCACCCGCCCCTATCATAGTGGCAGTCCTGGCAATAGAAGAAGTCACAGCTCCATCATGGGCCCAGCCCATCCTCAACTTCTTAGTAAACAGAGAGCTGCCAACCGATGAGATCTCGGCAATACAAGTTCAAAGCCGAGCCGGAGCCTACACAATCGTCAGCAGAGAGCTTGTTAGGCGTAGCGTCACTGGAGTCATCCAGCGCTGCGTCGAACCAGAGAAGGGCATAGCAATCCTCAGGGACATCCACCAAGGCAAATGCGGCCACCACGCAGCCTCAAGATCAATCGTCGCCAAGGCTTTTCGCCATGGATTTTTCTGGTCGACTGCCTTGGAAGACGCCAAGGAACTAGTCAAACACTGCAAAGGCTGCCAAGTTTTCACTCCAAGCAACACCTGCCGGCTTCTGCACTCAAGACCATCCCCCTCACCTGGCCCTTTGTCGTCTGGGGCTGGACATGGTGGGCCCATTCAAGACGGCATGCGGCGGCATGACGCATCTGCTCGTCGCTGTGGACAAATTTACCAAGTGGATTGAGGCAAAGCCGATCAAAAAGCTAAATGGGCCGACTGCCATCACATTCATCGCAGAAATTATAACCCGGTATGGCATACCGCATAGCATCATCACCGACAACGGCGTAAATTTTGCAAAGGGAGCACTGGCACGTTTCTGCGCAACACGCGGCATCCGGCTGGACCTAGCGTCTGTTGCCCACCAGCAGTCAAACGGCCAGGTCGAGCGAGCAAACGGCCTCATCCTCTCCGGCATCAAGCCCCGACTAGTCGTGCCACTGGAGCGTTCGGCCGGCTGCTGGCTCGACGAGATGCCGGCCGTCCTCTGGAGTTTGCGCACTACCCCAAACAAATCGACCGGCTTCACCCCCGTTTTCCTTATATATGGTGTCGAGGCCGTCATCCCAACTGACATCGAGTTCGACTCGCCTTAGGTCACCATGTACACGGAGGCGGAAGCCAAGGAAGCACGAGAAGACGGTGTTGACCTGGTGGAGGAGGGCCGGCTGTTAGCTTTCAGTCGGTCCGCCATCTATTAGCAGGGTCTGCGCTGCTACCACAGCCGGAAGATCAAGCCAAGATCTTTCCAAGAGGGGGATCTTGTGCTCCGGCTGATCCAGTGAACAGCCGGCCAGCACAAGCTCTCGGCCCCTTGGGAGGGCCCCTTCATCACCAGCAGAGCTTTAGGCAACGACTCCTACTACCTAATCGACGCGCAGAAGCCGAAGGCACGCAAGAGAGACGATTCCGGCAAGGAGTCGGACCGATCGTGGAACGCCAATCTCCTTCAAAGATTTTATAGTTAAAAAGCAGTACGTAGCACGCTACCTTTTGTACTAAGTACGAGACAAGGGGTCCCCTAGGAGTACTCGGGACTACCCTCTTTTATCTATGAAAGATGAGTATCACGCATACGATTATGTTGCTACACTTGCTTTCTTCATCCGGCACCGGGTTCGACCAGTCGGCCCGGGGACTCGCCGCCTCAAGTTATATCTGAAGTTCCACCTGCATCCAGACAAGTAGTGTGCCGGCACCCAAGCCCCCTATTGCCAAAGGTTGCAGCTCGAAGAAACGACTGTCCGACTGGCAAGAGCCAAGGGCACGAAAGGATGCCCACGCGAAAAATGGCTAAGGACTAACAAACTTATATAGCACGAGCCGGCCTCCCACCCCGCCAGCCGACTACCAGAGCAGTTGGCTGGCCGGCTTCCCGCTCACCTTGCTGCAATCTGAAAAAGCTCAAGTACTTGCCTTCCCAAAATGACCAAGTCCTTCTCCGGCCACAGACTGCAGAGCAGCTGTCTGGCTAGGAATGCGGCGGCCAAGGGAAGGCGGCAAAGGAAAAAGCCAAAGGATAAAAATCAAACATAAACGGAAGCCAAACACATGCATAATATTTACACAAAAGACCTTCGAAAGGCCTGCATTCAACATAGTCTGAATACACCCCCAGTGGGTGGAACTGCGCAAATTTAAAGATTGTTCAAAGAAGTAACAAGCAGGAAAGCTAGGACGGCGGATCAAGCCAGGGGAACAACGGGCGAGTTGGGCAGGTTGGCGGAGTCGGCGGTGCCGGCTGGAGGAGTGACCGGCTGGCGAGTCTCGGCATCGTTGCTAGAAGCACGATCGGGCTAAGGAGGGCCGGTCGCTTCACCATCCGGCGCAGCGTCTTCGTCATCCTCTCCCTCTTCCTCTTCGCCCTCATCACTGGAGGCAATCTCCTCCGCCGAGTCCTCACCTTCGGCTGGGTTCAGCCCAAACCACTCCTCCGGTTGAGCGACGCCGGCGTCATCCACCTCAGGAGCAAAGGCGCTGGTATCGATATACTCGGCGACCGCTGAGGCACGCTGGATGATAGCCGGCCGCACCGCCTCCAGCTCCTCATCAACCTTCTGCCGCCAGGTGCTCAGCTGATCCAAGTTCAGCCCAGGATAACAAGTCCGGACGAACTCCAGAGCCCGCCTAGCGCCGGAGCGGGCCGCTGACGCCTTCCAAGCCTCAAAGCGGCCTACTGCGACCTCCAGCCAGTCGGCGGTCTGACTTGGGGTGCGCAGAATCACCTCGCCAGGCCAGAGGGCGGCCAGCACTTGCGCTTCGGCGCGCTGAAGACGGCGGAGCATGCGATGGGCCAGCTGCAGGCGGGCTTGAAGCCCCAGAAGCTGCACCTCAAGTGACCGGCTGACATTCGGTGCAATCTCGGCCCCCGCCTGCCGTCGCGCGTCACGGTAGGCCTCGATGGCTTGGGTGGCGGTGGCTGAGTAGCCAGGGAAGTAATCTGCACAAAGAGGAAAGCAGTGACACAAAATCAAAAAATAAATCAGACAGTACAAGGCAGGCAAGGAAGCAAAGAAGAAGGCGGCCTACCGTCAATCAAGTCTTCCACCCGACTGTAGCCTTGGCTCAGCGCCTGCCTCATCTCGGCCCAGTTTGCCGCCTCGGGCTCATACTCAGCTTTGAGGGTGGCCTCGCTGTCCTGCGCCGCCTTCAGGGCCGCCTTGTGGCTCTCCTCATGGTCGGCCAGCCTCTTGGCCAGGCGGTCACGCTCTTGAGCCAGGGTGGTGCACTCGGCCTCCTTGGCACGAAGGGCGGTCTGGGCTCCGCTCAGCTGGCTCCTCAAGTCGGCATTGGCCCCTGCAATATAAAGAAAGAAGTCGTCAGGAAAAGATCCGACCCGACTACTCGGTAGTCGGCCCGAATCTCGGGGACTACACCCAGTGGGTGCGCTGACGCGCCCCCACTTAAAAGAAAAACGAAGCGCTTACTCCGGCTCTCAGTCAGATCAGTGGCTTTCTGATTCAACTCCTGGGCCTGGGAGTTAAAGGCGGCCGCGCGGAGGTTGTGGTACTCCTGCAGAGAAGACAAGGGACGTGAGTAAGAACAAGATGGTAGTCAAGCTTTCCAATAAGTTCCAAGCCGCCTGCTCAGCAGTCGGCTCGGAACTCGGGGACTACACCCTGTGGGTGCGCTAACGTGCCCCCACGGAAGAAATTAAAAGCAATCAACAAGGAGCAGGAGGACTCACCTGAATAACCGACCGCGTCGTGAGAAACTCCTGGGTGTACTGTTTCAGCGCGGTGGCTTGGGCCTGAAGCCGGTTCCGGACGTCCTGCGCCGCCACATTCAGCACGGCTGTCCTGCCGCCCGGCGTCCACCCGGACGAGTTGTCGCTGACCGCTTCTAGGTCCTGGGCCAACGAGCCGGCGTCCATGGTCTTCTCCGCATCCGGCGCTGAAGTCGCCTTCCCCGCGCGCCGGTGAAGCAGCGACGAGATCACAAGATCCCCTCCCACGGTCGGCTCGCCCCCAGCCGGCTGCGCTGGCGGCACTTCAGGCCGGCCTCCTCGGCCCGCTCTAGCCGGCAGCGATGGCGCCGCCTCCCTCTCCATCTCTGGCAGGCCGCGGCCGGCCTCCCCCAACGGGGGCACAGGGGTGTCGGGAGTCGCGGCGCGGAGGGGAATGACGAACTGTGGAGGCTGGTTCTGCAGGGCCTCCGCCTCCCTCTCCGCGTGTGCAGCCTCCTCCTGGGCCTTGGCGGCCGCGACGGCTCGCGCCTCCGCCAACTTCTGCTCCGCCTCCCGAGCCGCCCTCCGCTCCTCCTCTTCTCGCGCATTCCGCTCCGTCGCCTCTAGGAGGTCGGCGCGGGGATCTACCCGGCGCGAGCTTGAAGACCCTCCTACGGCTCCGACTATGGAGGCGGCCGGGACTCGCCCAAGGGAAAGAGGGGCCCTGTTTGATGAATTGAGAAAAAGGGTTTGGAAAAACATCAACCGAAGAAGAAGAAGAAAAAATAAAGGCATGAGAACAGCGACACTTACGCTGAGACCGCCTGCGGCTGCTTCACCACCTTGCGGAAGCGGGCTGCCTTCACGACCGCCTCGTCCCGCTTGGTCGCCGCCGCAGTACTCTTGGGATTCTTCGGCCGACTGCCGAAGTGGGTCGACGCGGCCCGACGCTTCTGTGCGCCACCCTGCGCAGTCGGCCTGGCGGATGGGCCCGTGCTGGGGAACGTAGCAGAAATTCAAAATTTTCCTACGTGTCACCAAGATCTATCTATGGAGAGACCAGCAACGAGTAGAAGGAGAGTGCATCTACATACCCTTGTAGATCGCTAAGCGGAAGCGTTCAAGTGAACGGGGTTGATGGAGTCGTACTCGTCGTGATTCAAATCACCGATGACCAAGTGTCGAACGGACGGCACCTCCGCGTTCAACACACGTACAGCCCGGTGACGTCTCCCACGCCTTGATCCAGCAAGGAGAGAGGGAGAGGTTGAGGAAGACTCCATCCAACAGCAGCACAACGGCGTGGTGGTGGTGGAGGAGCGTGGCAATCCCGCAGGGCTTCGCCAAGCACCACGGGAGAGGAGAAGAACTTGGGAGAGAGGGAGGGGCTGCACCAAAGGCATAAGGTGTGTTTGGGAGGCCCTCCTACCCCACTATATATAGGGATCCCAAGGGGGGGGGGTGCGCCAGCCCCTAGGAGATCCAATCTCCAAGGGGCGGCGGCCAGGGGAGGAGTCCTCCCCCCCCCCAAGGCACCTAGGAGGTGCCTTCCCCTGCTGGGACTCTTCCTTTAGGGTTTCCCTAGGCGCATGGGACTCTTGGGGCTGGTGCCCTTGGCCCATGTAGGCCAAGGCGCACCCCCTACAACCCATGTGGCCCCCCGGGGCAGGTGGCCCCACCCGGTGGGCCCCCGGGACCCTTCCGGTGGTCCCGGTACAATACCGATGACCCCGAAACTTGTCCCGATGGCCGAAACAGGACTTCCTATATATAAATCTTTACCTCCGGACCATTCCAGAACTCCTCGTGACGTCCGGGATCTCATCCGGGACTCCGAACAACATTCGGTAACCACATACAAGCTTCCTTTATAACCCTAGCGTCATCGAACCTTAAGTGTGTAGACCCTACGGGTTCGGGAGACATGCAGACATGACCGAGACGTTCTCCGGTCAATAACCAACAGCGGGATCTGGATACCCATGTTGGCTCCCACATGTTCCACGATGATCTCATCGGATGAACCACGATGTCAAGGACTTAATCAATCCCGTATTCAATTCCCTTTGTCTAGCGGTATTTTACTTGCCCGAGATTCGATCGTCGGTATCCAATACCTTGTTCAATCTCGTTACCGGCAAGTCACTTTACTCGTTCCGTAACACATCATCCCGTGATCAACTCCTTGGTCACATTGCGCATATGATGATGTCCTACCGAGTGGGCCCAGAGATACCTCTCCGTTTACACGGAGTGACAAATCCCAGTCTCGATCCGCATAAAACAATAGATACTTTCGGAGATACCTGTAGTGCACCTTTATAGTCACCCAGTTACGTTGTGACGTTTGATACACCCAAAGCACTACTACGGTATCCAGGAGTTACACGATCTCATGGTCAAAGGAAGAGATACTTGACATTGGCAAAGCTCTAGCAAACGAACTACACGATCTTTGTGCTATGCTTAGGATTGGGTCTTGTCCATCACATCATTCTCCTAATGATGTGATCCCGTTATCAACGACATCCAATGTCCATAGCCAGGAAACCATGACTATCTGTTGATCACAACGAGCTAGTCAACTAGAGGCTCACTAGGGACATATTGTGGTCTATGTATTCACATGTGTATTACGATTTCCGGATAATACAGTTATAGCATGAATAAAAGACTATTATCATGAACAAAGAAATATAATAATAACACTTTTATTATTGCCTCTAGGGCATATTTCCAACAGTCTCCCACTTGCACTAGAGTCAATAATCTAGTTCACATCGCCATGTGATTAACACTCACAGGTCACATCGCCGTGTGACTAATACCCAAGAGTTTACTAGAGTCAGTAGTCTAGTTCACATCACTATGTGATTAACACTCAATGAGTTTTATGTTTGATCATGTTGCTTGTGAGAGAGGTTTTAGTCAACGGGTCTGAACCTTTCAGATCCGTGTGTGCTTTACAAATCTCTATGTCATCTCCTAGATGCAGCTACCACGCTCTATTTGGAGCTATTCCAAACAACTGTTCTACTTGGAGCTATTCTAAATTATTGCTCCATTATATGTATCCGGTCTCTCTACTCAGAGCTATCCGGATAGGTTTCAAGCTTGCATCGTCGTAACCTTTACGACGAACTCTTTTACCACCTCCATAATCGAGAAAATTCCTTAGTCCACTAGTTACTAAGGATAACTTTGACCGCTGTCCTGTGAGCCATTCTTGGATCACTCTTGTACCCCTTGACTGACTCATGGCAAGGCACACTTCAGGTGCGGTACACAGCATAGCATACTGAAGAGCCTACGTCTTAAGCATAGGGGACGACCTTCGTCCTTTCTCTCTATTCTGCCGTGGTCGAGCTTTAAGTCTTAACTTCGTACCTTACAACTCAGGCAAGAACTCCTTCTTTGACTGGTCCATCTTGAACACCTTCAAGATCATGTAAAGGTATGTGCTCATTTGAAAGTATTATTAAGCATTTTGATCTATCCTTATAGATCTTGATGCTCAATGTTCAAGTAGCTTAATCCAGGCTTTCCATTGAAAAACACTTTCAAAATAACCCTATATGCTTTCCAGAAATTCTACGTCATTTCTGATCAACAATATGTCAACAACATATACTCATCAGAAATTCTATAGTGCTCCCACTCACTTCTTTGGAAATACAAGTTTCTCATAAACTTTGTACAAACCCAAAATCTTTGATCATCATCAAAGCATACATTCCAACTCCGAGATGCTCACTCCAGTCCTTAGAAGGATTGCTGGAGCTTTGCATACTTATTAGCATCTTTCGGGATTGACAAAACCTTCCGGTTGTATCACATACAACCTTTCCTCAAGAAAATCATCGAGGAAACAATGTTTTGACATCCTATCTGCAAGATTTCATAAATAATGCAGTAATCGCTAATATAATTCCAACAGACTCTTAGCATTGCTACGAGTGAGAAAATCTCATCGTAGTCAACTCCTTGAACTTGTCAGAAAACATCTTAACGACAAGTCGAGCTTTCTTAATGGTGATATTTACCATCATCGTCCGTCTTCCTTTAAAATCCATCTGTACTCAACAGCCTTATGACCATCAAGTAGTTCTTCCAAAGTCTATGCTTTGTTTTTATACATGGATCCTATCTCGGATTTCATGGCTTCTAACCATTTGTCGGAATTTGGGCCCAACATCGCTTCTCCATAGCTCGTAGGTTCATTGTTGTCTAGCAACATGACCTTCAAGACAGGATTACGTACCACTCTGAAGTAGTACGCATCCTTGTCATCCTACGAGGTTTGGGAGTGACTTGATCTGAAGTTTCATGATCAATATCATAAGCTTCCACTTCAATTGGTGTAGGTGCCACAAGAACAACTCCCTGTGCCCTGTCACACACTAGTTGAAGAGACGGTTCAATAACCTCATCAAGTCTCCACCATCCTCCCACTCAATTCTTTCGAGAGAAACTTTTCCTCGAGAAAGGACCCGATTCTAGAAACAATTCATATTGCTTTCGGATCTGAATTAGGAGGTATACCCAACTGTTTTGGGTGTCCTATGAAGATGCATTTTGTCCGCTTTGGGTTCGAGCTTATCAAGCTGAAACTTTTTCACATAAGCGTCGCAGCCCCAAACTTTTAAGAAACGACAACTTAGGTTTCTCTAAACCATAATTCATACGGTGTCATCTCATCGGAATTACGTGGTGCCCTATTTAAAGTGAATGTGGTTGTCTCTAATGCCTAACCCATGAACAATAGTGGTAATTCGATAAGAGACATCATGGTACGCACCATATCCAATAGGGTGCAACTATGATGTTCGGACACACCATCACACTATGGTGTTCCAGGTGATATTAATTGCGAAACAATTTCCACAATGTCTTAATTGTGTGCCAAAACTCGTAACTCAGATATTCATCTCTATGATCATATCATAGACATTTTATCCTCTTGTCACAATGATCTTCTACTTCACTCTGAAATTACTTGAACCATTCAATAATTCAGACTTGTGTTTCATCAAGTAAATATTCTCACCATCTACTCGAATCATCTGTGAAGTAAGATCATAACGATATTCACTGCATGCCTCAGCACTCATTGGATTGGACACATCAAAATGTGTTACTTCCAACAAGTTGCTATCTTGTTCCATCTTACTGAAAACGAGGCTTTTCAGTCATCTTGCCCATGTGGTATGATTTGCATATCTCAAGTGATTCAAAATCAAGTGAGTCCAAACGGTCCATTTGCATGGAGTTTCTTCATGCATATACACCAATAGACATGGTTCGCATGTCTCAAACTTTTCAAAAATGAGTGAGTCCAAAGATCCATCAACATGGAGCTTCTTCATGCGTTTTATACCATTATGACTTACATGGCAGTGCCACAAGTAAGTGGTACTATCATTACTATCTTATATCTTTTGGCATGAAAATGTGTATCACTACGATCGAGATTCAATAAACCATTCAGGTTTAATACTAATCTTGATGGTAGAGGGAGCGTGCGATGTTTGATCACATCAAACTTGGAAACACTTCCAACACATATCGTCAGCTCACTTTTAGCTAGTCTCCGTTTATTCCGTAGCTTTTATTTCGAGTTACTAACACTTAGCAATCGAACCGGTGTCTTATACCCTGGTGCTACTAGGAGTACTAGTAAAGTACACATCAACGCAATGTATATCCAATATACTTCTATCGACTTTGCCAGCCTTCTCATCTACCAAGTATCTAGGGTAATTCTGCTCCAGTGGCTGTTCCCTTTATTACAGAAGCACTTAGTCTCGGGTTTGGGTTCAACCTTGGGTTTCTTCACTAGAGCAGCAGCTGATTTGCCGTTTCATGAAGTATCCCTTTGTTCCCTTGCCCTTCTTGAAACTAGTGGTTTCACCAACCATCAACAATTGATGCTCCTTCTTGATTTCTACTTTCGCGGTGTCAAACATCACGAATATTTCAAGGATCATCATATCTATCCCTGATATGTTATAGTTCATCACGAAGCTCTAGCAGCTTGGTGGCAATGACTTTGGGGAAACATCACTATCTCATCTGGAAGATCAACTCCCACTCGATTCAAGTGATTGTTGCACTCAGACAATCTGAGCACAAGCTCAACGATTGAGCTTTTCTCCCTTAGTTTGCAGGGTAAGAAAATCGTCGGAGGTCTCATACCTCTTGACGTGGGCACGAGCCTGAAATCCCAATTTCAGCCCTCGAAGCATCTCATATGTTTCGCGATGTTTCGAAAACGTCTTTCGTGCCTCAACTCTAAACCGTTTAACTGAACTATCACGTAGTTATCAAAACGTGTATGTCCGATGTTCGCAACATCCACAAACGACGTTTGGGGTTCGGCACACTGAGCAGTGCATTAAGGAGATAAGCTTTCTACTGATCGCATAATCGCTACTATCAACTATCAACTATAATTTTCTCTAGGAACATATCTAAACAGTAGAACTATAGCGCGAGCTACGACATAATTTGCAAAAGGTCTTTTGACTATGTTCAGGATAATTAAGTTCATCTTATGAACTCCCACTTAGATAGACATCCCTCTGGTCATCTAAGTGATTACATGATCCGAGTCAACTAGGCCGTGTCTGATCATCACGTGAGACGGACTAGTTAACGTCGGTGAACATCTTCATGTTGATCGTATCTACTATACGACTCATGCTCGACCTTTCGGTCTCCGTGTTCCGAGGCCATGTCTGTACATGCTAGGCTCGTCAAGTTAACCCTAAGTGTTTTCGCTGTGTAAAACTGTCTTACACCCGTTGTATGTGAACGTAAGAATCCATCACACCCGATCATCACGTGGTGCTTAGAAGCGACGAACTGTAGCAACGGTGCACAGTTAGGGGAGAACACTTCTTGAAATTTTTGTAAGGGATCATCTTATTTACTACCGTCGTCCTAAGTAAACAAGATGCATAAACATGATAAACATCACATGCAATCAAATAGTGACATGATATGGCCAATATCATTTTGCTCCTTTTGATCTTCATCTTCGGGGCTCCATGATCATCATCGTCACCGGCATGACACCATGATCTCCATCATCGTGTCTTCATGAAGTTGTCACGCCAACGACTACTTCTACTTCTATGGCTAACGCGTTTAGCAATAAAGTAAAGTAAGTTACATGGCGTTCTTCAATGACACGCAGGTCATACAAAAAATAAAGACAACTCCCATGGCTCCTGCCGGTTGTCATACTCATCGACATGCAAGTCGTGAATCCTATTACAAGAACATGATCAATCTCATACATCACATATCATTCATCACATTCTTCTTGGCCATATCACATCACATAGCATACCCTGCAAAAACAAGTTAGACGTCCTCTAATTGTTGTTGCATGTTTTACGTGGCTGCTATGGGTTTCTAGCAAGAACGTTTCTTACCTACGCAAAACCACAACGTGATATGCCAATTGCTATTTACCCTTCATAAGGAACCTTTTCATCGAATCCGTTCCGACTAAAGTGGGAGAGACTGGCACCCGCTAGCCACCTTATGCACCAAGTGCATGTCAATCGGTGGAACCTGTCTCACGTAAGAGTACGTGTAAGGTCGGTCCGGGCCGCTTCATCCCACAATACCGTCGAAACAAGATTGGACTAGTAACGGTAAGCATATTGAACAACATCAACGCCCACAACTACTTTGTGTTCTACTCGTGCAAAGAATCTACGCAATAAACCTGGCTCTGATACCACTGTTGGGGAACGTAGCAGAAATTCAAAATTTTCCTACGTGTCACCAAGATCTATCTATGGAGAGACCAGCAACGAGTAGAAGGAGAGTGCATCTACATACCCTTGTAGATCGCTAAGCGGAAGCGTTCAAGTGAACGGGGTTGATGGAGTCGTACTCGTCGTGATTCAAATCACCGATGACCAAGTGCCGAACGGACGGCACCTCCGCGTTCAACACACGTACAGCCCGGTGACGTCTCCCACGCCTTGATCCAGCAAGGAGAGAGGGAGAGGTTGAGGAAGACTCCATCCAACAGCAGCACAACGGCGTGGTGGTGGTGGAGGAGCGTGGCAATCCCGCAGGGCTTCGCCAAGCACCACGGGAGAGGAGAAGAACTTGGGAGAGAGGGAGGGACTGCACCAAAGGCATAAGGTGTGTTTGGGAGGCCCTCCTACCCCACTATATATAGGGATCCCAAGGGGGGGTACGCCAGCCCCTAGGAGATCCAATCTCCAAGGGGGCGGCGGCCAGGGGAGGAGTCCCCCCCCCCCAAGGCACCTAGGAGGTGCCTTCCCCTGCTGGGACTCTTCCTTTAGGGTTTCCCCAGGCGCATGGGCCTCTTGGGGCTGGTGCCCTTGGCCCATGTAGGCCAAGGCGCACCCCCTACAACCCATGTGGCCCCCCGGGGCAGGTGGCCCCACCCGGTGGGCCCCCGGGACCCTTCCGGTGGTCCCGGTACAATACCGATGACCCCGAAACTTGTCCCGATGGCCGAAACAGGACTTCCTATATATAAATCTTTACCTCCGGACCATTCCGGAACTCCTCGTGACGTCCGGGATCTCATCCGGGACTCCGAACAACATTCGGTAACCACATACAAGCTTCCTTTATAACCCTAGCGTCATCGAACCTTAAGTGTGTAGACCCTACGGGTTCGGGAGACATGCAGACATGACCGAGAGGTTCTCCGGTCAATAACCAACAGCGGGATCTGGATACCCATGTTGGCTCCCACATGTTCCACGATGATCTCATCGGATGAACCACGATGTCAAGGACTTAATCAATCCCGTATTCAATTCCCTTTGTCTAGCGGTATTTTACTTGCCCGAGATTCGATCGTCGGTATCCAATACCTTGTTCAATCTCGTTACCGGCAAGTCACTTTACTTGTTCCGTAACACATCATCCCGTGATCAACTCCTTGGTCACATTGCGCATATGATGATGTCCTATCGAGTGGGCCCAGAGATACCTCTCCGTTTACACGGAGTGACAAATCCCAGTCTCGATCCGCATAAAACAATAGATACTTTTGGAGATACCTGTAGTGCACCTTTATAGTCACCCAGTTACGTTGTGACGTTTGATACACCCAAAGCACTCCTATGGTATCCAGGAGTTACACGATCTCATGGTCAAAGGAAGAGATACTTGACATTGGCAAAGCTCTAGCAAACGAACTACACGATCTTTGTGCTATGCTTAGGATTGGGTCTTGTCCATCACATCATTCTCCTAATGATGTGATCCCGTTATCAACGACATCCAATGTCCATAGCCAGGAAACCATGACTATCTGTTGATCACAACGAGCTAGTCAACTAGAGGCTCACTAGGGACATATTGTGGTCTATGTATTCACACGTGTATTACGATTTCCGGATAATACAGTTATAGCATGAATAAAAGACTATTATCATGAACAAAGAAATATAATAATAACACTTTTATTATTGCCTCTAGGGCATATTTCCAACAGCCCGCACCATGGTGATCGGGCACCGGTCGGCGGCACGCGATGACTTCGGCCTCGTCGTCATCTGGCCAGTCCTCGAAGCCGGCCCCGAGCCCGGACCCGCCTGCGTCGCCGCCTTCCCCCGCGACGTCGTCTTCCATGGCGGACGCCCCCAGGTCTGGGTCGTCTACATCGTCCATCCTACGGTCGAGGAGGAACTGGTGTTCCACCCCTGCGGCCCTGGCTGCTGGCGGAAGCATGGGGTTCTGCCAAAGAAAGGCCGGCTGGTCAGGAGTCAGCCACCATGAACTCGGCAACGAGCAAAGAGAAAGAGGAAGAGAAACTTACCACCGCCGGAGGATTGGCGCGAGAGTACGGCACCTTGCCATACTGCCACTCCTCGGTGAGCTTGCAATTGGAAATGTAGTTCACCATGTAAGACACCTTGGCATGAGGCATCTCCTTGGTGCTTAGCCGGCACGGGTCGAAGCGGCCACTCATCTGGAAGATCATATGAGGTCGGCCCTGGAGCGGGAGCACCCGGCGCTCCACGAAGGAGGCCACCAGGTCGGTCCCGGACAGACCCTCCGACTGGATCATCATCCGGAGCCGGGAAACGGAGGCGGACCCGCCCGGAGACAGCAACCTGGACTGGAAGGACCATGAAGGCTGCCTCGCAGCCGGCGGGCCGGCTATGTAAGCCGGCAGGTTGACGAAGTCGCCTTGCGGAGCAATAATCTTCACATAGAAGTAGGACTTCTGCCAAAGCTTCACCGACTGGATCAGCGGGATGGGCGGAAACGGTTGTTGTCGCTTGTCCTCCGCATGGCGATGAAGGCGCCGCACAAGGCGGCCACGCCCGCGACGACTGTGCCAAGCTTGCACTGGAAGAACTCTCCCCATAGTTCAAGGGTGGGGAGGATGCCAAGAAAACCCTCACACAGGGTGACGAAGGCCGACAACAGCATCACCGCGTTGGGAGTGAGGTAATGCGGTTGGAGATGATAGAATTCGAGAAACGAGCGGAGGAACCCGCTCGCCGGCAGGCCGAAACCGCGCAAGTAGTGCGAGCGGAAGATTACCCGCTCGTCCTCTTCCGGCGCCGGCGAGATCTCCCTCTCTGGCACGAGGCGGACCCGCACGAGATCCGCGCCCGGCAGCCGCCGCGTTCGACGGAGGAAGTCGACGTGGTCGTCGTGGACGTTGGAGCCATCCCAGGAGCTCGACAATGCCAGGGGGACGGCACGGCGGCAAGAAAGGTGCGGCGAAAGGAGGGCACACAACCCAACTACGACGAAGCGATGGCGAGCCAAGAAGATTGGCAGGAAGGCCGAGCGGCGGCGGGTAGCTGTCGTGACAAGAGGAGGAAGAAGAAGGAGGGGGCAGAGCGAGGGATAGCGCGCGAGCTTTTGGTGCTCCCCTCCTCTCCCCCTACTTATAGCCTCGTGCGGTGAAGCCGAGGAGGCAGGACGTGGGGGGGTGGGGGATTAACCGCACCCACTCCCCCACGCCCCGTGATTATTGCACCATTACGGTGTGGGAAAACCGCCGCTGGGGCGCAAGCGGCCCGTCCAGGCCGCAGAAGATTCGCACATGGGGCGAGGCCCTATAGTGGCGGGCCCCAGGCTGCGGCGGCGTCTCGTCGCGTGCGTGGGCTGGCAGGCCCCTCCAGCCAGAGGATGCCATGTGGTGCACAGACAACGAGCGATCAGCTCACAGCCGGACTCGCACGCCGACTGGCACCCGCCTTCAAGCTTCGAGATCTCTGGGAGACGGAGCGCCTAGTCGAAGCCGGCCTCTAGTTCCCGGCTCCTCAAGATAGGAAGCTGACTGAGCTCCTCGACTTTTTTCTGCCTCGGAGCCCACCTAGCTTCAGGGTCTACTGTCGGAGTAAATGACCACGGGTAGCCTAGCCGGCTTCCCTTGGCACTTCAGAAAAATTACAGGCCGATCAAGCCTCCAAGCGTCCAATACACGGGGCCGCCTTCCCCTAGCCGGCTACCTCTCAAGCCGGTTGCGCAAAGGCGGCCCATCCCTAAAATCCTTGAGAAACAAGACCACGAGAAGGCCGACTCCTAGGAGCCGACCCCTCAGCAGGCGGCTAAGATCTTGCCCTTAGAGTCTGCACCCACATAACGGCGACAAGACAGGGCGTGGCTACAGTAAAGCCTGTCACCCCGAATCCCGGGGCACGCCTGGACACAGTGCACCGTACGGGGCGGCCATCCCCGTCCGGCGCGGCACTGTTGCCACGATGATCGTGACGTCACCCACGGCGAGCGGTCAGTACGACCTGTGGGTGGCGGGCCCCCTCGGTTAGAGAGATCCCAAAGGCGGCCATGCTTCCCGCAGTCGGCCAAGGGTATGGCCGGCTTCCAACAGCCGGCCAGCTCTCTCCCTCCAAGGAGGTGCTTCACTAAGGAAACAAGAGAAGGTAAGGCTAAAGTGATGAGCCGCCTCGCAGCGGCACTGTAGCCATGCTTACCGTGACAAAGCCATCGTCACCAGGGGCAAGGTAATAGTAACCAGCCCCCGACAAGCCCCCCGAGCGGTGGGGCCAGCCTGTCGACCAAAGGGTCGGCAGCCGACGGGCCCACCAGTCGGCGGAGAAGCCGGCGGGTGTAGACACAGACGGCTAGGGCCCACGCCTAGCCGGATTACCATTGTACCCCTGGGGGGTAGGCCTATATAAACCCCCCTAGGGTTCCCATGCAGGGGAGATGCTTCTTTGGATAGATTTTAGACACCACAAGGAGAAGAGGAGCAGGCTGGCCAGGCCCCCCTTCATCCTTTCACCGAACAGCTCAAGGAGCATTCTGTAGCTACCAATCGAGTTAGTGATCATGCACGCAGAGCAGCACTAGGGCTGTTATCTCCACGGAGAGCCCTGAAGCTGGGTAAGGTTCGCCGGTGTGCATGTCTTCGCCTTATCCCGTTTCCAGGCACCGGCGATGTTTTATTGGCTCCCACAATGATAAGCCATCCATTGGCATATGTGGCATCAACCACCCGACACTGATCATACGACCTAGATGCTCATATCACCATAGCGGGTAATTAAGCTACGAGGAGCACCTAATATGAGCAACGGGGAGCCGTTGGATCCAAGATGCAGCGGCACACACGAGGCCTAAATATATTATTTGCAAAAAAACCTTTGGAGACTTTAGAAATTGCGCATAATTACAAAGACTACTCCCAAGCCATTGGATCTCACTTCCAACGGTGGATGTGATATTCTACGCCGCTGTCATTTTTGTTCGTAAACTTGCAAAATACGTGTAACTCGTGTCGTTACTTGTCTAACCGCGCAAAGTGTTTGTTCAAAAAAACCATCCTACACTGAAATATCGGAACAACACACGCGGGTCCCACTTGTCATTAATCAAATTTGGACCTAAAACTAACAAATCTGAAAGACGAGATTCGAACTGGCAACCTGGACTACAAAGCATAAGTCGATAGCCTGAAACAACAACGGTTGTTGTCTTTGTCCAATAACTTGATTTTACACAGTATTATGTTGAGTAGAGTAGAGGGAGTTGTGACGCCCCATATGTAAATTGCCATATTTGTATTCCAACTCTTGCCATTTCCGGCACTAAGTTATGATATTTCCTCGTTGTTGGGTTTTTGTCTTCATTTTGCATTTTGCCTTGTCATGCCTCTCATATCATGTCATCATGTGCATCGCATTTGCATACGTGTTCGTCTCATGCATCCGAGCATTTTCCCCGTTGTCCGTTTTGCATTCTGGCGCTCCTATGTCCTCCGGTGTCCCCTTTTACCTCTTTTCATGTGTGGGTGTTAAACGTTCACGGATTGGACCGAGACTTGCCAAGCGGCCTTGGTTTACTACCGGTAGACTACCTGTCAAGTCTCGTACCATTTGGACTTCGTTTGATACTACAACGGTTAACCGAGGGACCGTAAAGGCCTTGTGTGTGTTGCAGCCCAACACCCCTCCAAAGTGGCCCAAAACCCACCTAAACCCCACCATCAACTCGGTCGTTCGATCATGATCGCGTGGCCGAAAACCATGCTCAATTTGGAGCCTCCTAGCTCCCTCTACCTATAAAAAGGCATCTCTCCCGAAAATCACGGATGAAACCCTAACCTCTCCATCTCCTCGCGCCGCTGGACGAAAAATCGCCGGTCGGATGTGTCCGGTCCGCCCGCCGCCACCACTTGTCGTTGCCCGATTCGCCCGCCGCCCGCGTGCCAACATCGCCGCGCTGGCCCGCCGGGGCCCAGGCGGGGCCCGCCCGACCCGATGCCACCGCCGCCCGAGGGTCGCCCGTCTCCTCGCGCCCCGATCGCCGCCTCCGCCGCCGAGGTCACCGTCTCCGCCACCCCGCTCCCCGCTCGCCGGCCGGAGCTCGTCGCCGGCAGCTCCCGCGCCCCCCGCGAGGCGCCTTGCCTCCAGATCTGCCCGAGGTCGCCGGAGCCACCGCCCGCTGCCGGATCCGGACGGGGAAGGGCCGGATCCGCCCTTCTCCGGCCTCCCCCTCGCCTTCCCCTCGCCAGATCAGCCACCACCTCGCCGGAGTTCCCTCGGTTCGTGCACCCGCAAAAAACCCTAGATCTGAGAGAGGTTGACCTCGTTTTCCCCCCCTAAGTCCCAGTAATTTTTAGCATACTTCATCGCATCATAACTTTTCACCCGTGGCTCCGTTTTGGGCGTGTAGCCTATCAAATTGTTCGTCTCAATAAGTACTTCATTTCATCCCATTGCACCATGTTCATTTGAGTTCATCTTGATGCCCTAAATGCTGTTGAAGGAGTGCTATGTAATGTTAGTTTCAGTTTCTTAGCAGAGATTGGACATTTGTCATTTTTTGCCATGTTTAATGTGTGCCTCCTATGAACTTGAGCCCTACATCTGTTTTGAAGTATGTCATGCCATCTTTACAGGGGTGTATGCCATGTATTTTTGTTATCTTTGTGGTGACTAGAACAATCATGCAAAGTAGCTCTCGTGATGTTGCTGATTTCAGGGACTTAGAAATCTTTTAAGTCTTTTCCCTGATAATATTTTTATGCCATGTATTCTTGTTGCTACAGAGTGATCCATGCCTCTTTTGAGCATGTTCATTAAGGATGATTTTGAGATATTGTTATGCTCTATCCATCCATGTCTTTGTTTGCAATTGTGGAGCACCCAAGCATGACTCAATCGAGCTCTACTTTTGCTATAAAATGTTCCTGGCAGATTGTTTACATGTTAAGCAATTTTGCTGAGGTTGTTATAGTTTATCCATGCATGCTATGAGAGTGTTCTTGCCATGGTTAGCTTATTTATCATGTCTACTTGCTGGGTGTATGCTTAGATTGTCATGCAATGCCTTGTGGTGACTGCATCGAGCTCGTAAACATGCCTACGTGAATCTGTTTTTGCCATGTTCCAGTTTTTGGCTAAGTCTGAATCTGTTAATGAAACTTGCTATGTTCACATGGTTGCCATTGTATTTTCCTGATACGTTTTGGCTTATGGTCAGTAAGGGACTTTTCTTGGATGCTTTGTGTAGTTTCATGCCATGCCTTGCTTTGCCATGATAGGTTCCTGTAGCATGTTATTATCTTGCTCAAAACATTACTTCCTGATGTTAAAACCTGCCATGTTGCTATTTTCACTAAGTCTGTAACCTGATATCTTTTGCACTTTTGTCATGCTTGTTTGAACCTGCTATTGAGTGAATTAGCCGTAGCTCAGTGTTCATCTTTTGTCAAGCATCTTGAGTGGATCCCTCCCATGTGCTTTGTTGTTATGTTAGAGCGCAGTAGCTTGTTGTTCTCGATGCTTTTAGATGGCCTCGTATTGTTAATCGCAGCTTTGTGCGATTATTGTTTTGCTTGCCATTTTGCAAACCGTGCATCCGATGCCGGTGATCTTTATATCAATTCCGACCGGAATCAACTCATCTTTCCAGCGGCACTTTTGGTTTTCCAAGTTGAGGCCAGGTTCAATCTTTCCTTTCCGAAACATGCATATGCATTGCATATCACATCCCGCATGTCAGGCCATGTTTTGCATCATGTTGCTTGCGCATTGCGACGTGGTTGATTGTGTCTCCCTTTGCTTATTCCTTTCCGAAACATGCATATGCATTGCATATCACATCCCGCATGTCAGGCCATGTTTTGCATCATGTTGCTTGCGCATTGCGACGTGGTTGATTGTGTCTCCCTTTGCTTATGTTCTTGCTTTGGGTAGAGCCGGGAGACGAGTACGTGATCGAGGAACCCGTTGAGTACGCTTACGAGGATCAAGCTAACGTCAACTCAGAGAACTTTGCAGGCAAGATGACCATACCCTCGAAATCACTTCTATCTTTGCTTGCTAGTTGCTTGCTCTATTGCTATGCCTATGCTACGATAGCTACCACATGCTTTATCATGCCTCCCATATTTCCATGTCCAACCTCTAACCCACCTTGTCCTAGCAAACCATTGTTTGGCTATGTTACCGCTTTGCTCAGCCCCTCTTATAGCGTTGCTAGTTGCAGGTGAAGATTGGAGTTTCTTCCTTGTTGGAACTTGTTATTTGTTGGGATATCACTATTATATCTTGTCTATTTTAATGCATCTATATACTCGGTAAAGGGTGGAAGGCTCGGCCTTATGCCTGGTGTTTTGTTCCACTCTTGCCGCCCTAGTTTCCGTCATACCGGTGTTATGTTCCTGATTTTGCGTTCCTTACGCGGTTGGGTTATAATGGGAACCCCTTGACAGTTCGCCTTGAATAAAACTCCTCCAGCAAGGCCCAACCTTGGTTTTACCATTCTCCACCTAGCCTCTTTTTCCCTTGGGTTCCGCGGACTCAAGGGTCATCTTTATTTTAAACCCCCGTGCCAGTGCTCCTCTGAGTGTTGGTCCAAACTGAGCTGCCTGCGGGGCCACCTCGGGGAAACTTGAGGGTTGGCTTTACTCATAGCTAGTCTCATCCATTGTGCCCTGAGAACGAGATATGTGTAGCTCCTATCGGGATTTGTCGGCACATTCGGGTGGCTTTGCTGGTTTAGTTTTACCATTGTCGAGATGTCTTGTAACCGAGATTCCGAGTCTGATCGGGCCATCATGGGAGAAGGAATATCCTTCGTTGACCGTGAGAGCTTGTGTTGGGCTAAGTTGGGACACCCCTGCAGGGATTTGAACTTTCGAAAGTCGTGCCCGCGGTTCTGGGCAGATGTGAATTTGTTAATGACCGGTTGTAGAAAACCTAAAACTTAACTTAATTAAAATGAATCAACGGCGTGTGTAGCCATGATGGTCTCTTTTCGGCGGAGTCCGGGAAGAGAACACGGTCTCGTGTTATGCTTGAACGTAGGTTGTTCTAGGATCACTTCTTGATCATAGTTTCTCAACCGTGCCTTGCCTTCTCTTCTCGCTCTCATTTGCGTATGTTAGCCACCGTATATTCTAGTGCTTGTTGCAGCTCCACCTCATACATTTTCCCTACCTATAAGCTTAAATAGTCTTGATCGCGAGGGTGTGAGATTGCTGAGTCCCCATGACTCACAGATTACTTCAAACCAGATGCAGGGACCGATGATACCGCTCCAGGAGATTCGACTGAGCTCAAGTGGGAGTTCGATGAGGACTCAGGACGATACTATGTTTCCTTTCCAGACAATCATTAGTGGAGCCCAGTTGGGGTGATCGGGGACATTATGCATTTGGGGTTGTCTTTATTTTAGTTCCATAGTCGGACCTTGATTGTATCTGGATGATTGTAATGATATGCTATTATGTGACGTGGCAATTGTAAGCCAACTATGTATCTATTTTCTTATTCAATACATGGGATGCGTAAAGATTACCCCTCTTGCGACATTGCCTACAATGTGGTTATGCCTCTAAGTCATGCTCCGACACGTGGGAGATATAGCCGCATCATGGGTCTTACAAGTTGGTATTAGAGCCATCCCTGACTTAGGAGCCCTCTGTTTGATCGAATCGTTGGTGTTGTTGAGTCTAGAAAAATGTTTTGAGTCTTTTAGGATTTATATATATTGGAGAGTAGGATTGTTTTTACTCCTCAGTCCCTTTGTCTCTCTAGTGAGGCATCCTGACGTAGAGTTTTGACTCTTCTCTTCTCAAATTTCACTAAAAATTTTATTAGGATCACACGGGTAGATTGGAATCGTTCCGATGGTTTTGTGACGAGAACATTGTTCTTGGTGCTTCCTGACATTTAGGGGTTGTGGCAGTGTCCCGGGGAGTTGAGCTCCGAGGTGTTGTCGTAACAATTTTATCATTGCAATTCTGGAATACCTGAGTTTCGCCGACATCGAAAATCTCTTTTATGCAGTTGTTGGTGAGATAACCTCGACGCCACCCAGTACTGGGGCGGGAGTTCGGGAGTATTGCCATAACTTGTATAACGGATGCTTTTCGAAGGTTGAGGTAAATGATTTCCGAAGGTTTCTTGGTTATGTGTTGAAGGATGGATACAGCTGGATGTAGGATTTGCTAGTTTTGGGTGAGATATTATGCTTCCCCTGTATCCCCAACACCCGATTGCATAACCGGAAAGGTTCGGGAGTTTCATAGGTGGGAATTCATGTAGCTCTAGTATTTCTTCCGCGAATATTTGTTTTGTGATTGGGTAATCCTCACCAAGTATTTGTTCATGTTCGTACCTTGTTGTTTTATTCTTCTACCTCTATCTAAGTGGCTTCTCAATTTCTGGAAGTGTGACCATTTAACTTGGATTGCATTCATTCATTTTTGTTCGGATGTTAAGGCTATATGTTGCAATTTCGATCCATTTGATTCAGCTTGAATATATGTCTTTAAAGATGCTAACGGATGTCACCCTCTTCAGGATGGCTCCTCCAATGCGTCAGAATCCTGAACCACCGCCGCCACCACCTCCACCTCCGGAGGCATGGCAAGCTGTGATGGTCGCTACCAACGCCAACACGCAGCTGATCATGCAACTCTTGCAAGAGCACAACCAAGGAAATTAAGGCCATGGAAACAATCAGAATCAGTTTGCTACACTCAACCAGTTCCTTGCAAACCAGCCAAAGACCTTCAGTAACTGTGTCGAGGCAACAGACGCTGATGATTGGCTCGTGGATATCTGCAAGCATTTCGAGTGCAGCAACATCAGGCCTGAGGACTTTGTCAAGTTTGCTTCGTTCCAACTCAAATACCAAGTTGCAGAGTGGTATCAGCAATACAAAGATTCCAGAGGAGGTCGTGTGATTACCTGGGATGAATTCCGCCAAGACTTCAAAGCTCACCACATCCCTCAGAGTGTTGTTGAGAGCAACCGTGAGGAGTTCCACAATCTGAAGCAAGGCAGCTTGTCTGTTTACCAGTATAAACATCATGTTCCAGAAGCTCGCTCGTTTCGCTAAGCAAGACGTCCCTGACGAGAAGAGCATGATTTATCAGTTCAGAGGTGGCCTCAGAGAAGATCTCCAACTAGCTCTTGTGCTTTTTGAGCCGAAGAAGTACGATGAGTTCTACAATATGGCACTGAAACAAGAAACTGGTCAGCTCAAGTGTGATGCTTCTAAGAAGCAAGTCAGGGATGCAACTCCTTCTTCCTCAACTCAAGTGGCTACTAAGCAGCAAAAGTATTGGTTGCCTCCTCCTCCTCCGTTCTGTCAGCCTTATCAGCAGAAGAGCAAAGGTGGCAATGGATCTTCCCACCCACCCAACCCAGGCTTTCAGAACAAGACTTCGTCTCATGCTCCAAGATCAAGTGCTCCGTATTACCGTTCGCTCTTGGAGGTTACGTGCAACAAGTGTCGGCAGAAGGGTCACTATGCAAACAAATGCTTCAATCAGA
The DNA here is from genome assembly GCF_002162155.2 of Triticum dicoccoides. NCBI lineage: Eukaryota > Viridiplantae > Streptophyta > Magnoliopsida > Poales > Poaceae > Triticum > Triticum dicoccoides. Next base: position 474,101,697 of record NC_041390.1, read on the forward strand.
GGCGTCTTCCTCCTCCTCCTATGAGATCTGCCAGTACCGCAGTGGTAAAGCATAATCCCAAGCATGCCAAGGTCAACATGATGAACGCAGCTCAGGTAGAGGACTCGTCAGATGTGATCATGGGTAACCTTCCTATTAACGATATTCCTGCAAAAGTTCTTTTTGACTCTGGTGCATCACATTCTTTCATGTCATTCCCATTTGCATCGGAGCACAACTTTGGCACTAAGGCATTACCTAAAGCATTGCAAGTTGTTTCTCCGGCTAAGCGTTTGAGTTCTAGCATGATGGTTCCGGATGTTTCTATCATGATGGGTGACTTCAAGTTTCTGGCTTCTCCAATGGTCCTTGGTAACTCGGATATTGATCTTATTCTTAGAATTGGCTTTCTAAGCACAAGGCTCAGCTTGATTGTGCTGCCAGACAGATTCAATTGACACATTCGTTTGAGGATGTGATCGTTTTTGCCGCTCGTGACAATACCATTCGATTGTTTTCTCTCAATGAGAAGGGCGAGTTGGATGCCATATCTCAGATTCCAGTCGTTTGTGAATATCAAGACGTCTTTCCAGAAGAGCTTCCAGGAATGCCTCCTCACTGGCCGGTTGAATTTGTCATCGATCTTGAGCCTGGCACGGAACCTGTTTGCAAACGTCCTTACAAGCTTGGACCTGAAGAGTTGAAGGAGCTGAAGAAACAACTCGATATTCAAGAGCGTATGGGTCTCATCCGACCAAGTTCTTCTCCATGGGGTTGTGGTGTTCTTTTTGTCAAGAAGAAGGATGGAACGGATCGACTTTGTGTCGACTATCGTCCATTGAACAAGAAGACCATAAAGAACAAGTACCCACTTCCCAACATCAACGAGCTTTTCGAACAACTCAAAGGTGCTCAAGTATTCTCCAAGCTTGACCTCCGTATGGGCTATCATCAGATTCGCATTCGTGAAGAAGATATCCCCAAGACAGCATTCAGAACAAGCTATGGTTCATATGAATACACTGTCATGTCTTTCGGCCTTGTCAATGCTCCTCCAACATTCTCTCACATGATGAACTTCATCTTCAACGCCTACACAAATGACTTCGTTTTGGTCTATCTCGATGACATTCTGGTCTTTTCCAAGAACAAGGAGGATCATGCCAAGCACTTGAGATTGGTGTTGGACAAAGTCAGAGAACATCAGTTCTATGCGAAGTTTTCAAAGTGCGAGTTTTGGCTCGATGACGTTCTCTACCTTGGGCATATCATCTCTGCCAAGGGCATAGCTGTTAATCCTGAGAAGGTGTCTGCAATTGTGAATTGGGAACCACCTCGGAATGCGAAGCAACTCCGCAGCTTCCTTGGGCTCGCAAGCTATTGTCGAAGGTTTGTTGAGAACTTCTCTAAGATCGTGAAGCCTCTTTCGAACCTCCTCCAGAAGCATGTGAAGTATGTCTGGTCGCCTGAATGTGACATCGCTTTCAACACCCTCAAAGAGAAGTTAGTCACAGCTCCAGTTCTGACTCCTCCTGATGAATCCAAACCGTTTGAAGTCTTCTGTGATGCTTCCCTTCAAGGTCTTGGTGTAGTGTTGATGCAAGAGAAGAAAGTTGTGGCCTATACCTCTCGCCAGTTGAAGCCCAACGAAAAGAACTACCCCACTCATGACCTCGAGTTGGCGGCAGTTGTCCATGGTCTTTTAACATGGAGACATCTCTTATTGGGAAGAAAAGTGGACATCTTCACTGATCATAAGAGTCTCAAGTACATCTTCACTCAGCCCAACCTCAACCTCAGGAAGACTCGTTGGGTCGAAATGATTCAAGAGTATAATCCGAATATTGAATATACTCTAGGCAAGGCCAATGTAATTGTTGACGCATTGAGCAGGAAGGCTTACTGCAACAGTTTGATTCTCAAGCCCTATCAACCGGAGCTTTGTGAAGCTTTCCGCAAACTTAATCTCCAAGTTGTTCCTCAAGGATTCCTTGCCAACCTCCAAGTCTCTCCCACTTTGGAAGATCAGATTCGTGAGGCTCAGCTTCTTGATGCTATGGTGAAGAAGGTGAAGATTGGGATTGCCAAGAGCCAACCCAAGTACAAGTGCTATCGCCTTGATGACAAGGATACTCTATTATTCGAGGATCGCATTGTTGTTCCTAAGGGTGACCTTCGTAAAGTCATTATGAACGAAGCTCATAGTTCACTCCTCTCTATTCACCCTGGAAGTACAAAGATGTACCATGACCTCAAGCAGTCGTATTGGTGGACTCGAATGAAGCGTGAGATTGCTCAGTTTGTGAATGAATGTGATGTCTACAGAAGAGTGAAAGCAGAACACCAACGAACAGCTGGTCTCCTCCAACCTCTTGCCATTCCAGAATGGAAGTTTGACCATATTGAGATGGACTTCGTGACAGGATTCCCCAAGTCCAAGCGTGGAAATGATGCTATCTTCGTTGTCATCGACAAGCTCACTAAAGTGGCTCATTTTCTTCCTATCAAAGAATTTATCATAGCAGCTCAGTTGGCAGAGCTATATACCTCCAGGATTGTCTCTCTGCACGGCATTCCGCAATTGATTTCTTCAGATCATGTAAGCACCTTTATCTCTAAGTTCTGGGATTCCTTTCAGAAGGCCATGGGCACCAACATTCACTTCAGCACAACCTTTCATCCTCAAACCAGTGGCCACGTCGAGCGAGTCAATCAAATTCTTGAAGATATGCTCAGGGCTTGTGTCATTTCTTTCGATATGAAGTGGGAAGATTGTCTTCCATATGCCGAGTTCTCCTACAACAACAGCTTCCAAGCGAGTTCGGGCAAGGCCCCATTCGAGATTCTCTATGGCAGAAAGTGTCGTACTCCTCTTAACTGGTCAGAAACAGGTGAACGCCAACTTCTTGGCAATGACTTGATCATAGAGGCTGAAGAAATGTGCAAAGTCATTCGTGAAAATCTTAAAGCCGCGCAATCGTGCCAGAAGAGTTACCATGATAGCAAGCATCGTGACTTGGCTTTCGAGATCGGAGACCATGTCTACCTCCGTGTCTCTCCAATGAAAGGTACTCGTCGCTTCGGTATCAAAGGGAAGCTTGCTCCTAGATACGTGGGTCCTTTCAAGATCATTGGCAAAAGAGGCGATCTCTCCTATCAACTTGAGCTTCCATCCAACTTTGCAAGCGTGCACGACGTGTTTCATGTATCTCAGCTTCGCAAGTGTTTCAAGACTCCTGACCGCACCATCAAATTAGAAGAGATTGATCTCCAAGAAGACATGTCTTATCATGAGCACCCCGTTGCTATTCTTGAAGAAACCGAGCGCAAGACTCGCAACAAGTCTATCAAATTCCTGAAAGTGAAGTGGTCACATCATTCTGACCGTGAAGCCACCTGGGAATGCGATGACCACCTCCATTCCGAATATCCGGAGTTTTTCCAGTCCTAGATCTTGGGACGAGATCCTTTCGTAGTGGTGGAGTGTTGTAACGCCCCATATGTAACTTGCCATATTTGTATTCCAACTCTTGTCATTTCCGGCACTAAGTTATGATATTTCCTCATTGTTGGGTTTTCGTCTTCGTTTTGCATTTTGCCTTGTCATGCATCTCATATCATGTCATCATGTGCATCGCATTTGCATACGTGTTCGTCTCATGCATCCGAGCATTTTCCCCGTTGTCCGTTTTGCATTCTGGTGCTCCTATGTCCTCCGGTGTCCCCTTTTACCTCTTTTCGTGTGCGGGTGTTAAACGTTCTTGGATTGGACCAAGACTTGCCAAGCGGCCTTGGTTTACTATCGGTAGACCGCCTGTCAAGTTTCGTACCATTTGGACTTCGTTCGATACTCCAACGGTTAACCGAGGGACCGTAAAGGCCTTGTGTGTGTGTTGCAGCCCAACACCCCTCCAAAGTGGCCCAAAACCCACCTAAACCCCTCCATCATCTCAGTCGTTCGATCACGATCGCGTGGCCGAAAACCATGCTCAATTTGGAGCCTCCTAGCTCCCTCTACCTATAAAAAGGCATCTCCCCCGAAAATCACGGATGAAACCCTAACCTCTCCATCTCCTCGCGCCGCCGGACAAAAAATCGCCGGTCGGACGTGTCTAGTCCGCCCGCCACCGCCACGTGTCGTCGCCCGATTCGCTCGCCGCCCGCGCGCCCACATCGCCGTGCCGACCCACCGGGGCCTAGGCGGGGCCCTCCCGGCCCAAAGCTGCCGCCACCCGAGGGTCGCCCGTCTTCTCGCACCCCGATCGCCGCCTCCGCCGCCCCGCTCCCCGCTCGCCGACCGGAGCTCGTCGCCGGCAGCTCCCGCGCCCCCCGCGAGGCGCCTTGCCTCCAGATCTGCCCGAGGTCACGGGAGTCACCGCCCGCCGCTGGATCCGGACGGGGAAGGGCCGGATCCGCCCTTCTCCGGCCTCCCCCTCGCCTTCCCCTCGCCGGAGCAGCCACCACCTCGCCGGAGTTCCCTCGGTTCATGCGCCCACGAAGAACCCTAGACCTGAGAGAGATTGACCTTGTTTTTTTTCCCTAAGTCCCAGTAATTTTTAGCATACTTCATCGCATCATAACTTTGCACCCGTGGCTCCGTTTTGGGCGTGTAGCCTATCAAATTGTTCATCTCGATGAGTACTTCATTTCATCCCATTGCACCATGTTTATTTGAGTTCATCTCGATGCCCTAAATGCTGTTGAAAGAGTGCTATGTAATGTTAGTTTCAGTTGCTTAGCAGAGATTGGACATTTGTCATTTTTGCCATGTTTAATGTGTGCCTCCTATGAACTTGAGCCCTATATATGTTTTGAAGTATGCCATGCCATCTTTATAGGGGTGTATGCCATGTATTTTTGTGATCTTTGTGGTGACTAGAACAATCATGCAAAGTAGCTCTCATGATGTTGCTGATTTCAGGGAATTAGAGATCTTCTAAGTCTTTTCCCTGATAATATTTTTTATGCCATGTATTCTTGTTGCTACAGGGTGATCCATGCCTCTTTTGAGCATGTTCAGTAAGGATGATTTTGAGATATTGTTATGCTCTATCCATCCATGTCTTTGTTTGCAATTGTGGAGCACCCTAGCATGACTCAATCGAGCTCTACTTTTGCTATAAAATGTTCCTGGCAGATTGTTTGCATGTTAAGCAATTTTGCTGAGGTTGTTATAGTTTATACATGCATGCTATGAGAGTGTTCTTGCCATGGTTAGCTTATTTATTATGTCTACTTGATGGGTGTATGCTTAGATTGTCATGCAATGCCTTGTGGTGAGTGCATCGAGCTCGTAAACATGCCTACATGAATCTATTTTTGCCATGTTCCAGTTTTCGGCTAAGTCTGAATCTGTTAACGAAACTTGCTATGTTCACATGGTTGCCATTGTATTTTCCTCATACCTTTTGGCTTATGGTCAGTAAGGGAATTTTGTTGGATGCGTTGTGTAGTTTCATGTCATGCCTTGCTTTTCCATGATAGGTTCCTGTAGCATGTCGTTATCTTGCTCAAAACATTGCTTCCTGATGTTAAAACCTGCCATGTTGCTATTTTCACTAAGTCTGTAACCTGATATCTTTTGCACTTTTGTCATGCTTGTTTGAACCCGCTATTGAGTGAATTAGCCATAGCTTAGTGTTCATCTTTTGTCAAGCATCTTGAGTGGATCCCTGCCATTTCCTTTGTTGTTATGTTAGAGCGCAGTAGCTTGTTGTTCTTGATGCTTTTAGATGGCCTCGTGCTGTAAATCGCAGCTTTGTGCCATTATTGTTTTGCTTGCCATTTGCAAACCGTGCATCCGATTCCAGTGATCTTTATATCGATTTTGACCGAAATCAACTCATCTTTCCAGTGGTACTCTTGGTTTTCATAGTTGAGGCCAGGTTCAATCTTTCCTTTCCGTGACATGCATATGCATTGCATATCACATCCCGCATGTCATGCCATGTTTTGCATCATATTGCTTGCGCATTGCGACGTGGTTGATTGTGTCTCCCTTTGCTTGTGTTCTTGCTTTGGGTAGAGACGGGAGACGAGTACGTGATCGAGGAACCCGTTGAGTACGCTTACGAGGATCAAGCTAACGTCAACTCGGAGAACTTTGCAGGCAAGATGACCATACCATCGAAATCACTTCTATCTTTGCTTGCTAGTTGCTCGCTCTATTGCTATGCCTATGCTACGATACCTACCACATGCTTTATCATGCCTCCCATATTGCCATGTCCAACCTCTAACCCACCTTGTCCTAGCAAACCGTTGTTTGGCTATGTTACCGCTTTGCTCAGCCCCTCTTATAGCGTTGCTAGCTGCAGGTGAAGATTGGAGTTTGTTCCTTGTTGGAACATGTTATTTGTTGGGATATCACTATTATATCTTGTCTATTTTAATGCATCTATATACTTGGTAAAGGATGGAAGGCTCGGCCTTATGCCTAGTGTTTTGTTCCACTCTTGCCGCCCTAGTTTCCGTCATACCGGTGTTATGTTCCTTGATTTTGCGTTCCTTACGCGGTTGGGTTATAATGGGAACCCCTTGACAGTTCGCCTTGAATAAAACTCCTCCAGCAAGGCCCAACCTTGGTTTTACCATTCGCCACCTAGCCTCTTCTTCCCTTGGGTTCCGCGGACTCAAGGGTCATCTTTATTTTAAACCCCCGGGCGAGTGCTCCTCTGGGTGTTGGTCCAAACTGAGCTGCCTGCGGGGCCACCTCGGAGAAACTTGAGGGTTGGTTTTTACTCGTAGCTAGTCTCATCTGTTGTGCCCTGAGAACGAGATGTGTGCAGCTCCTATCGGGATTTGTCGGCACATTCGGGTGGCTTTGCTGGTTTAGTTTTACCATTGTCGAGATGTCTTGTAACCGGGATTCCGAGTCTGATCGGGCCGTCCTCGGAGAAGGAATATCCTTCGTTGACCGTGAGAGCTTGTGATGGGCTAAGTTGGGACACCCCTGCAGGGATTTGAACTCTCGAAAGTCGTGTCCGCGGTTCTGGGCAAGTGGGAATTTGTTAATGTCCGGTTGTAGAAAACCTGAAACTTAACTTAATTAAAATGAATCAACAGCATGTGTAGCCGTGATGGTCTCTTTTCGGCGGAGTCCGGGAAGAGAACACGGTCTCGTGTTATGCTTGAACGTAGGTTGTTCTAGGATCACTTCTTGATCATAGTTTCGCAACCGTGCCTTGCCTTCTCTTCTCGCTCTCATTTGCGTATGTTAGCCACCATATATGCTAGTGCTTGCTGCAGCCCCACCTCATACCTTTTCCCTACCTATAAGCTTAAATAGTCTTGATCGCGAGGGTGTGAGATTGCTGAGTCCCCGTGACTCACAGATTACTTCAAACCAGATGCAGGGACCAATGATACCGCTCCAGGAGATTCGACTGAGCTCAAGTGGGAGTTCGATGAGGACTCAGGACGATACTACGTTTCCGTTCCAGACGATCAGTAGTGGAGCCCAGTTGGGGCGATCGGGGACATTATGCATTTGGGGTTGTCTTTATTTTGGTTCCGTAGTCGGGCCTTGATTGTATCTGGATGATTGTAATGATATATTTATGCTATTGTGTGACGTGGCGATTGTAAGCCAACTATGTATCTCTTTTCTTATTCAGTACATGGGATGTGTAAAGATTACCCCTCTTGCGACATTGCCTACAATGCGGTTATGCCTCTAAGTCGTGCTCCGACACGTGGGACATATAGCCGCATCGTGGGTGTTACAGGAGTGCCTCGTCAACACATGCATGACCGTTGACTCACTTACTTGTGGGTCCGAGGTCTTCGATCTCTCTCTTATCTCCATCGTCTAACCTTTGCACGGGCACACACGAAGAGCGGCACTAGCTTGCCGTGGTGTTATTACAACTAAAAAAATCTTGGAAAATAGAAGAATCACCTAGAACAATAGATGTTGTGGCTGGTCGAGACGGAGCTAACCACACCTATCATCCGTGCCACGTTAGCATGATGAAGCCGTGTGGCTAGTGGGGTGTTTTCGACCGACTGTCTGGGTCCCGAGGTCAAACCATAGGTACTACGTCTAATACAGTATATTTTTACACGCACATTTTTCCTCCGTGCCGAGACATGGCACACCCTACCGCGCGGTTTCGGGGTCCTCCCGGGTGGTGCACGCATATATTCTTCCTGACGTGGGATGCCCTACCGCGCGTTTTTGCTGAAGCAAGTAAATGAGTCGTCAAATCATGAAAGACCTCCTTTCCCGCCGAGTACATCAGTGAAGCACGGTGGCTAGCTAGTTGGGCTAGTTCGACCGATTAGCTAGGCCACCGCCACATTTGTTTTTTCACCCCTTTTTTATCTACTTGCCGGCAGGTAAATTTAAATATCCACCGCGGCGTCGCTCTGGTGTTTGGGTGCGGCGGGATTTTTAATTTTTTGATTGACGGGAGCAGGCGTGGTAGGATTCTTAATTCTTTGATTGACGGGAGCAGGCGCGACAGCAATTAGTCACGATGACTCCGCCTATAAAACCCACTGCTCCCTGATGTGAGAAGTCGTCGACTAGTGTTTTACCATGGTGAAAACCAAAAGATTCCCCTCTCCTCGGCTGGCTCCCTCCGCCTTCCCGTAGATTGCATTGCCTTTCAGCCGTTTCGCCCCCAGCATCACCAACGTCGCACGCCTCGAGAAGCAGAGGGACTTCGGTGGTGTTTAGGCGCCCTCTGCATGGGCATGTCCATGTCTCGGCGCAACATGACCGTTGGATCAAACTCAAACGGTGCAGACCAGTCACTGTAGCACAAAGCATGTGGGTGTGTTTGGTTGCATTCTCATCTCAATATAGTTGGTTCCTCTTTGTGTATTTGTGTTAACCTACTAGTGTGGAATCATTCACCCTTCATGCACTCTGCCAAACACCCAAAAGTGGGTCGATAAGGGAACTTTTGCTCCCATCCCGTGCACCCTTCATACACCCTGCCTAACACTATTTGTGCTTCATATGGTTCATGTTTTGTGGAGTACTGTAGCACCGTACTCTCCGTGCGCTGTAGACCTAGTTCTGTTAACATTGATCTCACCGTTCATTCTCGACCGGACAGTCGAAAAAGTGGTAATATGTTACTACATTACTGTTCATATAGTTGACATGCGCACAACATCATTTGTTGTCGTCATATGTTACTACACTAGCAACAAGATTATGTAGTACTGCCGTATGAACCACTGCACATGCCTAGTAGTAGGAGCACTATGTATGTTCAAGTGGCTGCCGTGTTTCGCACTCCTCCGTCGTAAGAGTGGAAACACTTGTCGTAATCATTTTTTCTTCAGAAAAATAGTGGGCACGCTCTACCGTGCGGATCCTCCTCCAGCCATGCACTAAATTACTCACTTCCGCCAACGTGTGGGACAGCCAGCATCGGGGTCCACCAGCCATGCACATTACTCCGTAGTAGAGTGACGGTAGACTACCCCGATCGAAGCACCACAGTAATGCCCAATGAGCCATCAAATCACAAAACCCCCTCCTTTCCAGCAGTAAGTTGGACGGACGAAGCAACCATCATTTCACTCTTCTCTCTCAGCTTCCTCTCTACCCAACTCACTTGTCCCTCATCTTGTTCCTCATTTCTTCAAGAAAACCTCGACCTGCTTCTGCCATTGTTCTTCTCTCCCAAAGAAGGAAAGGTGAGCGCATCAATGGTGTTGATTCTGGCCAAGACCCGGTCTTGCAACCTCGAGACTGATCCTATAACTCCCTCTCTGTTCTTATTTTGGGTTTGTGATTATGGTTTCTTTTCTTTTATTTCTATTTGACAGTTTCTTGATGGACGCTGGAGCACCGGCCGAAGTGATGTCTATGGCTCTGGCCAAAACCGTCGAGGCTCATGGTACGAAGAAGCGCAAGCACCCCGCCGAGACTACCGCAGACAAGCTCAAAGCCATCACCTTGTCCAAGCCCCCCTCTCCAGGATCTCTCATTAAGCAAGTCCAGGTAATATCTCTTCTTGACGATCTTTTTCTCGATCTTGATCGTGTTTTTTTCATCTAACACGCAGTACTAGTACAAGTAGTACAACTTTCTGGGTGATCTTGCATGTGATTTTTGTGTGCCAAATGACAGTTCTAAATTCCTCTTTTGACCAAAACATGCGAGAGGTTGACACTAATTTCTTATAGATTACTTTCAACTGGAGTACTTTATGAACATCAATGCTACCTTTGAAGAGGGTATATTTGCCTTAGTAACTTGTGTTATGGATATTGCAAGTAATCCCTCTGCTCTCATGCCTTTGAAGACATGTTCTAGTGCCTTTGTTCACTCATTTATGTGCATATATGTAGTCATATATGGAGTATAATATCGAAAATCATCTTATATTTCTGAACGGAGGTAGTAATAAAATATGGTTTCTGTTTGAATTAGAACCAGGTCCGCGGTGGAGATGAATTCTCAAAGTCATGCCGTGTGAACTGGAAGACCTGAGGATGAGTTCTACTACTAAACTATCGAGCTGTTGTGTCCTTGTCGGCACGTGTCCTCAACTAGTGTTTTCCTGTAGCATTGTTGTCAGGCGTGTTCTCGAGGCTGTACTTGACCACAACAATTTCCTGGTTGTGCCTTCGATTATGAAGGGTGTGATTCTTGTAAAGCTTCCCAACAAATCTGATGCGGCATGTCTTCATCATCATGTTTATGAGTGGAAAGACCACTCTGTTAGGTTCTCCAAGGTTGACGAGATGGTGATGGTGCATGTAGACATCTCTCACGAAGTCCATGGTCTAGTCAGTTATGCGGGGTTCATCCCGTAGGTCGGTGGCAAGAAATAGTCTGCAGAGTTTAATTAGTGCAACTTTGCTTGTCTGTAGTAAGTACTATTGTTTTGTACTTGATTTGTGTTTGTGAACCCTGTATTGTTTATTAATACTACTGCTTTTGGTGTGTGGTCAGTCCTGAGAACGGTCTATGTTAACGTCTGTCCACTCAATTCAGTCTGTATATTTTGAAGTATCCAGATCATCTTTTTTGTGAGGACGATTTATCAATTATGGTTACACTCCAATATCTATATGCATTGTAGGGTTTATCGCACCCACCAGGATTTCTAGTCCCATGGATGTTCGGTCCATACGATTTGTCACGACCTTTGGATTGTCCTGCTTGTGGGAGTAGGCAGGGCCCCTGCATGCCACCCGTAGTTGGACAATCAATCTTCTATTTAGTACTTCAACATAGTGATTTCCTGGTAAGGATTCACTCATGTCACATCAAGTAAATCTTATTGATTTACTGTCTAAATCTTATTGATTTAATGTCATGTTTTGTTTCTTTTCCTACAATTTTACGATGTAGGTTTTTCCATGTGACATTCATCATAGAATAAACCATTTGGTTTGCTCTACAATGGCTATTTTTCCAGGTTTCACTTCTTATGTTGTGTCAGTAACGAAGGCACTGTCCATCACTTATATTACTGGAAAAAATTGGATGTGTCTGTTGTCTGAGTACAAGTTGAATCCCTATGATGAACTGCAGTTTGGTTTAACAAAAATGCCACAATTAGTCCTTCTCGCGTTTAAAAGAAATAAAGAAAAAACTGGATCACGGTCACGGAGCCTAGTCAAGTTAGAAAGTTGATCATAGCAGACCACACACGATCGCCGCTGTCTCGCACATCAGTAGCACCTTCAGCAACCGGCAGTTGCTCTAGCACTGACAGCGGTAGCAGCTCAGTCTGATCTAGCTGAGGATTGGGCACCGACCGCATCAGCGGATCAGGCTGATCTACCGGAGGATCGGGCATCGACACCGGCACCTGCTCCGACACCGGCACCAGCTCTACAAGGAGCACCATCTCCGGCAGCAGCAGCGGCTTCGGCACCTGCACCAACACTTACACTTGCATCTGCTCCGGCCCGTGCAGCAGCAACCGAACGAGCAGTTGCACCTACAACAGACTGGGCTGCAGTTCGCACTTCATATACCAAAGTCCTTACAAAAACCGACATGTCCACCTTCTTGGTAAGCATTGGCCGCCCAAGTACTTCGTTCTTTTTTATTTCCATGTTGTTTCGAATGATTCACTGTGTTGATCTAACTGTTTGGGTATGTCTTCTTGTTTGCAAATAGAGAATTCCTAGAGCAACGAGGGAGTCGTTCAACAATCCGGGTGACAGCGGCCAAGTTTCTCTTACCATGTGCAGCCTTGGTGTGAATGAACCTGCTCAATATACCATAAGTACAAAGGATGGACGCATGAGGATTGATGCTAAATGATGGTCAAGGTTCAAATCTAAATCATATCTTGCGGTAGGGGATGATCTCAAAATCGAACTTTCTCGGCAAGGAGAGCTGGTCCAAATCAACTTTGAAATTCTTCAGTAGCAGCATGCAACTGCCGAACTGATCTATCCTCCGAGAGATTTTGATGTAATAATCTGGCATGGTGAAATAGATGTCATGTGTGTATAAGTAATACAAAAGTATTATTTATCACATGGTATATCGTTGATAGAGTTGCAACTCTCATTGCTGGTTAGGAACTGCCGTTTGATTTCATTCTAACAGCTGCCGTGCTTTATTCAATTTTGTGTATTCGCCTTGTGACAACATCTAAAACCAGCGCCATACCGATCCCCTTGCAATATGAAAAGCACTAAGGTAGAACACATGGGCCCCCAAACATGCGGGGTGGGCTTGCGGCCCAAAGTTTAGAACCGTGAGCCTGCATGAGTATTATATTCTCAGCTGAACCCCCATAATGCCCGTGCATTGCACGTAACATCAAGATGCATGTGTATGAGTATTTTATCTTGTGATGGAAAAGGATGAACGAGGGAAGGCCTTATTTGAAAATGTGGAGAGGTGTGTGGGTACCTTTTTGCAAAACTACCATAATTTCCTTCCTATCCGTCAAATATAAATCGGACGGCCTATATTGCAGGATGGCAGGCACACCATCGTCACCAACTCGTCTATACTATGTTAAAAACATATCTGTTTTTTATAATTATATATGTTATATCCCCTTGATTTTTCTTATGTATAAAGTTGTGATATAAAATATTTGTATATTTCTTTACAGAGGGAGTATCTCTCTGTCAAAAATATATTTATGTGTAACTAGTTACTCCTGTCTTTCTACTTCCTTTCGCTGATATGTGGGGCATCCAGCAATGGGGTCCACGTGCCATATGCACAAATTAGAGTGCACAACTGCACGGTAGACACACCCCAGTCGTAGCGCCGCAGTAATGCCCAATGAGCCGTCAAATAACAACCCCCCCCCCCCAATTTCCAGCTTTAGCAGTAAGCTGGACGGACGAAGCGGCAATATTTCACTGGGCTTGAATCCCCTTCTCCCTCGTCTGCTTGTTTAGAGAAAAACCCCTCTCGGCGATTGCATAGGGTTTTCTCATGGAGAACCAGGTACGAATACTTCATCCATCCCCGATAAATCCAAGTCCCTTGGTCGCGGTTAATCCTAGGATGGCAGCCGCCGCCGTTGATGCATTTTTCTTCCTACTTAATCTAGTGTGTTTCATTTGCAATGCCCAAAGTGCGAGGACCCTACAGGTTTCTGCGCCCTCGGCGAGACGCCACACTTGTTCCTTCTCATCCTAACACAGGATTTTAAAACCTGCACAGTATGTTCCTAGAATCCTCTTTTCTATCCGGGAGGGTGGGGTGGTAGTTGACTAATTTGGAAATTTGGATTGCTATATTTGGATAAAAGGTACTACCAGTACGATTGTCAACAATGACATGTAGGAGGAAGTTATTTCTAGATTTGGATAGGGAATACATTGTGTTCTCATATTATTTTTCGTGGAGTGCATTATTTGCTCTGCCAGAACACATGTACTCAAGATGCTCGGCCTTGCCATAACTGAATACACCAGTTTAATGGTCACAGTGAAGACAAGCCATGGTTATAAGTTCCGAGTTGGGTTCATGAACCAAGAAGATCGCTGCTTTTTTATGGCTGGACTTGGATAAACTTTCTCAAGTGTTACGGACTAAAAGTTGGTGCACGAATGTTGATGGAAATAGCAGAACCTGGTCTCATCTTCACTGCGATCTTCCACCCTGACGTCGTTCCAATTGTTCATCCATGTTAGTTTTGTATCTGGTTCTTGCTTGTTGCCTCGATTACTTCTTAATCCACCTATTCTATCTAACTAATCACAATTTAACTTTAGAAGTAGCAACAAATATCTCACGAAGATGCTACTTCTAACTAATATTTTCTTATAATTGGTGGCACGTGTAGGTTTTTTCAGAGTTAAGCAGGCTGCTCGTTTGTTATTTTGTAACAACTCGGCTGTTACTGATGGCACTGAAGTTGACTGGGACGACATCCACAAGTTCCTACACTTTATTGATCATCTTGAGGTCCTTGTGGGGCATTTCAATGGTGGAAGGCCACGTGGGATATGTGTGCCACTGCTGCACTCGTTGAACAGGTCCAACTGTGTTGAGAAACTTATGGTAGGAGCTGTTTTCTGTTATATATGTTGTTCATAAACTATTGCTTATACATAGTTTTACAGTTGTGATCTTCTTGAAACAGAAACTGCCCAGTTCTATTGTTCCTATACAGATGCCTGACCATGGTCGGGTCAGACTTGCGCTTGGTCACAACATGATGTTTATGTCGACCTACTCCATTCCCCTTGGATGTGAAAAGATACTTATTCATGGGTGGTCTCAAATTATGAAGGCCCGTCCATCTTGGAGAATAGGACAGAAGATTATGTCCCCGCTTTTCCATGGCTCTAAAGCGAATATCATGTTTATTAACCACATTGCGAGAAGGTTGTGGATGCGCGGGATGGCGCCTGGGCCTTGTCCTAGGGCTCGGCGGCCTCACCCTTGGTTAACTATAGGCAAAGTAGCACTGTTCGAGGCGTGCTTTGTACGGTTGAACTTGTATAAGTACTCATACTGCTTTCAGCTATGGTTGTTAAGTGCCCCTGCTGGTTTCAGTTAAGGTTGTTAAGTACTCCTACTGCTTTTACAGTCTGTCGTGTTTCTTCAGTCCTGTCTTCCTCCAGCCGCCAAAACCAAACCAGCGCCGGCGGGGCCGCCTGCTTCCGCCTCCCACGGCTGGATGCGCCTCAGCGCACGCATCGCCGCCCCACCATCTCCTAAATCGTTAACGCCAATGCCCGAGGCCTCGCCGTCGTCCTCCGCGCGCTTTGGTGCGCTCGCCGTGGCGCCGCCCTCTCGCGTTGTCAACATGGTCAACAAACAACACGAATCGGCAGAAGTGCGTGGAGAGGATGATAGTAGGGGCCACCATGTCAGCGTATGGAAAAATAAAATGCTTCTTCCTAGTGTTTTCCTGACATCTGGGACCCACGACATTGTGAACGTATATAGTCAATAGACAAGAGAACAACACAAGATCGGCTGACACTTGGGACGTAGCTGCTCGAGCAGTATTTTTTTGTTATTGTTGAGACGGAGCAAGGTTTGAACTGGGATGTGGCCCGTCTAGCCCAGGCTTATATTTTATGTTCACCATGTGACCAGCCTAGCTATTTTTTCTTTGTGAAAATGAGCCCAGTTTTTTTTCTGAAGAATACCCAATCCAGGCC
Source organism: Triticum dicoccoides (assembly GCF_002162155.2). Classification (NCBI taxonomy): domain Eukaryota; kingdom Viridiplantae; phylum Streptophyta; class Magnoliopsida; order Poales; family Poaceae; genus Triticum; species Triticum dicoccoides. The sequence continues at coordinate 474,117,249 of NC_041390.1, forward strand.
TACTTATTTTTCTATGCCCTGATGGGCTGCAACTCTTTCAAGACGCCTGCAAATCTTGAAAGTAATATGAAATGGGTTGTAAATATAAAAACAGATGACAAATTGGCAATTACTTTATAATTTCTGAATTTTTCACATTTTCAGATTCCTATTTCACTGGGAATTAACCTAATTTAAATATATCTTCAAAGTACTTTAAATCTGGCTTGATGTTTCGGTATTAAAAATAGTTTGGAACCCACAGAAATATGCGAAATTGGCCCTGGACAACCAAAAAAATGGACTGCAATAAATTGCATAAGAAGTTGCAATGAGCTATATATAAATTATTAAAAAAAGAGGGAATGGTCTGACTTGTGGGCCTATTAAGTTGACGCGTATGCAAGATTTTTTTAGTTATTATATACGTCAACAAACGATTCTAGCAGACGTAACCGTTGGATATCAATCCAACGGCCGTCGTGTTTCTTCAATCTCTGATCTTCTTGCTTCAGCCGCCAAATCCAGCGCCGGCGGGACCGCCTGCTCCCGCCTCCCGTGGCCGGCTGTGCTGCCGCACAGGCCTCACCGCCCCACCGTACTCCCATCGCTGGCCTAGCCATCCCTCTACTCACCCACACCTGCTATTATTCTCCGGCGACGGAAGACGAACCAGTAAACCCTCGTACAGTCGTACTCCCCTCCGCATGGGAAACAACTGTGAGTCTTCCCTGGCTTCGTGTCGTTCCCTTCCTAGGCCTCGTCGTCGTCCACCGCCCTAGTAATGCGGGAGATAAGGGTATGTGATGGGTACTTGGTATGTTGACTTTTGCGTAGACCTCCCCGGCAACAGCGCCAGAAATCCTTCTTGCTACCTCTTTTAGCACTGCATTGGTTTTCCCCGAAGAGGAAGGGACGATGCAGCAAAGTAGCGTAAGTATTTCCCTCAGTTTTTGAGAACCAAGGTATCAATCCAGTAGGTGGCTACGCGCGAGTCCCTCGTACCTGCACAAAACAAATAAATCCTCGCAACCAACGCAAATAGGGGTTGTCACTCCCTATAGGGCCACTTACGAGAGTGAGATCTGATAGATATGATAAGATAATATTTTTGGTATTTTTATGAGAAAAGATACAAAGTAAAATAAAGGCAAAGGAAATAACTAAGTAATAGGAGATCAATATGATAAAGATAGACCCGGGGGCCATAGGTTTCACTAGTGGCTTCTCTCGAGAGCATAAGTATTCTACGGTGAGTAAACAAATTACTGTTGAGCAATTGATAGAATTGAGCATAGTTATGAGAATATCTAGGTATGATCATGTATATAGGCATCACGTCCGAGACAAGTAGACCGACTCCTGCCTGCATCTACTACTATTACTCCACTCATCGACCGCTATCTAGCATGCATCTGGAGTATTAAGTTAAAAATAGAATAACGCCTTAAGCAAGATGACATGATGTAGAGGGATAGATTCATGCAATATGAAGAAAACCCCATCTTGTTATCCTCAATGGCAACAATACAATACGTGCCTTGCTGCCCTTACTGTCACCGGGAAAGGACACCGCAAGATTGAACCCAAAGCTAAGCACTTCTCCCATTGCAAGAAAGATCAATCTAGTAGGCCAAACCAAACTGATAATTCAAAGAGACTTGCAAAGATAACCAATCATACATAAAAGAATTTAGAGAAGATTCAAATATTATTCATAGATAGACTTGATCATAAACCCACAATTCATCGGTCTCAACAAACACAGCGCAAAAAGACGATTACATCGAATAGATCTCCACAAGAGAGGCAAAAACATCAATTCTGGGCTGGGACTCCGGTTAATAGGTTAGTCCCAAAAATAATATAAAAGTGGATAATAAAGCCCAATAATGTCCAAAACAGTAGATAATATAGCATGGAGCAATCAAAAATTATAGATACGTTGGAGACGTATCAAGCATCCCCAAGCTTAATTCCTGCTCGTCCTCGAGTAGGTAAATGATAAAAACAGAATTTTGATGCGGAGTGCTACTTGGCATAATTTTAATGTAATTCATCTTAATTGTGGTATGAATATTCAGATCCGAAGGATTCAAGACAAAAGTTCATATTGTCATAAAAACGATAATACTTCAAGCATACTAACAAAGCAATTATGTCTTCTCAAAATAACATGGCTAAAGAAAGTTATCCCTACAAAATCATATAGTCTGGCTATGCTCTATCTTCACCACACAAAATGTTAAATCATGCAAAACCCCGATGACAAGCCAAGCAATTGTTTCATACTTTTGACATTCTCAAAACTTTTTCAATCTTCACGCAATACATGAGCGTGAGCCATGGATATAGCACTATAGGTGGAATAGAATGGTGGTTGTGAAGAAGACAAAAAGGGGAAGATAGTCTCACATCAACTAGGCGTATCAACGGGCTATGGAGATGCCCATCAATAGATATCAATGTGAGTGAGTAGGGATTGCCATGCAACGGATGCACTAGAGCTATAAGTATATGAAAGCTCAAAAAGAAACTAAGTGGGTGTGCATCCAACTTGCTTGCTCATGAAGACCTAGGGAATTTTGAGGAAGCCCATCATTGGAATATACAAGCCAAGTTCTATAATGTAAAATTCCCACTAGTATATGAAAGTGATAACATGAGAGACTCTCCACTATGAAGATCATGGTGCTACTTTGAAGCACAAGTGTGGTAAAAGGATAGTAACATTGTCCCTTCTCTCTTTTTCTCTCATTTTTTATTTGGGCCTTTTCTCTTTTTATGGCCTCTTTTCTTTATCTTTTTTTTTATTTTTCGTCTGGAGTCTCATCTCGACTTGTGGGGGAATCATAGTCTCCATCATCCTTTCCTCATTGGGACAATGCTCTAATAATGATGATCATCACACTTTTATTTTTCTTAGAACTCAACAATTACAACTCGATACTTAGAACAAAATATGAATCTATATGAATGCCTACGGCGGTGTACCGGGATATGCAATGATGCATGAGTGACAAGTATGAAAGAATTATGAACGGTGGCTTTGCCACAAATACTATGTCAACTACATGATCATGCTAAGCAATATGACAATGATGGAGTGTGTCATAAACGGAACGGTGGAAAGTTGCATGGCAATATATCTCGGAATGGCTATGGAAATGCCATAATAGGTAGGTATGGTGGCTGTTTTGAGGAAGGTATATGGTGGGTGTATGATACCGGCGAAAGGTGTGCGGTATTAGAGAGGCTAGCAAAGGTGGAAGGGTTAGAGTGCGTATAATCCATGGACTCAACATTAGTCATAAAGAACTCGTATACTTATTGCAAAAATCTACAAGTTATCAAAGCAAAGTATTACGCGCATGCTCCTAGGGGGATAGATTGGTAGGAAAAGACCATCGCTCGTCCCCGACCGCCACTCATAAGGAAGGCAATCAAAAAATAAATCATGCTCCGACTTCATCACATAACGGTTCACCATACGTGCATGCTACGGGAATCACAAGCTTCAACACAAGTATTTCTCAAATTCACAACTACTCAACTAGCACTTTAATATCACCATCTCCATATCTCAATACAATTATCAAGTATCAAACTTCTCATAGTATTCAACACACTCATAAGAGAGTTTTATTATTAATCTTGCATACCAAGCATATTAGGATTTTAAGCAAATTACCATGCTATTAAGACTCTCAAAATAATCTAAGTGAAGCATGAGAGGTCACTAGTTTCTATAAAACAAATCCACCACCGTGCTCTAAAAGATATAAGTGAAGTACTAGAGCACAATTATATAACTCAAAAGATATAAGCGAAGCACATAGAGTATTCTAGCAAATTCCAAATCATGTATGGCTCTCTCAAAAGGTGTGTACAGCAAGGATGATTGTGGTAAACTAACAAGCAAAGACTCAAATTATACAAGATGCTCCAAGCAAAACACATATCATGTGGCGAATAAAAATATAGCTCCAAGTAAAGTTACCGATAGAAGTAGACGAAAGAGGGGATGCCTTCCGGGGCATCCCCAAGCTTTGGCTTTTAGGTGTCCTTAGATTATATTGGGGGTGCCATGGGCATCCCCAAGCTTAGGCTCTTGCCACTCCTTGTTCATAATCCATCAAATCTTTACCGAAAACTTGAAAACTTCACAACACAAAACTTAAAGTAGAAAATCTCGTGAGCTCCGTTAGCGAAAGAAAACAAAAGACCACTTCAAGGTACTGTAATGAACTCATTCTTTATTTATATGGGTGTTACACCTACTGTATTCCAACTTCTCTATGGTTTATAAACTATTTTACTAGCCATAGATTCATCAAAATAAGCAAACAACACACGAAAAACAGAATCTGTCAAAAACAGAACAGTCTGTAGTAATCTGTAGCTAGCGCAATATCTGGAACCCCAAAAATTATACAATAAATTTCTGGACGTGAGGAATTTATATATTAATAATATTCAAAAAGAATTAACTAAATATCACTTTACAAATAAAAAATTTCAGCAGTTCTCTTGAGCGCTAAAGTTTCTGTTTTTTACAGCAAGTTCAACAAGACTTTCCCCAAGTCTTCCCAACGGTTCTACTTGGCACAAACACTAATTAAACACAAAAAACACATCCAAAAAAGATGCTATATAATTTATTTATTACTAAACAGGATCAAAAAGCAAGGAATAAAAATAAAACCGGGTTGCCTCCCAACAAGCGCTATCGTTTAACGCCCCTAGCTAGGCATAACAAGCAAGAATAGATCTAGGTATTGCCATCTTTGGTAGGCAATCCATAGGTGGCTCTCATAATAGATTTATAAGGTAATTTAATTTTCTTTCTAGGAAAGTGTTCCATGCCTTTCCTTAATGGAAATTGGAATCTAATATTTCCTTCCTTCATATCAATAATTGCACCAATCATTCTAAGGAAAGGTCTACCAAGAATAATAGGACATGAAGGATTGCAATCTATGTCAAGAACAATAAAATCTACGGGCACATAATTCCTATTTGCAACAATAAGAACATCATTAATTCATCCAATAGGTTTCTTAATAGTGGAATCCGCAAGGTGCAAGTTTAGAGAGCAATCATCAAAATCACGGAAACCTAACAAATCACACAAAGTCTTTGGAATCGTGGAAACACTAGCACCCAAATCACATAAAGCATAGCATTCATGATCTTTAATTTTAATTTTAATAGTTGGTTCCCACTCATCATAAAGTTTTCTAGGTATAGAAACTTCTAATTCAAGTTTTTCTTCATAAGATTGCATCAAGGCATCAACGATATGTTTAGTAAACGCTTTATTTTGACTATAAGCGTGAGGAGAATTTAGCACGGATTGCAACAAGGAAATACAATCAATCAAAGAGCAATTTTCATAGTTAAATTCCTTGAAATCCATAATAGTGGGTTTAGCAACATCTAGGGTTTTAATTTCTTCTATCCCACTTTTATCAAATTTAGCATCAAGATCAAAAGATTCAGAATTCTTGGAACGCCTTCTAGGTAAAGGTGGATCGTATTCAGTCCCATCATTATAAAGATTCATATTGCAAAACAAAGATTTAATACGGGACACATCAATAACTTTTAGATCTTCATCATTATTTTCATAGCAACTCGAAGAACACGCTTTTATAAAGGCATCTTTCTTAGCATGAATCCTAGCGGTTCTTTATTTGCACTCATCAATGTAAATTCTCATGGATTTGAGAGACTCATTGATATCATGCTTAGGTGGAATAGATATAAGTTTCAAAGAATCAACATCAAGAGCAATTCTATCAACGTTCCTAGCCAAATCATCAATCTTAAGCAATTTTTCTTCAATCATAGCATTAAAATTCTTTTGCGAAGTAATAAATTCTTTAATATTAGAATCAAAATCAGAGGGCATCTTATTATAATTTCCATAAGAATTTTTGTAGGAATTACCATAATTATTAGAGGGATTACTAGGATAAGGCCTAGGATTGAAATTTCCTCTATACGCATTGTTACCAAAATTGTTCCAACCAACAAAATTCACATCCATAGATTCATTATTATTCTCAATCAAAGTAGACAAGGGAATATCATTAGGATCAGAAGAAACACTCTTATTAGCAAATAATTTCATTAGTTCATCCATCTTTCCACTCAAAACATTAATTTCTTCTATCGCATGCACCTTTTTATTTGTAGATCTTTCAGTATGCCATTGAGAATAATTAACCATGATATTATCTAGGAGTTTAGTAGCTTCTTCTAAAGTGATTTCCATAAAAGTGCCTCCCGCAGCCGAATCTAAAAGGTTTCTAGAAGCAAAATTCAATCCGGCATAAAAAATTTGTATAATCATCCACAAATTTAAACCATGAGTAGGGCAATTACATATCATTAGTTTCATTCTCCCCCAAGCTTGTGCAACATGTTCATGATCAATTTGCTTAAAATTCATAATATCGTTTCTAAGAGAGATGATCTTAGCTAGAGGAAAATACTTAGAGATAAAAGCATCTTTGCACTTGTTCCACGAATTAATACTATTTTTAAGCAAAGACGAAAACCAAGTTTTAGCACGATCTCTAAGCGAAAAAGGAAATAGCTTCAATTTAACAATATCACTATCCACATCTTTCTTCTTTTTCATGTCACACAAATCAACGAAGCTATTTAGATGGGTAGCGGCATCTTCACTAGAAAGGTCGGAGAGCGGATCTTTCATGACAAGATTCAGCAAAGCAGCATTAATTTCACAAGATTCAGCATCGGTAAGAGGAGCAATCAGAGTGCTAATAAAATCATTGTTGTTGGTATTGGTGAAGTCACACAATTTAGTATTATCTTGAGCCATCGTGACAAGCAAGCAAACTAACACACAAGCAAACAAAAAGCAAGCGAACAAAAAGAGGCAAATAGAGAGGGAGGATAGAGAGAGGGGGGCAAATAAAACGGCAAGGGTGAAGTGGGGGAGAGGAAAACGAGAGGCAAATGCCAAATAATGTAATGCGGGAGATAAGGGTATGTGATGGGTACTTGGTATGTTGACTTTTGCGTAGACCTCCCCGGCAACGGCGCCAGCAATCCTTCTTGCTACCTCTTTTAGCACTACGTTGGTTTTCCCCGAAGAGGAAGGGATGATGCAGCAAAGTAGCGTAAGTATTTCCCTCAGTTTTTGAGAACCAAGGTATCAATCCAGTAGGAGGCTACGCGCGAGTCCCTCGCACCTCCACAAAACAAATAAATCCTCGTAACCAATGCAAATAGGGGTTATCAATCCCTATAGGGCCACTTACGAGAGTGAGATCTGAGAGATATGATAAGATAATATTTTTGGTATTTTTATGATAAAGATGCAAAGTAAAATAAAGGCAAAGTAAATAGCAAAGGAAATAACTAAGTAATAGGAGATCAATATGATAAAGATAGACCCGGGGGCCATAGGTTTCACTAGTGGCTTCTCTCGAGAGCATAAGTATTCTATGGTGGGTGAACAAATTACTGTTGAGCAATTGACAGAATTGAGCATAGTTATGAGAATATCTAGGTATGATCATGTATATAGGCATCACGTCCGAGACAAGTAGACCGACTCCTGCCTGCATCTACTTCTATTACTCCACTCATCGACCGCTATCCAGCATGCATCTAGAGTATTAAGTTAAAAACAGAGTAACACCTTAAGCAAGATGACGTGATGTAGAGGGATAGACTCATGCAATATGAAGAAAACCCCATCTTGTTATCCTCGATGGCAACAATACAATATGTGCCTTGCTGCCCTTACTATCACCGGGAAAGGACACCGCAAGATTGAACCCAAAGCTAAGCACTTCTCGCATTGCAAGAAAGATCAATCTAGTAGGCCAAACCAAACTGATAATTCGAAGAGACTTGCAAAGATAACCAATCATACATAAAAGAATTCAGAGAAGATTCAAATATATCAATAGATAGACTTGATCATAAACCCACAATTCATCGGTCTCAACAAACACACCGCAAAAATAAGATTACAACGAATAGATCTCCACAAGAGAGGGGGAGAACATTGTATTGAGATCCAAAAAGAGAGAAGAAGCCATCTAGCTACTAACTATGGACCCGTAGGTCTGAGGTAAACTACTGACACTTCATCGGAGAGGCTATGGTGTTGATGTAGAAGCCCTCCATGATCGATGCCCCCTCCGGCGGAGCTCCGAAACAGGCCCCAAGATGGGATCTCGTGGATACAGAAAGTTACGGCGGTGGAATTAGGGTTTTGGCTCCGTATCTGATCGTTTGGGGGTACGTGGGTATATATAGGAGGAAGAAGTACGTCGGTGGAGCAATAGGGGGCTCACAAGGGTGGAGGGCGCGCTTGGGGGGTAGGCACGCCCCCTACCTCATGGCCTCTTGTTACGTGTCTTGACGTAGGGTCCAAGTCTCCCGGGTCTTATCTGTTGAGAAAATCATGTTCCCGAAGGTTTCATTCCGTTTGGACTCCGTTTGATATTCCTTTTCTTCAAAACCCTAAAACAGGCAAACATATCAATTCTGGGCTGGGCCTTCGGTTAATAGGTTAGTCCCAAAAATAATATAAAAGTGCATAATAAAGCCCAATAATGTCCAAAACAGTAGATAATATAGCATGGAGCAATCAAAAATTATAGATACGTTGGAGACGTATCCGGATCCACTGTCGCGTCTTCCCCGGCTCCACATCGTCCCTTTCCTAGGCCTCGCCATCATCCACCGCCCTGGTGCTCTCAGTGCGGCGTGGTCAACATGGTCAAGGAACGGCTTCCATCGGACGTGGACTGTACGTGGAGAGGCTGACAGCTAGGTCCTCGTCCACAGCAAGGAAGTGCCTCCTTATTACGCGGAAAGTAATGATTCCTCCACCTAACAGTAGGGACCCACCGAATGGACAACCGTATTTCGTGAAAAAAACATTTCCCCCTGACTGCTGGGACCTACGAGCTACATCTTCGAACGGAAGGAAGTGCGTCTGGGCAAAAAAACGATTTTCCCCCCTGACTGCTGGGACCCACCGGCTACATCTTCACACGCAAGGAAGTGCCTGATAGTCGGGACCCACCTGGTCGAAGCGTACGTAGCATTGTCATTCTGGTCGCGAACGTGTATGAGGGAGTCCTGGATTAGGGGGTCTCCGGACAGCCGGACTATACCCTTTGGCCGGACTGTTGGACTATGAAGATACAAGATTGAAGACTTCGTCTCGTGTCCGGATGGGACTCTACTTGGCATGGAAGGCAAGCTAGGCAATACGGATATGTATATCTCCTCCTTTGTAACCGACCTTGTGTAACCCTATCCCCCTCTGGTGTCTATATAAACCGGAGGGGTTTAGTCCATAGGACAACATACAATCATACCATAGGCTAGCTTCTAGGGTTTAGCCTCTCCGATCTCGTGGTAGATCAAATCTTGTAATACTCATATCATCAAGAATAAATCAAGCAGGACGTAGGGTTTTACCTCCATCAAGAGGGCCCGAACCTGGGTAAAACATCGTGTCCCCTACCTCCTGTTACCATCCGCCTTAGACGCACAGTTCGGGACCCCCTACCCGAGATCCGCCAGTTTTGACACCGACATTGGTGCTTTCATTGAGAGTTCCTCTGTGTCGTCGCCATTAGGCTTGATGGCTCCTACGATCATCGATAGCGATGAAGTCCAGGGTGAGACTTTTCTCCCCGGACAGATCTTTGTGTTCGACGGCTTCGCACTGCGGGCCAACTCGCTTGGCCATCTGGAGCAGATCGAAAGTTACGCCCCTGGCCACTAGGTCGGGTTTGGAAGCTTAAACCACACGGCCGATATCCGCGGAGACTTGATCTTCGACGGATTCGAGCCCCTGCCTTGTGCGTCGCGCGGTCACGATGAGTACGATTTAGCTCTACCATCGGGCAGTGTTCGAGAAATCGCACCGACAGCCGCTCCGACCCTCAATTCGGAGCCAGTTTCGCCATCCGTGGACGGGTGGATAGACCCCGCCGCAGAGGCCGTATCCTCTGCGGTGATCGAGCCAAATATCGACCTTACCCTTCATGAGAGCCGTGTTGCCAAACTGCCGGATCCTTCTCCGGCCATGGACTCTGAACCGCCTGCGCCCGTTCCTATCGAATCCGATTGGGCGCTGATCATGGAGTTCACCTCCGCGGATATTTTTCAGCACTCGCCCTTCGGCGACATACTGAACTCATTAAGGTCTCTCTCCTTGTCAGGAGAGTCCTGGCCGAACTACGTCCGGCAGGATTGGGATGCGGATGACGAAGAAATTCGCCGCCCACCCACCACCCACTTAGTAGCCACTGTCGATGACTTAACCGACATGCTCGACTTCGACTCCGAAGACATCGACGGTATGGACGATGATGCGGGAGGCGAAGAGGAACCACTGCCCACAGGGCACTGGACAGCCACCTCATCATACGATATATACATGGTGGACACACCCAAAGAAGGCAATGGTGACGAGACAACGGAGGATGACCCCTCCAAGAAGTAGCCCAAGCGCCGGCGTCAGCGGCGCCGCTCTAAGTCCTGCCAAGGCAAAAGTGGTGATACCGGCACATGAGATAATAGCACTCCGGACAGTGTCGAAGATGGCAAAAATCCCCTCCAGCAAGATTTAGGGCAGGAGGATGGAGAGGCCAGCCCTCCTGAGAGAGCGGCAGATGGAGAGGCGGAGGATGATAATTACATGCCTCCCTCCGAAGACGAGGCAAGCCTCGACGACGACGAATTCATCGTGCCAGAGGATCCCGTCGAACAAGAGCGCTTCAAGCGCAGGCTTATAGCCACGGAAAATAGCCTTAAGAAAAAGCAGCAGCAGCTTCAAGCTGATCAAGATTTGCTAGCTGACAGATGGAATGAAGTCCTGGCGGCCGAGGAACATAAACTCGAACGCCCCTCCAAGAGTTACCCAAAGTACAGGTTGCTATCCCGACTGGAGGAGAAAGCACAGAAACCTACATCCCCGGCGTATGACGCGGCTGATCGGCCACCTCATGGCCGTGACAGAGAAACATTCCAGCCAAAAGCTCAGCCCGCACCCCAACGCCATTCAAATAAAAAGGCATGGGGAAATACGCCAGACCTGCAAGACGTATTGGAGGACAAAGCAAAACATGCAAGATCGATCTACGGATCACGAGGGCGCGCCACTATGTGAGACGATAATCGTCACGCCGGATACAGTAAAAGTAAGTCCGGTCGGGCCGAACACAGCGGGCAAGACTCATTCGAGCTGCGTCGCGACATAGCCCAGTACAGAGGCGCCGCACACCCCCTATGCTTCACAGACGAAGTAATGGATCATCAAATCCCAAAGGGTTTCAAACCCGTAAATATTGAATCATACGACGGCACAACAGATCCCGCGGTATGGATCGAGGATTTCCTCCTGCACATCCACATGGCCCGCGGTGATGACCTACACGCCATCAAATACCTCCCACTAAAACTCAAAGGACCAGCGTGGCATTGGCTCAACAGCTTGCTAGCAGAGTCCATTGGCTGTTGGGAAGATCTGGAAGCCGCATTCCTCGGCAACTTTCAAGGCACTTATGTGCGACCACCAGATGCCGATGACTTGAGCCACATAATTCAGCAGCCAGAGGAATCGGCCAGGCAATTCTGGACACGGTTCCTAACAAAGAAAAATCAAATCGTCGACTGTCCGGATGCAGAGGCCCTAGCAGCTTTCAAGGCAACATCCGCGACGAGTGGCTAGCCCGGCACCTTGGTCAGGAAAAGCCAAAATCTATGGCAGCCCTCACGACACTCATGACCCACTTTTATGCGGGAGAAGACAGCTGGCTGGCTCGCAGTAATAACATATCAAAGAACCATGGTACTTCGGATACCAAGGACAGCAATGGCAGGTCACGTCACAACAAACATAAGCGCCACATTAACAACGACAATACCGAGGATACGGCAGTCAATGCCGGATTCAAAGGCTCTAAAACCCGGTCAACCGAAAAAGCCATTCAAAAGAAGCACTCCGGGCCCGTCCAGTTTGGGCCGTATACTCGATCGCTCGTGTCAAATACACGGCACCCCCGACAAGGCAGCCAACCACACCAACAGTGATTGTTGGGTGTTCAAGCAGGCCGGCAAGTTAAAGGCTGAAAATAAAGATAAGGGGTCACATAGCAATGACAAGGAGGAGCCCCGGCAGCCGAACACCGGAGGACAGAAGAGGTTCCCCCCTCAAGTGCGGACAGTGAACATGATATACGCAACCCACATCCCCAAGAGGGAACGGAAGCGTGCGCTCAGGGACGTATATGCGTTGGAGCCAGTCGCCCCAAAATTCAACCCATGGTCTTCCTGTCCGATCACCTTCGACCGCAGGGACCACCCCACTAGTATCTGTCATGGCGGATTCGCCGCATTGGTCCTAGACCCAATCATTGACGGATGTCACCTCACTCGAGTCCTTATGGATGGCGGCAGCAGCCTGAACCTGCTTTATCAGGACACAGTGCGCAAAATGGGTATCGACCCCTCAAGGATCAAACCCACAAAAACGACCTTTAAAGGCGTCATACTAGGTGTAGAGGCCCATTGCACAGGCTCAGTCACACTGGAAGTGGTCTTCGGATCCCCAGATAACTTCCAAAGCGAAGAGTTTATTTTTGACATAGTCTCGTTCCGCAGTGGCTACCATGCACTGCTCGGGCGAACCGCATTCGCAAGATTCAATGCGGTACCGCATTATGCATATCTCAAGCTCAAAATGTCAGGACCTCGGGGGGTCATCACAGTCAATGGAAACACAGAGCGCTCTCTCCGCACGGAGGAGCACACTGCGGCCCTCGCAGCAGAAGCACAAAGCAGCCTCTTAAGGCAATCCACTAGTTCGGTGAGTAAGGACCCCGGACACCTTCAAGCGCGCCCAGAGTAATCGGCAACATGACCGCCTAGCACGTTCCGAGCTCGCATAGCAATGCGGCCCCCACCCCGGTCCCAGCCAAACGGCGAAATCCGTGCCACGCGTACATAATTACGCATTAAAAATACCATGCGCATAGGCGGGGAGGGGGCACGACTGCGACACGCTCCAAGTCGCGGCTTAAACCGCACTAGGGGCTTCCCGCTTTGTTATTTTTCTCTTTCAGGACTTTAATCTCTGGAAACCCTTTTCGGCAGCATGATTGCCGAACACATGATGCAGCAACCAAGGAGGCAGAAAGCTACGTCACACCACGGAACTCCCAGGTGGATTACGATAACAAGTGAAATATTTGCTTTAATACTATTCCTTAGCTTGCCCTTGGAAGGGACATGTCAAACTGTCCTACTTTTTGCTTATCGCACTACTTGTATCATTCTGCTTTAACGCACTTTTTTGAATAAACAATGCATAGCATTAAGACTATTATTGCATTCTTCCTTTTTATATATATGTTCATTCACGACATCTAGCACCCGTACACTCTGTTACGGCCAATACACTAGGGGCTTAAGCATACCCCATAATACAGTGTGAGAAGTCCGAACACTTTCGACAGTGCGGCACCCCGAACTTATAGCATTATATGCATCAGCTCCGAATCATGTCTTGGGTCAATAGTTGGGTTTGCCTGGCTCCCATGTTTTGGTACCTTACGTTCCGCTATATCGGCTAAGGTAGCACTGGGAGAACTACTGGGATTGTGCCCTGGTTCTGCTGGGCCAAGCACCTCAGTAGAGAAAGCTAAAACTGACTGTCATGATAAGGCGAGAAACTGGTCGTTGTTCAAGAGGTTTCAAGTCCCTAAAGACTTATGTCGCTTAGAGCGAGGAGTCGGCCCTATCCGGCTTAAGGCGTGTATCGCACCCCGAATTCGGCCTTCCAAATACTAGGGGCTTCGCCGAAATTTAAAATTATAGAATTCTATGGCTATATGAGAGTGATAACGCATTATGGTCCGATTGCCTTGTTCGTTGTGCTGAGCACCTCCCTCGAAGGACCCAACAATGGGAACAAGAGTGCTCAGGTTTATCCCGAACACCCCAGCACTCGTGGCGTGGGGGCAGAAGCCAACGACTAGCCATCTCTCAGATTTGATAAACAGCCGAACAGAAGGTAATATTTTAAATTCAGACAAGCGTTGCATAGCGCATATGAACTAGTTTTCATAATACAGGATCACACGAGCAAGTTTACTCAAATATTACATCTTTCGTACACTTGTCCGCTACGAGACGGGCACCCTTCAGGACACCCTCATAGTACATCTCGGGGTGGCGATGCTCCTTGCCCTGCGGTGGCCCTTCCTTCACTAGCTTCATGACGTCCATCTTGGCCCATTGCACCTTCACACGGGCGAAAGCCCGGCGTGCACCTTCGATGCAGACGGACCGCTTGATGACTTCCAGCCATGGGCAGGCATCCACAAGCCGCCTCACCAGGCCGAAGTAGCTGTTGGGAAGGGCGTCGCCAGGCCACATCTGGACTATAAAGCCCTTCATGGCCTGTTCGGCCGCCTTGTGCAGCTCGACCAGTTGCTTCAGCTGGTTGCTCAGCGGCATCGGGTGTTCGGTCCCAGTATACTGAGACCAGAACAGCTTCTCCATTGAGCTTCCTTCCTCGCCCTGGTAAAACTGTGCGGCATCCGATACGCTGCGGGCCAAATCTGCGAATGCTCCTCGAGAGCTCCGGATTCGGGTAAGTAACAAGTAATTTACTTTCAAATGCTTGGTTTGCATATAGAATGCCTTACCCGCCGCTATCTTCTTCATCGCATCAATCTCCTGGAGGGCCTTTTGGGCTTCGGCCTTGGCATTCTTTGCGCTCTCGAGGGCCGCGGAAAGCTCGGACTCTCGCGTCTTCAAGTCAAGCTCCAATGCCTCGTGCTTCATCATGAGAGCGTGGAGCTCTTGCTGCACCTCGCCCACCCGTGCCTCCTTCCTTTCCCGCTCGGTGCGCTCCTTGGCCGCTTTGTTTTCGACCTCGGATAGCGCTTGCTTCAGGGTCGCCACCTCGGTCGTGGCCCCTGGCAAATTTACGATGATCCTGTCATTTCGCAATCGCATTCTTTTTTTATATATCATAGACTAGGTATTACTTACCTTTGTTCTCCTCGAGCTGCCTCTTGGCAAGACAGGGCTCTTCCTTGGACCCTTCAAGGTCCTGCTTCAGTGCGGCAACCTCCGCAGTCAGTGCGGCAGAGGCCAGCAGCGAAGCCTGCATACGCATATAGACATACTTATATTAGACTCTTGCGATATTGTTTGATCCTCTGTTCGGCTTTTCTTTGTGTACACCGAACAGAGCATTAGGGGCTACTGTCTATGCGGTAATATTTTTCCTATATTTCAAATACTTACCTCAAAGCCTGTTAGAAGGCTGGCACAGGCTTCAGTCAGTCCGCTCTTGGCGGACTGAACCTTCTGGATCACCGCACTCATAATAGTGTGGTGCTCTTCGTCGATGGAAGCGCTGCGAAGCACTCCCAGTAGACTGTCTGGTGCCTCTAGATGGACAGAGGCCACCGGCACAGGCGTCATGCCCCTTTTGGAAGGAGGCCGCATGCCTGAGTCCGGAACTACTGGAGGTTCCGGCGCGGTGTTCGGCTGAGGGCCGAACTTGGAGCCCTCGAGAGCCTTGCTCCCTCTGCTCCCGGAATCCGGAAGGTCGCCTTGAGGCGCCTCCGGGATTGTCTCCCCTTGATCCGGTGCCTCTTGAGACAATACCTCTATGTTGTCCGTAGGGCAAGGGGAGATGGAGGTCGGAAGTGGATCGCTATCCATATTTGACGAGCCCAGGGAGCCGTCCCACGAAGATACGTGGATACGGGCTCGTGGCGGTCTGCATAATCATAATTCGGCGTTAGGAGAAGCAGTGCGAGAAAGGTATGCTATGAGTTACTCTGGCATCCGAATACTTACGAATTCACCAGGGGCTTGGCCCTGATCAGCCACTCGTCTTCGCCTTCGGCGGCGGCGGTGGAGTAGTCCGGAAGGAGGGTCCTTCCCTTTCTTGGACCCTTCGGCCCCCCTCAGTTGGGGCGGCCTTCCTTTTCTTGTCTCCCCCGACTAGAGGGGGAGCATCTTCATCTTCCTCCTCGTCTTCGGGGGAGGAGTGCGTCGCGGAGTTATCGGACGATGAGTCCGATAACACCTGGCATCGGGAACTCTTTCGGGTTCCCTTGGCCTTCTTGGTCTTCTCCGGCACCTTGTAAGGAGCCAGAGTCAGCATCTCCGTCAGGAGAGCGTCCGCGGTGTCTTTGGGCAGAGGGGCCGGACAGTTAATCTGCCCCGACGTCTCCACCCAGTCCTATCAAAGGCATGGAGCTCAGACCCTGCACATGGTTAAGTTAGGGGAAATAAATATCCTACCAGATGTATAGAACTCACCGAATGCGCTAGGCGCTTCGCGCATAGCCCGCGGTCCTCGGTGGGAGAGGGAGGGACCTCGGCGCCCTTGAACAGCACCCTCCAGACGTCCTTGTGCGTCGTGTCTAAGAGCTCGCTCAGAGTCTGGTGTTGGGCCGGGTCGAACTCCCACAAGTTGAAATCCCATTGTTGACACGGGAGGATCCGGCGGATGAGCATGACCTGGACTATGTTGACAAGCTTGAGCTTCTTGCCTGCCATATTCCGGATACATTTCTAGAGTCCGTCCAGCTCCACCGATGAACCCCAGGACAGGCCCTTCTCTTTCCAGGAGGTGAGCCGCGTGGGGATTCCGGATCGAAACTCGGGGGCAGCCACCCGGTTGGTGTCGTGCGGCTCGGTGATGTAGAACCACGCCGATTGCCACCCCTTTATGGTCTCCACGAAGGAGCCTTCAAGCCATATAACATTGGGCATCTTGCCCACCATAGCTCCGCCGCATTCTGCTTGTTGGCCTCCCACCACCTTCGGCTTGATATTGAAGGTCTTTAACCACAGGCCGAAGTGGGGCCGGATGCGGAGGAAAGCCTCACACACGACGATGAACGCCGAAATGTTGAGGATGAAGTTCGGGGCCAGATCATGAAAGTCCAGCCCGTAGTAGAACATGAGACCATGGACGAATGGATGGAGGGGAAACCCCAGTCCGCGGAGGAAGTGGTGGAGGAAAATTACCCTCTCGTGAGGTTCAGGGGTAGGAACGATCTGCCCTGCAGCGGGCAGCCGATGTGCGATATTCGCGGCTAAGTATCTGGCTTCGTGCAGCTTCTTGATGTGTCCCTCCGTAATGGAGGAAGCCATCCATTTGCCTCCCGCTCTGGACATGATGGGAGAAGGTTGAGGGAAGGATGTGGACTTGGACGTTGGAGCTCGAGTGTGCGAGAATGGATGAGCAAGGAGGAAGAAGGCGTGGGTAGAAAAAGGTTAAACCTTGTCCCTTTATAAGGGCGGCCGAAACTATGCGCCCCCACTAGCCTGGTAAAACTCGCTTATCCCCCAAGCGCTGTAATCGATGGCGCGGTTGGATTACCCACGCCTGTATTGATGAGAATCCCGTAATAAGGGGGACACGATCTCTGCTTTGACAAGACGTGTCAAGAAACTGCCTCGCGTTATGTGCGGGGGTAGTTAAAGGAAACGGTTTGAATAATCACCGGGCCATGGCATAATGTCATATTGCCAAAACGTGTCAGCGGATTAGATTTGTGGAAATATTATTCTCTCTACGGTGGTATGTGGAACTTAGTTTGCAGGGTCGGACACTATCCTTGTATTCAAATTCTTCCGTGGTGTATTCGGAGGAGGAACCCACCTTGCAATGCCGAAGACAATACTGTGCACCGGACTCATCGTCATTGAAGCCTGGTTCAGGGGCTACTGAGGGAGTCCTGGATTAGAGGGTCTCCGGACAGCCGGACTATATCCTTTGGCCGGACTGTTGGACTATGAAGATACAAGATTGAAGACTTTGTCTCGTGTCCGGATGGGACTCTACTTGGCGTGGAAGGCAAGCTAGGCAATACGGATATGTATATCTCCTCCTTTGTAACCGACCTTGTGTAACCCTAGCCCCCTCTGGTGTCTATATAAACCGGAGGGGTTTAGTTCGTAGGACAACATACAATCATACCATAGTCTAGCTTCTAGGGTTTAGCCTCTCCGATCTCATGGTAGATCAACTCTTGTAATACTCATATCATCAAGAATAAATCAAGGAGGACGTAGGGTTTTACCTCCATCAAGAGGGCCCGAACCTGGATAAAACACCATGTCCCCTACCTCTTGTTACCATCCGCCTTAGACGCACAGTTCGGGACCCCCTACCCGAGATCCGCCGGTTTTGACACCGACAGTGTACGTACATACTGGTCGATGTAGAGGCGCGCACGTGTCGTAGTAGAGGCGCGCACGTAGCATGTACACGTACGTACAACGGCCAGTGTGCAAGAAAGAAAATACGGCCACGTACGCACATACGGGCGGGGTCTCGAACGCCTACTCGCGCATACGTACGGCCAGGGCTCGTGTACATGGCTGGGTTGGAATGGAGAACCAGCATCATCGTCGTGTTCATGGGGAGCCAACCGGCTGGGTCGGAACGGAATGCGTTGTCGTGTTCATCGGGAGGGCTTGGATGGAACAGTCGATGGAAACGAGGCCTGGCGTACCGTAGAATGGAGGAAACGGCCTTGTGTTCGACCGGCCACGGTCAAAACAGGATCCTTTTCATCGGGAGGGGTCTGGCGTACCGCAAAACAGAGGAAACGGACCTCCTACGGTTGATACGGGTGTCCTGTTCATCGGGAGGGGTGTGGCGTACCACAAAACGGAGGAAACGGACTTGTGTTGGAGCGTTATGCTCGAAATGGTGGTCCTGTTCATCGGGAGGGGTGTGGCGTACCCCAAAACGGGACTCCACGGGATACCGTTCATCTCCACCGTCGACCCCCTCCAGCCTCCACGGGCTACTATTCATCGACCGTTGACCTCCTCCAGCCTCCACCTGCGACTGTTCATCCACGGGCTCCTATTCATTCAGCCTCCATTACGCGCGCTACTCCACGGGCTACTGTTCAACCAGCCCTATCCACGGGCTCCTGTTCAACCACCCCTCCACAGGATACTGTTCATCCAGCCCTCCACCGTCTACTGTTCATCTAGCCCTCCATGGGGTGGTCCTGTTCATCCAGCCATCCACGGGGTCCTGTTCATCCAGCCCCAATCGGCTCGATCGATCG
>NC_041390.1:474136745-474162306 GCF_002162155.2 Triticum dicoccoides
CTCATAGTTCATCCAGAGGCAGCATCGATCGGCTTCGGTTAGCAGCAGTAGCGAAGGAATCGCTCGATCGGGTTCAGTTAACAGCCATCGATCGATCGCTGGGGTTCAGTAACGCGTAACCTGCAGTGCAATCGCTCGGGATCATTAGGTGAACGCCTCGCTCGGGTTCAGTTAGAGCCCAATGCCTCGCACCCACACGCGTGCGTGTACAAGAGAAACGCGCATCGCTCGTCCCCGACCACCCACTGTAACCGGGAACACCCCGATATTTTCCTCGCCCTCGCTTCTACCATGGTTTTTTCCATCATGGACGGCCCAAAGAATGTCATGCAGCTGCATCTCCGGCCCGCCCAGGACGAAAAGCCCATTTTCTGTCATGATTTTTTGTCATAGAAGTAGGAGCCCACCACATCTATGATGATACCGGGTTTTGTCACAATTATCGTCATAGAAGTGTCATAAGTATGACAGAAAAAAAATCGTTCGGCCCAAAATGTCACGGATGTGTCTTTTTTTGTAGCGCTCGCTCCTTTATCGCCGTGTGCATCGCCGACACTTGTTCCTCGGCACAGATGGTCCAGATGTTCTCCATGTACCGCCAGGACAATAGCACCGACTGAGGGAGTCCAGGATTAAGGGGTCCTCGGGCGTCCGGCCTGTGTGACATGGGCCGGACTATTGGGCCATGAAGATACAAGATAGAAGACTTCCTCCCGTGTCCGGATGGGACTCTCCTTTGCGTGGGAGGCAAGCTGGGCGTCTGGATGTATTATTTCCTTTCTCTGTAACCAACTTTGTATAACCCTAGGCCCCTCCGGTGTCTATATAAACCAGAGGGTTTAGTCCGTAGAGACAAACACAATCAGACAGGCTAGACCTCTAGGGTTCAGCCACAATGATCTCGTGGTAGATCAACTCTTGTAATCCTCATACTCATCAAGATCAATCAAGCAGGACGTAGGGTATTACCTCCATCAAGAGGGCCCGAACCTGGGTAAAACATCGTGTCCCCTGCCTCCTCTTACCATCGACCTTAGACGCACAGTTCAGGACCCCCTACCCGAGATTCGCCAGTTTTGACACCGACACCGACCAAGAGTTCAAGTGCCTCCACTTGTTCTCCCGGATCGAGAAGTGCGAGAAGTGGGCGGACGTCTGGCGCACCCTCGCCAAGGCCAAGAGATGTACAAGCCGGACGCGCCAATGCCAGGCGCGGCTGATGGGCGCCCAGACGGCAACAAACAAGCCAAGTCAGCAAAGGACGCCGCGCCGGCTGCCACGTGGCTACAAGCGTCCATGGAGGAGTGCATCGCCGATGCCAATAACCACGCCGCCTAGTGGGAAGAGAAATCCGAGGCACGAGGGTCGGTGTTGATGACAAACAGCGCCGTCAAGCTCGATCTACTCCGGACCAACGTCGTCGCGAAGAAGAGGAACACCGATCTCGCATTCCTGATGGGGGCGGACATCTCGACGATGGACGATCAGGTCAAGGCATGGTACCTGGCGGAGCATGGTATCATCTTGAACCAGATGCCGTCTACGGCTGCGCCAACTCCCACGTCGACCCCAACGCCGCCGCCAAGCCCGAGCGATGATGCCTCCACGACGCCCAGCAGAGAAGCCGCGCCAACGCCGACCAACCCGCGCACGCTGATGACCCACAAGTATAAGGGATCAATTGTAGATCTTTTCGATAAGTAATAGTGTCGAACCCAACAAGGAGCAGAAGGAAATGACAAGTAGTTTCCGCTAAGGTAATGTCTGCAAGTGTTGAAATTGTAAGTAGCGAGTAGTTTGATAACAAGATAATTTCTAACGAGCAAGTAACGATAATAGTAACAAAAGTGCAGCAAGGTAGCCCAATCCTTTTGAGGCAAAGGATGGGCCAAAACGTTCTCTTATGATAAGCAAAGCGTTCTTGAGGGTACACGGGAATTTCATCTAGTCACTTTCATCATGTTGGTTTGATTTGTATTCACTAATTTAATAATTTGATATGTGGGTGGACCGGTGCTTAGGTGCTGTTCTTACTTGAACAAACCTCCTACTTATGATTAACCCTCCCGCAAGCATCCGCAACTATGAGAAAAGTATTAAGAATAAATTCTAACCATATCATTAAACTTTTGGATCCAATCGGCCCCTTACGGAGTAGCGCATAAACTGGGGTTTAAACTTCTGTCACTCTCGCAACCCACCATCTAATTGCTACTCCACAATGCATTCCCTTAGGCCCAAATATGGTGAAGTGTCATGTAGTCGACATTCACATTACACCGCTAAGGGGATAACAACATACATACTATCAAAATATCGAACACATATCAAGTTCACATGATTACTTGCAACATGATTTCTTCCATGACCTCAAGAACAAAAGTAACTACTCAATAATGATAAACATGTTCATGATTAGAGGAGTATTAAATAGCATAATGGATCTGAACATACAATCTCCCACTAAATAAACCATATAGTAATCAACTACAAGATGTAATCAACACTACTAGTCACCCACAAGTACCAATCTATAGTTCCGGTAACAAGATTGAACACAAGAGATGAACTAGGGTTTGAGAGGAGATGGTCTTGTTGATGATGTTGATGGATATTTCCCTCCCCAAGATGGGAGAGTTGTTGGTGATGATGATGACGATGATTTCCCCCTCCGTGAGGGAAGTTCCCCGGCGGAATCGCTCCGCCGGAGGGCAAAAGTGCTCCTGCGCAAGTTCTGCCTCGAGGCGGTGGCGCTTCGTCCTGAAAGTCCTCCCCTTATTTTTTTTAGGTCAAAACCGCTTATATACCAGAAGATGGGCACCAGAGGTGGGCCTAGGAGGCCACAACCCACCAGGGCGAGCCTGGGGGGCCTGGCGCATCCAGGTGGGTTGTGCCCACCTGGTGGCCCCCCTCTGGTGTTTATTGGCTCCAGTATTTCTCAAATAATCCATAAAAAATCTCTGTAAAGTTTCAACTCATTTGGAGTTGTGCAGAACAGGTGGCCTGATGTAGCTTTTCCAGGTCCAGATTTCCAGCTGCCAAAATTCTCCCTCTTGGTGTGTTCCTTGCAAATTATGAGGGAAAAGGCATTATAATTACTCCAAAAAGCATTATTATGGATAAAAACATTATAAATAATAGTGGGAAAACATGATGCAAAATGGATGTATCAACTTCCCCAAGCTTAGACCTCGCTTGTCCTCAAGCGAAAACCGAAATCGAAAAACATGTCCACATGCTTTGTGAGAGAGGTGTCGATAAAAACAAAATACGGACATAGAAGCATCATGTTGATTATTGTAACAGTAACAAATTTAAACATATGACTTTTATCATAGAACTTTTATCATATACTTCTCATGAATAAGTAATAGTTCATCACACAATCGAAGTATAAAGCAAAAACTCTATTAAAAACCGACAAACTATGTTCTCAGTCAACTTTGCAACTACAATTCATCATCTTTTCAGGAAGGGTCACGTGTCAGAGCCTTTAGGCAAGTCCACATACTCAACCACCATATAGTCTTCTATGATTGCTAACACTCACCTTGTACCCATGAGCAAAATGTTTCAACCGGACACATAGAAAGATAGGGGCTTATAGTTTCGCCTCCCAACATACTCACCTCAAGGGTGATGTCAACAATAATAACTCATGCTATCTATATTCAACTGGACATATCTGCCTAGATCTTTCCTCACCACATGATGCTTGCCAAAAGAGAAAAATAAAAGGAATAGATGGAAAACTTTGACTCTTTGCATAAAAGTAAAAGACATGCCCTTCGTAGAGGGAAGCAGAGGTTGCCATGCGCTTATTTGTTTGTATGCTCAATCCCTTAGTGCAAGATAACGTCATGTTGTATTTCCCCTTAAGATGACAACCTTTATTATGCAGTCTGTCGCTTTTATTCTTTGTCATCCAAGTTCGTACAATGCTCAATTTTCTCTTACCCTAAATGATCTCACACTTTTAGAAACAATTTTTATTGCCTTTTTGCACCGATGACAACTTACTTGAGGGATCTTGCTCAATCCCTGGGTAAGTATGGTGGAAACTTGAAAAAAGATTTGGGTTTAAGGGTTTTTGGATTCACAAGTAGTATCTCTACTTAGTACAGACTTTTTGGCTGGCAAAGATAGGGGCAAGCACCACATGTTAAAGGATCTATGACAATATGACTTCTATGTGAATATAAACAAACATAAATCATTAAGTTGTCTTCCTTGTCCAACGTCAACAATTTTGGCATATAATATTTTGATGAGGGCACACAATCACAAAAGATTTCTAGGATAGTATATCTATATGTGAATCTTCTCTTCCCTTATTAATTCTTTCATGAGTTGCATCATTGACTAATGCTATGTTTGTCAATCTCTAATAAAATTTTCTACTTATACTTTTCCTTATGTGGTGCCATCACCTACCATAGGATTAGTATATAATCTTATTGATTTATTTCCTTTCTTCATTCATTTCCTTTCTCTTTTTCTTTCTTTATTTCTTTTCTTTATTTGCAACATGAAAGTAAAGAAAGCAAAAACTCAAACTAACTTTATTATATAACTTGCACATGATTGCAAGGATAGATCACTAAGCAAACTCTCAAAGAAGAAAGGATAGAACTAAACTTTTATTCATCTAAAGCAAAAGGATCGAACTAAAATAAGTAAAAGCAAAAATATAGTGGGATGATATGATATCGGGGCACTTCCCCCAAGCTTGGCGGAAGCCAAGGGGAGTGCCCATACCCGATACTCAATTTTCCTTTGGTGGTGAAGAATATGATGGTGGTGATGAAGGAGAGATTTTGTCCTCAGATTTCCGTGGAAGTGGTGGTGGTGAGAAAGTGCAGGGTTTCCCTTTTGCTTCCTCTAGCTTCTAGCGAAGAATAAAATTTTCCATCATCAACTCACAATTATCTATCTCGAGTTTTATTATCCTCTTGCATAACGCCTCCATGCTCTCATCCTTGAACCGGGAAGGAACCAACTCATCTTCTTCTTCGGAGGTCCAGCTATAGTGCTCCTCATCCCCATAGGATTTGGGGTTTGCGATGAGATCAGCAGCATAGCTCTTACCCTCGGAGTTTTGGGAGGACATATTGTCAGATCTAAACAGAAAACAACAAGAAAAGGAGAACAGAGGATTTCTTCGCGATATGGTGATCAACAACTTCGGGAAGTATATATAGATTTTTTTTATCTTGGAGGACAAGCATATGGTAGAAAAACGGAGTACGGAATGTGTCCCAGGTGGGCACAACCCACCTGGGCGCACTAGGCAAGTCTGGCGCGCCCTGGTGTCTTGTGCCCACCAGGGGACGCTTCCTGGAAGTTTCTTTATTTCAAAAATTTTAAAATATTCTAAAACTGATAAAAAATATTTTTGCGGATTTTTTGAAGTCCGTTTACTTACCGTATCACGTACCTCCTTATTTTCACGATTCTGGAGTGTTCCGACAGGACTCTTTTATGTGCTCTTTCGGTGTCAAAGTTTGGATAATATTACTTCCAACATTAATAGGCGTACCTGAGATATAATGCTTTATTCATTGCCCATTGACAACCTTCGGGTTTGTACCTGCGGAGTTATTTATTTTGATGGCTCCGGACCGGTAAACCTCCTCGATGACATATGGGCCTTCCCATTTCAAGAGGAGCTTTCCTGCAAAAAATCTAAAACGAGAGTTGTACAAAAGAACATATTCTCCAACTTTAAACTCACACTTTTGGATTCTCTTGTCATGCCATCTTTTAACTTTTTCTTTGAATAACTTTGCATTTTCATAAGCTTGGGTTCTCCATTCATCTAAAGAACTTATATCAAATAACCTCTTTTCACCAGCAAGTTTGAAATCATAATTGAGTTATTTAACTGCCCAATATGCTTTATGTTCTAACTCAAGAGGCAAATGACAAGCTTTTCCATAAACCATTTTATAAGAAGACTACCCATAGGATTTTTGTAAGCTGTTCTATAAGCCCAAAGTGCATCATCTAATTTCTTAGACCAATTCTTCCTGGACCTATTAATAGTCTTTTGCAAAACTAATTTTATTTCTCTATTACTAAGTTCAACTTGACCACTAGATTGAGGATGATAGGGTGATGCAATTCTATGGTTAACATCATACTTAGCAAGCATCTTACGGAAAGCACCATGAATAAAGTGTGAACCACCATCAGTCATTAAATATCTAGGGACTCCAAACCTTGGGAAAATAGCTTCCTTAAGCATTTTAATAGAGGTGTTGTGATCATCACTACTAGTTGGAATAGCTTCTACCCATTTAGTAACATAATCAACAACAACCAAAATATGTGTATACCCATTAGAGGAAGGAAAATGTCCCATGTAATCAAATCTCCAAACATCAAATAGTTCAACAGCAAGTGAATAATTCATAGGCATTTCTTGACGCTTATCGATATTACCTATTCTTTGACATTCATCCCAAGAAGAGACAAACTTGCGGGCATCCTTGAAGAGAGTAGGCCAATAAAATCCAGATTGCAATACCTTGTGAGCATTTCTATCTCCAGCGTGATGCCCTCCATAAGCCTTGTAGTGACATTTCCGTAGGATTTGTCCCTGTTCATGCTCAGCTACACAACGTCTAATAATACCATCTACTCCTTCTTTATAAAGATGTGGATCATCCCAAAAGTAATGTCTTAAATCATAGAAGAAAATTTTATTTTGCTGTTATGTAAAGCTAGGTGGTAGATATTTAGCAACAATGTAATTAGTATAGTCAGCATACCAAGGAGTACTATTAGCAATATTTATTGCAGCTAACTGCTCATCAGGAAAACTATCATCAATAGGTAGTGGGCCATCAAGCACATTTTCAAGCCTAGAAAAATTATCAGCTACGGGGTTCTCAGCTCCTTTTCTATCAATGATATGTAAATCAAATTCTTGTAACAAGAGAACCCAACGAATAAGTCTAGGTTTAGCATCTTTCTTTTCCATAAGATACTTAATAGCAGAATGGTCTGTGTGAACAGTTACTTTGGAATCAACAATATAAGGTCTAAATTTATCACAAGCAAACACAAATGCTAAGAATTCTTTTTTAGTAGTAGCATAATTTCTTTGAGCATTGTCAAAAGGCAAGTTCCAATTAGGTGGTTGAATAATAGGTGCAGAAGCTTTCTTGAGTGTTTCAAAGGCTTCAAGACAATCATCATAAAAAACAAAAGGAATATCCTTTTGCAAAAGATTAGTAAGAGGCCTCGAAATTTTAGAAAAGTCTTTGATAAATCTCCTATAGAAACCAGCATGACCAAGGAAACTACGAATACCTTTGATGTCCTTAGGACATGTCATTTTCTCAATTGCACCAACCTTAGCTTGGTCCACTTCAATACCTCTTTCAGAAATTTTATGACCCAAGACAATGCCTTCATTAACCATAAAGTGGCACTTCTGCCAATTCAAGATAAGATTTGTTTGTTCACATCTCTGCAAAACTCGCTCAAGATTGCTTAAACAATCATCAAAAGACTTCCCATAAACAGAAAAGTCATCCATGAAAACCTCAACAATATTTTCACAAAAGTCAGAGAATATAGTAGGCATACATCTTTGAAAGGTAGCAAGTGCATTACATAAACCAAAAGGCATACGTCTATAAGCACAAGTTCCAAAGGGACAAGTAAAAGTAGTCTTTTCTTGATCAGGTTGAGAAACAGGTATTTGTGAAAAGCCAGAGTATCCATCTAGGAAGCAAAAGTGTGTGTGCTTAGATAATCTTTCAAGCATTTGATCAATAAAAGGCAAGGGGTAATGATCTTTTCTAGTTGCTTTGTTTAATTTTATGTAATCAATTACCATTCTATAGCCTCTAACAATTCTTTGTGGAATAAGTTCATTCTTATTTTAGGAACAACAGTAATACCTCCTTTCTTAGGGACACAATGAACATGACCTACCCATCTACTATCAGCTATAGGATAGATTAACTGCTTCCAGAAGTTTTAATATTTCCATTCTTACCACTTCCTTCATTTTTGGATTCAACCAACGTTGGTGATCAACAACGGGTTTAGCATTAGGTTCCATGTTAATTTTGTGCTGACATAGAGTGTGACTAATGCCCTTTAAATCATCAAGAGTATATCCAATAGAAGCCCGGTGCTTCCTTAAAACTTTCAATAATCTTTCTTCTTCATGTTCTGAAAGGTTAGCACTAATAATAACAGGATATATCTTCTTTTCATCAAGATAAGCATATTTCAAAGTGTCTGGCAATTGTTTTAATTCAAACACAGGATCACCTTTAGGTGGAGGAGGACCTCCTAGAGTTTCAATAGGCAAATTGTGTTTAAGCAGAGGACGTTGTTCAAAGAAAACTTTATCTATTTCATTTCTTCCATGCATATGTAAATCATTGTCATGGTCTAGCAAATATTGTTCTAAAGGATCAGTAGGTTGCACAGCAATAGAAGCAAGACCAATTAATTCATCCTTACCAGGCACTTCTTTTTCATGGTGATTTTTACTAAACTTGGAAAAATTAAACTCATGAGACTCATCACCAAAGCTAAGACCAACAGTTTGTTTTGTGCAATCTATCTTAGCATTAACTGTATTCAAGGAGGGTCTACCAAAGAATGGGACAAAATTCATCTTGTGGGGAACCAACAATATGAAAATCAGTAGGGTATTTTATTTTCCCACACAAGACTTCAACATCTCTAACAATCCCAACTGGTGATATGGTGTCTCTATTGGCAAGTTTAATAATAACATATATTTCTTCTATCTCAGCAGGTGCTATGTCTTTCATGATTTCTTCATATAAAGTGTAAGGAATAGCACTCACACTAGCACCCATGTCACATAAACCATGATAATAGTGATCTCCTATTTTAACTGAAATAACACGCATGCCAACAACAGGTCTATGTTTATCTCTTTTATCAGGTTTAGCAATTCTAGCAGCTTCTTCACAGAAGTAAATAACATGCCCATCCATATATTCTTCTAGGAGATCTTTAACCATAGAAACACTAGGTTCAAATTTAATTTGTTCATCAGGTTTAGGTGTTCTAATATAGCTTTTGTTAACCATAGTTGAAACTTTAGCATGTTCCTTAATCCTAACAGGGAAAGGTGATTTCTCAATATAAGCAGAAGGAACAACTGGATCAACATTATAAAGTATGATTTCTTCTTTAACTGGTATTGGTTCTTTAATTTCTTCTTTAATAGGTGGGTGATATTTAAACCACTTCTCCTTAGGGAGTTCAACATGAGTAGCAAATGATTCACAAAAGGAGGCTACTATCTCAGAGTCAAGTCCATATTTAGTGCTAAACTTTTGGAAAGCATCGGTATCCATAAAAGATTTAGCACAATCATACTTAAGTTTAATACCTAACTCTTTACCTTCATCAAGTTCCCAATCTTTAGAGTTGCGTTTAATTCTTTCCAAAAGATCCCATCGGAATTCAATAGTCTTCTTGAACCAGCACAAGAAGTATCAAGCATTGTTTGATCATTACGAGAAAGCCGAGCATAAAAATTCTGGATAATAATTTCTCTTGAGAGCTCATGATTGGGGCATGAATATAACATTGACTTAAGCCTCCCCCAAGCTAGAGCGATACTTTCTCCTTCACGAGGTCAAAAATTATATATATATAATTCTGATCACGATGAACTAGATGCATAGGATAATTTTTTTGGTGGAACTCCAATTTCAAATGATTCCAATTCCATGATCCAACATCATCACATAGCCCATACCATGCCAATGCTTTTCCCTTCAAAGATAAAGGGAAAACCTTTTTCATCACTTCATCCCTGGGTAAACCTGCAAGCCTAAACAATCCACAAATTTGTTCCACATATATCAAGTGCATACCAGGATGTTCGGTTCCATCTCCTGCATAAGGATTAGCTAGCAGTTGTTCTATCATACCGGAAGGAATTTCATATTCAATATTTTCAGTAGGTGCAGTGGGTTGAGGGGTTGCTAATTGTGGTTTCGGACGAGGTGAAGATACCGCAAACAAACTCCTCAAAGGATTGTTTTCCATAGTAACAAGTGACAATAAATTTCAGCACACTATATAAATGTTTCCTTACCAAATTCCACTTACCAAAGGCGCTTCACTCCCTGGCAACGGTGCCAGAAAATAGCCTTGATGACCCATAAGTATAGGGGATCAATTGTAGCTCTTTTTGATAAGTAAGAGTGTCGAACCCAACAAGGGGCAGAAGGAAATGACAAGTAGTTTCCGGTAAGGTAATGTCTGCAAGTGCTGAAATTTTAAGTAGCGAGTAGTTTGATAGCAAGATAATTTGTAACAAGCAAGTAATGATAATAGTAACAAAAGTGCAGCAAGGTAGCCCAATCCTTTTGAGAAGGGGCGGAGCCAGGATTTGAGCATGAGGGGGGCGAAGAACATTGGTCATATCTAAAAAACAGAGAATACTTGCGGCACTAAACCTTAATATGGTGCTTGGCGCGACCCAATTTACACTGTGCGATCGGCCTAGCTATTGAGGAGGTGCATGCCGAAGACCACATGTTGCCGCTTTGGCTCACATGCAGCGCATGTCATGCATTAGGCCCGTCTTGGCAAAGCATAGTCCAAAATTTGACGATACCACCGAAATAAAATAATTCGGGATGTCGCATGAAAAACTTTAGAATAATTTTACCTCTATAATTGCCAACTAAATCGAACAAAACTATGAGAAAAAATATCAAATAGTTTGAAAATTATACATCATGGTATACTAATTAATTAGACCTTGTATGTAGTGCTCCAATTAATCAAGACTAGTGGATTGATATCCAGACGAAACAAGACTTGAATGTATAGCAGTTACCTTTAGATTGGCGTGCTCAAGGACCAAAAGAGGGTTAGAGTATTTGATTAAATATGATCACCGGGGGACTCCAATGGACAACACTTCGGCAAGATTAAAACAGGAAGGCTGGATAGCACCGCGGCAGTATCCTGTTCTGCTTGCGGCTGTTATGGCGGCAAGAAGAGGCGCAACGGCGGAATCAATCGATCGATTAGCGTCTAGGTTATTGGTAATTAGCATCTAGGTTACGCGGAATGGGATTTCTAGGCTTACACGAAACCATAATGAGTTATTTTTGGGCTGGGTGTACACGGCTGAAAGGATCTATGGGCCCGGGCCTTAAGTACATACTGATTAGCAGTTAACTACCCATATTAGTACTACTACAAATATAGCAGATCGCCTGGGGGTGCGAACGATTTGGGGGGGGGGGTCTAGCCCCTGCTTGCCTCATGTCTCTGCCCCTACTTTTGAGGCAAAGAATAGGCCAAAACGGTCTCTTATGATAAGCAAAGCGTTCTTGAGGGTACACGGGAATTTTATCTAGTCACTTTCATCATGTTGGTTTGATTTGTGTTCACTACTTTGATATTTGATATGTGGGTGGACCGGTGCTTAGGTGTTGTTCTTACTTGAACAAACCTCCTACTTATGATTAACCCTCCCGAAAGCATCCGCAACTACGAGAAAAGTATTAAGAATAAATTCTAACCATAGCATTAAACTTTTGGATCCAATCGGTCCCTTATGGAATAGCGCATAAACTGGGGTTTAAGCTTCTGTCACTCTCGCAACCCACCATCTAATTGCTACTCCACAATGCATTCCCTTAGGCCCAAATATGGTGAAGTGTCATGTAGTCGACGTTCACATGACACCACTAAGGGAATAACAACATACATACTATCAAAATAACACATATCAAGTTCACATGATTACTTGCAACATGATTTCTTCCGTGACCTCAAGAACAAAAGTAACTACTCGCTAATGATAAACATGTTCATGATCAGAAGAGTATTAAATAGCATAATGGATCTGAACATATAATCTTCCACCAAATAAATCATATAGTAATCAACTACAAGATGTAATCAACACTACTAGTCACCCACAAGTACCAATATATAGTTCTGGTAACAAGATTGAACACAAGAGATTAATTAGGGTTTGAGAGGGGATGGTGTTGTTGAAGATGTTGATGGAGATTGCCTTCCCCAAGATGGGAGATTTGTTGGTGATGATGATGACGATGATTTCCCCCTCCGGTAGGGAAGCTCCCCCGGCGGAATCGCTCCGCCGAAGGGCAAAAGTGCTCCTGCCCAAGTTCCGCCTCAAGGCGGCGGCGCTTCGTCCCAAAAGTCCTCCCCCTTATTTTTCCTAGGTCAAAACCACTTATATACCAGAAGATGGGCACCGGAGGTGGGCCAAGGAGGCCACAACCCACTAGGACGCGCCTGGGGGTGCTGGCACTCCCAGGTGGGTTGTGCCCACCTGGTGGCCCCCTCTGGTGTTTATTGGCTCTGGTATTTCTCAAATAATCCATAAAAAATCTCTGTAAAGTTTCAGCTCATTTGGAGTTGTGCAGAATAGGTGGCCTGAAGTAGCTTTTCCAGGTCCAGATTTCCAGCTGCCGGAATTCTCCCTCTTGGTGTGTTCCTTACAAATTATGAGGGAAAAGGCATTATAATTACTTCAAAAAAGCATTATTATGGATAAAAACATTATAAATAACAGTGGGAAAACATGATGCAAAATGGACGTCTCACACACCGACTCCCGCTAGTCCAACGCCGGAGGACAGCGCCGCCGTTTAATGCATTGCCTACGCGTACTTCCTTTTGAACGCCGAACTTTCGAGTTATTGATCGCCGAACTGTGGCATGGTGATCACCGGACTTGTGGCGCTGATCGCCGAACTTGTGGCATGGTGATCGCGGGACTTGTGGCGCTGATTGCCGAACTTGTGGCATTTTTTGGGTAGCAGGAAATGTCAAGTTTGAATTTATAACGTCTTGGGGCCGACACCTAGGGGCGTGGCTGGAAACTAGATCGCCCCCAGGGCCTAAAAAGCGCCGGCCGAAGGGCCAAAATAGCGTCGACCGGTGCGCTGGGGGGCGAACGAGTGGAGATGCTCTTAGGGTTTAGTGCGATGTCCGTTTTGTATTCGGCCTGGCTATTCGGCATACCTTCATCAAGGGGATAGGAGCAGCAACAGGTGTTGCCTAGATGAAGGCTTCAGGCTGACTGATTTATTACTTTGTAGTCTTTGTGAATAATTAATAAAATGGCTGCATGCATCGTCCAGATGCAGAGGCCGGAGATCTATCCTCATTTTCAAAAAAAAAACATTATGTGGCACCATGTTGATGTGTTCTTTACATCCGTCGGTACAAGTTGCTCCATGTTTTGCATCAACACTGCGGTGGAGAGCCCCTATTCATCGATGAAAATTCTAAATGTTTGTGAATTTCAAATATTATTATGATTTTGAAAAATGTTCATGAATTTCAAAGAAGGTTAATGAATTTCAAAAAATATTCATCAATTCAGTAAATATTCGTGAGTTTGAAAATGTTCAAGCATTTTATAAAGTTTGCAAGTGTTAAACATGCTCGTGAACTTCAAAAAGTTTGTGAAACCAATAAATGTTTGTGAATTTGAAAATAAATTTTAAATTTCAAAAAATGATCACGAATACATAAAATGCTCAGGAAGTTAAAAAAAAGTGTGCAAGATCAAAAAGTGTTCACGAAATTCACATTTTTCACAAATTTCAAACAATTTTGTGATTTTTATATTGTTCACGAATATGAAAAATGAGCACATATTATTTTAAATGGATTTGAAAACTTTCTTGATTGAAAAAATGAACTTAAAATTTTCATGATTTTTAAAAAATTTCTAGAATTTAGAAACTGCTCACAATTTTCAAAAGAAACACAAATTTTAAATCTAAGAAAATAAAAAAGAAAAACCAAAACAAAAAAAGACACAGAAGACACAGAAACAGAATAATGGTCAGCCCATTACCGCGGACGGGTGTGCGGGTTAGGGCAATATCCCCTGACCTACCCAAGGTAAATTTAAATATGTGGCAAATAGTTAATAAGGATAAAAATATTTATGATAATGTATATGTTACTGTAACATAACGCATCTCAAGAAAAAATGAGTTTATATTTTTATTTTACATAAGAGAGGATTTTTCCTCTCTGATTTCATATAAAGAAACCCAGTTCTAGTAACAGACTCCCCTTACTCGACCCGCATCATACTAAGACTACTAGTCTCTTTTTAAAATACCATTACAAGCCAGCTCACAAAAGAAGCGGAATTTGACTAGTCCATATCGAACGCGAAAGAAAGTACAGGATATCATCGAAAACAAGTAGCCAAAAGCTGCTGAAGGAGCATCAGAAGTAGTAGGACGGAAGGGTTGTTTCATGGCAAATTTTAACATGCTTTCTCTTACCTCTTCTTTTTACATGTGAGGTAAGAAGATAAGAGTTTATTAAAATATTAATTAATAAGATCAACGGCTCGGATCTATTATATACTCTTATCTATCATGTAAAAAGAGGGGCTAAGAGGGAGCATGCTAAAACTGCTCTTGTTTCATTTATTTAATTTTCCAACTTCAGCACACCCAAGTGACATCCCTATGAAGCTCTGAAAATTTCACTTGCGACCCGTTCTATCACTTTTGCTCCCAGCTGCAACATTCTTCTCTCTGGGTCCTTGATCTACAAAATATACCAATCCAAGATGTAGTTGCAAATCAGTTTCACCACACACAAAGGGTCATTGATTCTTTTTCTTTCAAATATTATATCATTGCGGCGTTTCCACACAACCCAAAATAATGCAGAAATACCAACAAAGACCATTCCCCTAAAATGAGTTTACACTAGCACATATGCCCGTGCGTTGCAACGGGGAAAATTGATATTTTGCACAAGCATAATGTTCCACGGCATCGGATTCATTATGAAGAACATATTGCAACACAGCATCATCCTTCTACAAAATGAACATAAAAAAATACGTTGCAATTTAGTCGTGTTCATATTTTCTTTGCGGGGCGTAATGTCCCACTGATTTCATTTAAATACAATCCTTTTTTTAATGTGTAACATCCCAAATTTCCAATTTGGAATGTTATACATTAGGTCATCATGCATATCATATTTTATTTTGCTTTTGATTTTGATCCTAGAAAATCCTAAGCAACTCAAGGACCCACGGAGAGAGTTGGGGATTTCATTATTGACATATTTGAGTTTTCTCAAATTATGTAAAACAGGATCATTTGATTTAATTTATTTTATCATCAATTATTTCTATTACAAAAATATGAGAGAGGGAATAAAATGACTTTCCCAAAATATAGAAATATTGAGGATTTAATAAAAAAATCAAATAAGTTTTATTTCGGAGTTTTTCGGTATTTTTATTTGAATTGAGGAAAAATGCGCGTTTTTCAAAGTTGTAGTTTGGGCCCAGATAAATGTTCACTTTATCGGGCTTGATTTTAGGAACCCGGCAAAATTTATTTCGTGATTTTTGGAGTCCGTTTAGTATTTCTTTTTATTTTTCTTCCGACCGGATTTAAAGAAAACGCGAACCGACTACGGGCCGTATTCGGCCTGGACTCCGCCGGCCAGGGGCCTTTATATAGCGCCCGGGGGAGAGAGCCAACGCCCGACCTAACCCTAGCTAGCCGCCACCTCCCACCAGCCGCCGCCACCGCCGCCGTCGCTGGAGCCGCGCGACTTTCGAGGTTCGCCGCCGGCTCGTTTTCCGTGCAGTTTTTTTAAAAAGAAAATTTGTTCGTCGTTTGTCTTTTTCGTCGGATTTTCCGCGGTTATTTTCTGATCGCGATTTCTGATCCGATTTTCGTTTTAGTATAACTTTTCGCTCGTTTATCGGAATCAGGCGATTCAAGCGCCTGGAGTTTCGTCTCGAAACCCTCTTTCCGAATAACCAACTTAAACAAGTTTTTGCTACTGTAAAATTTGCCCTAGATTCAGATTACTAGAACGAAGTTGTTTTCTTTCGCCGTTTGATTTCTTTTGTTTCGTTCGATTTGATTCTTTTTGCCAACCAGGGTTCTTAAGTTGAACTTTCTGGTTAGATCTGCTATTTGAGTTTTACTTGTGCATTAGATGAGTAATTATTGTATGCTTGTTGTTTGTCTGCGATAGAATACCCGGAGTGCGCCGCCTGTTATGTTGAATCTCTAGG
Source organism: Triticum dicoccoides (assembly GCF_002162155.2). Lineage (NCBI taxonomy): Eukaryota > Viridiplantae > Streptophyta > Magnoliopsida > Poales > Poaceae > Triticum > Triticum dicoccoides. The sequence goes on from NC_041390.1 coordinate 474,152,833, forward strand.
TTACGCGGATCATCAGCAAGGCAAGTAACACTTTGATCATACCTTTTCTACAACCCAGTTTTATTGCATTAGATCAATCCTCACACATTGCATGATTAGGATCTAATTAAATTGTGGGATGGGAAGTAGATGAGGTAGTACCTATTACCTGTTTATTATCAAACCTTTGGGAGTTACTTCTACGTTTGCTTATTATGCCATGCTATGCTAGTAGACGTGGATTGGGTGAGTGATATCCATGACAGATGTGAGATTGTTAATTAATACTTTATCTAAGGTGGCAACACAACACACATCTGGGTGGATTGAGGCACCTGGGGTTTCCAGGACTTGCCTGTTTTCTTTGGACCGCCACCCAGGCTCAAAGGGATCATGAGATTTTTCATACTAGAAACTTCCGTGTGCAGCCACAAGCCATTATGGGCTCTGGCATAGTTGACTAAGTTGTGCGAACTCTTACAATGGTAGACTAGCAGATGTAGGGGATGTAGGTGGTACGGTCTACCCGATCGTAAGGTGCTAGCGCTTCTGAAAGACTATGTCTCGGTCATCCGTCTTCTCAAACACCATGTAGTGCGAGAAACCAAACGAAGGCGATCGAGTCTTGTGGGGAAAAGTGCGCAAACCTCTGTAGAGTGTAACAAACTAATCATGGTTAGCCGTGTCCCCGGTTATGGACATCTTGAGTATCTAGTACCTGGATTTTCATGTGAATCTCAACATGTTACTCTAAATTAATTTTGATGGGTTTTAATGATGCTACTTTAATTGGGATTGAGAATGATGTCAACCATTCTCAATGTTTAACAACCACCATGATAGTAATTAATTTTATTCCTTTGAAGTAGGGAAAAATTGGCTTTACGCAAAAACTGTAACCATAGAGCTTTCCACCAGCCAAATATGCATATAGTATAGCTGTTGCATTTCATTACTCTCTATGTGTTACCTTGCCAGCATATTCCATGTGCTGACCCGTTTCGGGCTGCAACGTTAATGTTGCAAACTTTTCAGACGACGATTAAGGAGTTTTAGGTCATGGTTCTATACTCAGTGATGCCGTTGGAGTTGATGGACTCACTTATCTTCCAAGCCTTCCGCTGTTATCGTCACTAGATGGCCTTAAGCCATATTTATTGTAATAAGTTCTCTTTTGAGACACTCGATGTAATAAGTGTGTGATTGCTACTCTGCTATAAATCCTCCGAGTACTGTGTGGTGTCAGCATTACTGATCCAGGGATGACACCGGAGCACAGAGATCAGACTGTTTGAGGTCTGGTCACTACAGAGATGGTATCAGAGCACACGCTGACTATAGAACACGACCACTAAGCTAAAGACCTAGATCACTACTCACTCTCTTCTCTTTTGACTTCTCATCTTTTCTACTCTTTAGGATGACGGATGCAAGGAACAAGTTCACCCAACCAGATGAAGATACACCCTTTGGACGCCACTTGAAGGAAGTCACTAGATACCTGAACATAGGAATACCAAACTTCACGGGAACCTACAACGCCACTTTACTTGAAAAAGAGTGTTGGATGATACAAGTTCAAGTTCCGGGAAGGACGTTCATGCCAGTCACTGAGCCCATAGAGTTTTCTTTTGATACCCCAATTTGGAATCTAGGAAAGAGTACGGCAGCTCACATCGCCATGGGACGCATTGGAGAAGTATACCACAAGGATCTTAAGGATACTATCGACCAGATTTGTGGGCGCCGAGATGAACACTGGGAGATGATCAACACCAGGAAAGATAGATCAATTGCAGCTTTTATCCAGGAGTTAAACCAGCACATTCGACGACAGGAGAATCAGATGTGCGCCGACATGATAGATCTGAAGAAGGCTAAGACTAGAATCACGGAACTGGAGGAAGAACTCAAGGCTACACGCGAAGATTATGAAGAAGAAATTGAAGTATTGGTGGAGAAGAATGATGATCTGATTAAGAAGATTGGAATATTTATGGGAGGCCCGACACCAGTAGATGAAGACGAGGAACCCAAGGAGATTAGTCCGGAGGACTACATCATCATTGACGCCACCGACTCGGAACAGGAAAGTAGCGATGATGACTATGTTGATGAAGCAGGAGCGGACATCATGGAGTCTACAACCGTAGAATATTTCTAGTAGACCACCTCATCAGTAGTAGTAGTCCACCATGTAAATATAGTAGTCCGAGCACTTTTGCGATAGTTAGATCGATTGTATGCCTTGTTTGTTTGATTGAAGTGAATTGTGTGCTTTTTCCTCATGTGCATATGGGTAGTGTTTTCCCTTTAGACCCCCTCTATTCTTATATCTCATCTTTTCTAAACCCTCAAATGCCTCCAAGACGTGACCCCGGATTTGCCTTTCCGCCGGAGCTCACCCAGTTGATCCAGCAGCAGAACACCTTGATGCAGTTGCTAGTTCAGAATCAGAATCAGGGGAACAACAACAACAACCCACCACCACCACCACCTGTTGACCACTTAGCCCGTTTTCTTAGGCTGAATCCGCCGGTGTTTTCTAGTAGCACCAAGCCGATAGTAGCAGATGATTGGCTCCGCAAGATAGCTAGGGAGTTGACCACCGCAGGATGCACAGATGTGGAGAAGGTTAAGTTTACCGCACACCAGTTAGAAGGACCCGCGGCCTCTTGGTGGGAGAATTTCACGGCCACCTTCCCAGTCGACACTGTCACATGGGACCAGTTTCAGCAGGCTTTTCGTACTGCCCATGTTTCAGCAGGAGCAATGGCCATGAAGAAGCGTGAGTTTCGTAACTTGCGCCAAGGAGGACGGACAGTTGGCCAGTATGTGGAGGAGTTTAGTAAGATAGCACGTTATGCCCCAGATGACGTTGCTACAGATGTAGCTAAGCAGGAGAAATTCCTGGAAGGACTGAATGATGAATTGAGTATGCAGTTGATGGTAGCCACCTTCAACAACTACCAGGAGTTGGTAGATCGTGCTCTTATGATTGAAGGGAATCAACAGCAAATTGAGAACCGCAAGAGGAAGTATGGACAAGGAAAGTATAATTCAGGAGCTCAGCAGAAGCCACGTTTTACCCCTAGACCGGGAGGACATTTTCAGCACACCCATGGAGTAGGTAGCTCGCACAATCACAATGGCACCAAGAATGGTAATGGGAATGGAGGAAGCAATGGCCATAACCGTAGCACCCCATCAACCCCAACCAAGAAGGACTTGAGCCATGTCACTTGCTATAAGTGTTCGAAGCCAGGACATTTTGCAAATGAATGTCCTGAAGGCCAAAATGGCAATGGAAGTTCTGGGAAGAAGCCGAACCCTTTCAACAGGGGACAGGTGAACCACGTTAGCGTGGAGGAGGTTGAAGCTCAGCCCGATGCAGTAATAGGTAAGTTTTTGGTTAAGTCATTTACTGCACTCGTTCTTTTTGATACTGGTGCATCGCATTCATACATCTCAAGGGGATTTGTGGATAAGTATGACCTACCAACCCAAGCCCTTAGGTCACCCATGTTAGTAACCTCGCCAGGAGCAGAGTATGTGGCAAGTTTATGGTGTGATCGGTTACCATTAAGGATTGGTAACTATGTTTTTCCCTCAGACCTAATAGTATTGGAATCTCAAGGATTGGATGTGATATTAGGCATGGATTGGTTATCAAAGTATAAAGGGAATATTGAGTGTGATAGTAAGTCAATTTTTCTTACCACACCAGAAGGGAGAAGGATCAAGTATGTATCCCGGCATGTACCAAAGAGGACCCAAGTAAACTGCCTAACAGGAGTTGTGCAGGAAGAAGTGCCAGTGGTAAAGGATTTTCCTGATGTATTTCCCGGACACTGGTAGAAAAAGGGCCTATAGTCCCGGTTCGTAAGGGCCTTTAGTCCCGGTTCAGGAACCGGGACTAAAGTGTCGGTACTAATACCTCCCCCCTTTAGTCCCGGTTCAATCCAGAACCGGGACTAAAGGCCCTCCACATGGGCAGTGTGCAGAGCCCAGTCAGGAGACCCTTTGGTCCCGGTTGGTGCCACCAACCGGGACCAAAGGGTCTCCTGACTGGGCTCTGCGCACTGCCCACGTGGAGGGCCTTTAGTCCCGGTTGGTGGCACCAACCGGGACCAATAGGCATCCACGCGTCAGCACTTCTGTGGCTGGGGTTTTTGTTTTTTTTAAAGGGGGGGGGGTTGGGGGTTTTGGGGGGTTAATTTAGGTGTTTCATATATTGTGTTAGCTAGTTATAATTAATAGAGAGAAGTGTCCTCTGTTATGTCCGTGCTTGGTCGACGCTACGTACTATACATACGTATATAGAGAGGACTAGACACGCTAGCTAGCTACTAAGCAAACGAAGGAAACAGAAGATCGTCATGAACATATATGCATATATACAGAGAGAAGTGATATCGACCACCTCTCCTTCTCCGAGAGATTGGTCGAACAACAAGTTCTCGTATATCTATCTGACACTACCGGCTACATATATATAATAATTATCTCTTACAAATATAATCATACGGACTCAGGGTCCACATAGAATTCTCCGTCTTCAGGGATCACGTGGTCAAGAAAGAATGCCGCCAATTCCTCTTGAATTGCTCGCATGCGAGCTGGTGCTAGGAGTTCATCCCGCTTCTGAAACATCTAATTTGAAGAAGGGGGTCAATACATATATATATAAATGAATGAAACTCAACACAAATGATGGTAATAAAATAAAATTGTGAATGTTGTTATTTACGTACTTCATATTGTTCGTTAGAGTACCCGCCCCGCTCACAGGTCGTGTGGCGGATGGACTCGCAGATGTAGTATCCACAGAAATCATTCCCTTGTTCCTGCCACAACCACTTTACAAGAAATAGAGGTCAATCAAACTGATAAGCAAGAATGCTAAATGGTATTGATGAAACTAGCGCTTGAATCACTAGGAGATGCGCGGAACATGCTACTATAGTACTTACTTTCGGGTGTCTAAATTCCAGCTCCTTGGGCAGTCCCGGAACTATTTTGGTGAATTTTCTCCAAACCCTGCCGGACAAAGAAAACAATTACTTGATATCAGGAAATGAACAAAGTTGCTGATATGGTGGATAATGATCGATTTAACTTACTTCTTGAGGATTTCAGTCATGTCCGCATACTCCTTGGGATCTTTTCGTTTAGAGTCCAAGACGATTACTACTCCCTGCTCAAGCTTAATCTCTAGGAGAATAAAGTGGAAACTGCACACACATGCATAACTCATGAATTACATTACTATAACCTTGACTAATATATAAGGGAAACCGAATACGCACAAGACAGTAACACTCACCTGAAGTTGTAAGGAAAGAGTATTATATCTTTGTTTTGATTTATTAAACGATCGTAGCAAGCTGGCCTCGGTAGCTGCGGCATGAAGTTTAACCTGAGTTGCATCTATGAGATATGTGTTAATGAACCCAATATCACCGACTTGTCTTTTCTTCAATTCAGCGATCTTCAATCTGCATAATATAGTGAGGATGATTATAAATACATGCAATGAAAGAGCTAAGCTATATAGAGAAACTTAATGACAGAAGTAGTACTATACTTACAGACAGTAGCAGGTGACCGTTGTTTTATCGAGGGCCAATTGATTGAAAAACTGATAGAACTCCTCAAATGGAACAGGCAACAGATCAATTCCAACGAGGTCATGCTCCTTTTTAACTTTCACATACAAAGTACTCCTCCCCCCAGAGTCTCTGTAGATTTTCAAGTACCAATCATGCAATCTTCGCATCATCGTTGATAGAGATCTTTCATCTTTGACGAGAGGCTTCCCGTACTCGTATCTTTGTATCTGCACCTCCATGGGTTCATAATGTACTTCGTCGGGCAGGTAATCTGCAAGATTGCTATAACCGGGCACCATCCTCGGATCATTATCGACGTTGTGGCTAGGCACCTTGAGCGGGGGGCACGATTGCTTCGCTTGTTCACCGAGCTGGGCAATTTGTTTCCCTGCCAGTCGTTCTTTCAGCCTTTGATCACTGATAGTACTTCCCGACCGCTCCGCTTCGGCAAATTCCTTTCCAATAATGCGGTCATAGTTTCCTTTCGGCGGATCAGACTTCGGTGGTTTTGTCAGGGCAGCTAGAGTGCGCTTCACTTTCACCCGATCTACCTTCTCCTCCGGAGGTGGATGTTTCTTTGCTTTCACCCCTTCAAAGAATTTCTTCACTTCTTCTCGCGCGATCTCGGCGTTCTCCTCCTGGGTCCTCTCGTATGGTAACTTCTCTGGAGTCTTCAGAGAAGGACTGAATCTGTATGTCCTCCCGCCTCTGGTTGTACTGCTAGACGCCGACCGAGCAGACGTAGCGGTTGTCTTCTTTACTTGCTTAAGAGGCGGAGGAGAAGGACTACGACGCGCCGGAGCAGCTGGAGCGGCGACAAGTCTCTTCCGCCCTTGCTGACGAGGCGGAGAAGGAGGAGGCTGGCTGCTCGGGCGCGTCGGCGCAGGCGGAGAAGGAGGCGGAGTGCCGCCACGCGCCGGAGAAGGAGCCGGCCGAGGGCCCTGATCGTCACTCGCTGGAGGAGGAGGCGGTGGAGGCGGAGTGCCCTGACTCGCCGGAGGAGGAGGAGGAGGCGGTGGCGTCCAGTTCGGAAGGTTGATGAGCTCCTTCCGCCATAGGCATGGAGTCTTCAGAGCAGACCCCAGCCGAGTCTCCCCTTCACCGGTAGGGTGGTCAAGCTGGAGGTCCTCAAATCCCTCCGTTATCTCATCCACCATCACCTTAGCATATCCTTCTGGAATCGGCCGGCAGTGAAAAGTTGCGCCGGGTTCAGTAGGATAAACAGAGCCAACAGCCGCCTTGACCTTCAAATTCATCCATTACGTCATAAGGTGGCAATTTTGAGATTCCGTTATAGCATCCACGGGATAGCTGGCAGGAGCCGTCAAGGCATGCTCCGGCTGAAGCAGCTCGGTGGAAGCCATGCTGCTTCTGCGCTGAGATGGCGGGGTAGCTTCGGGGGAGGCTTCGGCAGTACGTTTGCTGTGATTTGCTTCTTGTTCCTCTATCGCGTCTACCCTTGCTTGCAGCGCCTGCATTTGGGTCTGCTGCACTTTTTTCCTCCTCTCATGGGATTTGTAACCGCCTGCATCCGGAAACCCAACCTTCCACGGAATGGAGCCTGGCGTGCCTCGTGTCCGTCCAGGGTGCTCAGGATTCCCGAGGGCCATTGTGAGCTCGTCGTTCTCTCTATCTGGAAAGAATGTCCCTTCCTGCACTGCTTTGATATACTGCTTAAGCTTACTGACTGGTATGTCCATTTGATCGTTCGTCCAAATGCACTTCCCTGTTACAGGGTCCAGTGTTCCGCCAGCCCCGAAGAACCAAGTTCGGCAATGGTCAGGCCAGTTAATTGTCTCTGGTTCGATCCCTTTATGAACTAGATCATTCTCAGTCTTGGACCACTTAGACCGGGCTACGAGGTAGCCACCTGACCCCGTGCGAAGCTTCTTCTTCGCAACATTTTTCTTGTTTGTCGCCGACATCTTCTTACTCTTTTCTGATGTCTTGTGGGCCACAAATGCGGGCCACTGATCTCTGATCTTCTCATATCTGCCCTTGAATTCTGGTGTCTCATTATTTTCGACAAACTTATTCAACTCTTTCTTCCACCTCCTGAATAGTTCTGCCATCCTCTTCAGAGCAAAAGACTTGATTAATTTCTCTTTAACTGGGTTCTCTGGATTATCCTCAGGCGGTAGGGTGAAATTTGACTTCATCTCAGTCCAAAGATCATTTTTCTGCATATCATTGACATAAGACACATCAGGGTCTTCTGTAGCCGGCTTAAACCATTGCTGGATGCTTATCGGGATCTTGTCCCTAACCAGAACCCCGCACTGAGCAACAAATGCGCTCTTTGTCCGGAGGGGTTCAATAGGTTGGCCGTCGGGCGCGATTGCTATGATCTCAAACTTTTCATCCGAGCTCAACTTTTTCTTCGGGCCTCGTCTCTTTACCGTTGTGCTCGATTCGGAGGGCTAGAAAAAAGAACAAAGACTTAATTAATATGTGTACATACCCAAACAATGAATGCATCAATCAGCTAGTCATCATAGGCTTAACTAATATATATACCTGGCCGGACTCGGTTCGGTCACCGGAGCCGTCATCACGGTCTCCTTCTTGCACCGGCATTGGGTCACCGGAGCCGTCCTCATGTTCTTCTTCTTGCACCGGCATTAGGTCACCGTAGCCAGCTTGTTCACCCTCTCCTTCCAGACCATCGGTTTCGTTGAGAAACAACGAGATGGCATCACTTCCTTCTGCGATTATGTCCCTCAACAACGCTTCTTTTGTTGCTTCGTCTAGGGCGGTGTCCATAGTTTCTACAAATATTTACAACATGGCAATTATTATTCAAACATGACAGATGGATATATTAGTGTCAAACGTAGAACTAGCTACCTAATCATAGTAAGCTATCGGGAGGGGGTATATATCGACAACAACGACACTACATCTATGTCCCTCGACGACCCTCGTTCCCGATAAAAAAAAGAGGAAGAAGAAGAAAAATAAGAGAAGAAGAAAGAATAGAGGAGAAGATCTCCTCTATTCTTTCTTCTCCTCTTTTTTTTCTTCTTCCTCTTCTTTTTTTATCCTCTTCTTCCTCTCATGTTTGATAGGATCGCCGAGGGGTCGGGAGGTTGCCTAGTGTCAAGGGATTCAACAAAACCATGTCTTCATCATTAGGCAAAAGTAACATGTGCATGATGGTACGAAGCTCTTCAAAGTTGTTCTGGAACGGAGTCCCAGATAGGATAATTCGCTTTTTGGTACAAAGTTCAGCAAGAGCCTTCCGAATATCGCTATTTGGAAGGCCTTTGCTGAATTCGTACCAAAAGGCGGATTATTCTATCCGGGACTCCATTCCAGAACAACTTTGCAGAACTTCGTACCAACATGCCCTGGTTACTTCCGGCTAATGATGAAGGCATGGATTTCTTCAATACTTTGACACTAGGAAACCTCTCTCTACTTCCGGCTAATAAGAATAAGAAGAAGAAGAAGAAGAAGAAAAGAAGAAAAAAAAGAGGAGAAGAAGAAAGGAATAGTGGAGAAAAGACAAAATAGAATATATTCTATTTTCTCTTCTTCTCCACTATTCCTTTCTTCTTCTCCTCTTCTTTTTCTTCTTTTTTCCCCTTCTTATTTATTTCTCCTCTTCTTTTCGGTAGAGGAAACCCTAAATAGCTAGCAAGTATCGTGGGTGTGAGATACATGTGGCCTTCGGTGTCGGACACTACATCCACGTCCCACAAGTGACGTGGGCGTCGAAGCCCGCGCCACTTGTGGGATGTGGGTGTAGTGTCCGACACCGACGGTACATGTATCTCACACCGACGATACTTTCTATTTAGGGTTTCTCCTCTACCGCTCGGCGACCCTCTCGACGACCCTCGTTCCCGATAAAATAAAGAGGAAGAAGAAGAAGAAAAAA
>NC_041390.1:474162537-474163307 GCF_002162155.2 Triticum dicoccoides
CGTGTCAAAGAAAAAAAGAAGAAAAAAAAAAGAGGAGAAGTCTTCTCCTCTTCTTTTTCTTCTTTTTTCTTCTTCTTATTTATTTCTCCTCGTCTTCCTCTCCCCTCTCGGCGACCCTAGACCCCCTCTCGACCCTCGACCCCTAGGCGACCGTCGACCCCTCCCGATAAAAAAAAGATGAAGAAGAAGAAAAAAAAGAGGAGAAGAAAGAATAGAGGAGAAGCTCCTCTATTCTTTCTTCTCCTCTCTTTTTTTTTCTTCTTCCTCTTCTTTTTTATCCTCTTCTTCCTCTCATGTTTTTCCCCGATAACATTTTTTTCTCCGAGATAGTTAGTGTTCCCGAGTGAACCGGAGGGGGACATTGGTCATATTTTCTACGAATGTTCTATATACATACATCCATCGATATCATTCCATACATACATATACATCTACATTATATATGAACAAAAAAATATCAAAATTCATCATACATACATGCATGTACAGTATATATGAACAAAAATTATAAACTTTCTCCCCAACTCATACATACATACATACATACATCTACATCATATCAATATTTTGCAAATTTGGAGCAGGGAAGGAAGGAGAGGATGAGGCGGTAGCTACCTCTCCCGGAGGGATCGGGGAGGAGACGCGGGCGGCCGACGTCGGGGGCGACGGCGACGAGGACGGGCTCGGGGTCGGCGAGGGCGAGGGCGACGGCGGGGCGCGCTCGGCGGCGGCGGACGGCGGAGCTCAGGCCGGGGGCGCGTGGGGCAGGA
>NC_041390.1:474163943-474164716 GCF_002162155.2 Triticum dicoccoides
ACCATTGCGCCCTTTAGTCCCGGTTCGAGCCACCAACCGGGACCAAAGGCCTCTTTTCGGCAGCTCAAAGGGCGGGAAGCGAAGGCCATTGGTCCCAGTTGGTGGCACCAACCGGGACTAAAGGGGGGCAATGCTCACGGTTGGTGCCACCAACCGGGACCAATGCCACCTTTAGTCCCGGTTGGAGCCACCAACCGGGACCAATGCCCTTGTGCTGCCCCGCGCCCAAAAGTTTAGTCCCACATCGCTAGTTGACAGCGCCCGACACCAGTTTATAAGCTCTGCTGCCTCCTACCTCTCGAACTCCTCTGAACTGCAGGCCTATGGGCCTAATTTGACACTGCTTTGCCTGTGGGCCTATTGGGCCTTCTGCGGGCCTAAATCCTGGCCCATGTAGGGTTTCTAGTCGTATTCAGGCCGTAGAGGCCCAGTAGGTGGCATTTTTTTGGTTTTTTCTTTTTTATTTCTACATTTTTTTATTTTTTTATTTTTTTTATTTCTACTTAAAACTAAATACTTACAGTTTTTTAGTGATTTCTTTTTGCTTTTAGGTCACAAAAATTATAAACTTTCTGTTAGTGCCATTAGTTTTAAATTTTAAACAGTTTAAATTTGAATTTTTAAAAATTTGTGTGAATCACTAGTTTATGAATAACTTTACTATAAAATTAGAATTTTTTTCTATTTATTTATTATTTCTACTTACAACTAAATACTTATAGTTTTTTAGTGATTTCTTTTTGCTTTTAGGTCACAAAAATTATAAACTTTCT
>NC_041390.1:474165555-474220560 GCF_002162155.2 Triticum dicoccoides
CCACATAGCATGTTCCAAAAAGTAGAGAGGGTTATGACAAAAACTTGATGCACTTCGTGTACAAAATGGACAATCACTTTCGAAGTATCAAAGTTTCGAACCATAAGACATGAAAGCATTTCAAATGAACTCTGAAAAAGTTGAAAGTTGGGATGGTATCATAATTTCACCCACATAGCATTTGCTTATTGCGGGAGAAAGTCTTCACTTTTTCTTCGCTTGTGTCATTTGCTTATTGCGCCGTAACCATGGATAATCTTCATTGTTTATCAGGATGCTTGGGTCAGCCTTGACATTGAAGGGAGGAATTTCATGAAACTTTTCATAATCTTCAGACATGTCTGTCTTGCCGTCCACTCCCAGGATGTCCCTTTTTCCTGAAAGAACTATGTGGCGCTTTGGCTCATCGTATGGTGTATTCGCTTCCTTATGTTTTCTTTTTCTCGGTTTGGTAGACATGTCCTTCACATAGATAACCTGTGCCACATCATTGGCTAGGACGAACGGTTCATCAGTGTACCCAAGATTTTTCAGATCCACTGTTGTCATTCTGTAATGTGGGTCTACCTGTACCCCGCCGCCTAACAGATTGACTCATTTGCACTTAAACAAAGGGACCTTGAAATCAGGTCCGTAGTCAAGTTCCCATATGTCCACTATGTAACCATAATATGTGTCCTTTCCGCTCTCGGTTGCTGCATCAAAGCGGACACCGCTGTTTTGGTTGGTGCTCTTTTGATCTTGGGCGATCGTGTAAAATGTATTCCCATTTATCTCGTATCCTTTGTAAGTCAATACAGTTAAAGATGGTCCCCTGGACAACAAGTACAACTCATCACAAACAGTGTTGTCACCTCTGAGACGTGTTTCCAACCAACTGCTGAAAGTCCTGATGTGTTCACATGTAATCCAGTCGTCGCACTGCTCCTGGTGTTTGGAGCGCAGACTGTTCTTGTGTTCATCGACATACGGGGTCACCAAGGTAGAGTTCTGTAGAACTGTGTAGTGTGCTTGAGACCAAGAATATCTGTCCCTGCATATTATTGAGTCTCTTCCAAGAGTGTCTTTTCCAGTCAGTCCCCCCTCATACCGCGATTTAGGGAGACCTATCTTGTTAAGGCCAGGAATGAAGTCAACACAAAACCCGATAACATCCTCTGTTTGATGGCCCATGGAGATGCTTCCTTCTGGCCTAGCACGGTTACGGACATATTTCTTTAGGACTCCCATGAACCTCTCAAAGGGGAACATATTGTGTAGAAATACGGGCCCCAGGATGACAATCTCGTCGACTAGATGAACTAGGACGTGCGTCATGATATTGAAGAAGGATGGTGGGAACACCAGCTCGAAACTGACAAGACATTGCGCCACATCACTCCTTAGCCTTGGTACGATTTCTGGATCGATCACCTTCTGAGAGATTGCATTGAGGAATGCACATAGCTTCACAATGGCTAATCGAACGTTTTCCGGTAGAAGCCCCCTCAATGCAACCGAAAGCAGTTGCGTCATAATCACGTGGCAGTCATGAGACTTTAGGTTCTGAAACTTTTTCTCTGGCATATTTATTATTCCCTTTATATTCGACGAGAAGCCAATCGTGACCTTCATACTGAGCAGGCATTCAAAGAAGATTTCTTTCTCTTCTTTCGTAAGAGCGTAGCTGGCAGGACCTTTATACTGCTCCGAAGGCATGCCGTCTTTTTCGTGCAAACGTTGCAGGTCCTCTCGTGCCTCAGGTGTATCTTTTGTCTTCCCATACATGCCCAAGAAGCCTAGCAGGTTCACGCAAAGGTTCTTCGTCACGTGCATCACGTCGATTGAGGAGCGGACCTCTAGGTCTTTCCAGTAGGGTAGGTCCCAAAATATAGATTTCTTCTTCCACATGGGTGCGTGTCCCTCAGCGTCATTCGGAACAGCTAGTCCCCCGGGACCCTTTCCAAAGATTACGTAGTGTAAATCATTGACCATAGCAAGCACGTGATCACCGGTGCGCATGGCGGGCTTCTTCCGGTGATCTGCCTCGCCTTTGAAATGCTTGCCTTTCTTTCGACATTGATGGTTGGTCGGAAGAAATCGACGATGGCCCAGGTACACATTCTTCATGCATTTGTCCAGGTATATACTTTCAGTGTCATCTAAACACTGCGTGCATGCGTGGTATCCTTTGTTTGTCTGTCCTGAAAGGTTACTGAGAGCGGGCCAATCGTTGATGGTCACGAACAGCAACGCCTTAAGGTTAAATTCCTCCTGTCTGTGCTCATCCCACGTACGTACACCGTTTCCATTCCACAGCTGTAAAAGTTCTTCAACTAATGGCCTTAGGTACACATCAATTTCGTTGCCGGGTTGCTTAGGGCCTTGGATGAGAACTGGCATCATAATGAACTTCCGCTTCATGCACATCCAAGGAGGAAGGTTATACATACATAGAGTCACGGGCCAGGTGTTGTGATTGCTGCTCTGCTCCCTGAAAGGATTAATGCCATCCGCGCTTAAAGCAAACCATACATTCCTTGGGTCCTTTGCAAACTCATCCCAGTACTTTCTCTTGATTTTTCTCCACTGCGACCCATCAGCGGGTGCTCTCAACTTCCCATCTTTCTTTCGGTTCTCACTGTGCCATCGCATCAACTTGGCATGCTCTTCGTTTCTGAACAGACGTTTCAACCGTGGTATTATAGGAGCATACCACATCACCTTCGTAGGAACCCTCTTCCTGAGGGGCTCGCCGTCAACATCACCAGGGTCATCTCGTCTGATCTTATACCGCAACGCACCGCATACCGGGCATGCGTTCAGATCCTTGTATGCACCGCGGTAGAGGATGCAGTCATTAGGGCATGCATGTATCTTCTCCACCTCCAATCCTAGAGGGCATACGACTTTCTTTGCTGCGTATGTACTGTCGGGCAATTCGTTATCCTTTGGAAGCTTCTTCTTCAATATTTTCAGTAGCTTCTCAAATCCTTTGTCAGCCACATTCTCTGCCTTCCACTGCAGCAATTCCAGTATGGTACCGAGCTTTGTGTTGCCATCTTCGCAATTGGGGTATAACCCTTTTTTGTGATCCTCTAACATGCGATCGAACTTCAGCTTCTCCTTTCGACTAATGCATTGCGTCCTTGCATCGACAATGACCCGGCGGAGATCATCATCATCGGGCACATCGTCTGGTTCCTCTTGATCTTCAGCAGCTTCACCCATGGCAGCATCATTGGGCACATCATCTGGTTCCTCTTGATCTTCACCAGCTCCCCCCGTTGCAGCATCACCGTATTCAGGGGGCACATAGTTGTCATCGTACTCTTCTTCTTCGCCGTCTTCCATCATAACCCCTATTTCTCCGTGCCTCGTCCAAACATTATAGTGTGGCATGAAACCCTTGTAAAGCAGGTGGGAGTGAAGGATTTTCCGGTTAGAGTAAGACCTCGTATTCCCACATTCAGTGCATGGACAACACATAAAACCATTCTGCTTGTCTGCCTCAGCCGCATCGAGAAACTCATGCACGCCCTTAATGTACTCGCGGGTGTGTCTGTCACCGTACATCCATTGCCGGTTCATCTGTGTGCATTATATATAATTAAGTGTCCAAATTAATAGAAGTTCATCATCACATTAAAACCAAAGTGCATACATAGTTCTCATCTAACAACATATAGCTCTCCAGAGCATCTAATTAATTAAACCATACATTGAAACTATGTAAAACATTTCAATGCGAAAACAAATGCGATCATAATCGCAACCAAGGTAACAATTGATCCAACGACATAATGATACCAAGCCTCGGTATGAATGGCATATTTTCTAATCTTTCTAATCTTCAAGCGCATTGCATCCATCTTGATCTTGTGATCATCGACGACATCCGCAACATGCAACTCCAATATCATCTTCTCCTCCTCAATTTTTTTTATTTTTTCCTTCAACAAATTGTTTTCTTCTTCAACTAAATTTAACCTCTCGACAATAGGGTCGGTTGGCATTTCCGATTCACATACATCCTAGATAAATAAAATCTATGTCACGTTGGTCGGCATAATTTTCATAAACAATAAATGAACCAATAGTTATAAAGATAATATACATACCAAATCCGAATCATAGACAGGACGAGGGCCGACGGGGGCGGATACCAAAACCATCGCACTATATAAGATGCAATAATAAATGTAAGAAAATGATACAAGTGTCTATCTAAACATACAAGTAAGAATATTTTTCCTTTCAGAAAGAAGATAAGAATAAGAGGCTCACCACGGTGGTGTCGGTGATGAGATCGGCGCGGGTGATCGACGGCGGTGAAGACGGGGACGGGGCGTGACGGACCGCTAAATCTAGACAAATCTCGAGGAAAATGGAGCTTGGAGGTCGAGCTTCGAGAGGAGAAAGCTTAAGTAGTGTGGCTCGGGCATTCCATCGAACACCTCATGTGCATAGGAGGTGAGCTAGAGCACCACAAAGCCCTCTCCCCCTCGGCCAGAAAAAACAGAGCACTCTTGCGTGAGGGGGTATATATAGGCACCTCATTGGTCCCGGTTGAAGACATGAACCGGGACTAAAGGGGAGCCTTTGGTCCCGGTTCAAGCCACCAACCGGGACCAATGGTGGTGGGCCAGGAGCGAGGCACATTGGTCCCGGTTCGTCCCACCAACCGGGACCAAAAGGTCCAGACGAACCGGGACCAATGGCCCACGTGGCCCGGCCGGCCCCCTGGGCTCACGAACCGGGACCAATGCCCACATTGGTCCCGGTTCTACACTGAACCGGGACAAGTGGGCTGAGCCGGCCTGGACCATAGCCCTGTTTTCTACTAGTGGGAGAGTTGCCAGGCATGCCACCGGATAGAGACATTGATTTTTTGATTGAGCTATTGCCAGGCACTGGGCCAATATCGAAGAGACCATATAGGATGCCAGCAAAAGATTTGGTGGAAATTAAGAAGCAGATTAAGGAGTTACTAGATAAGGGATATGTTCGCCCAAGTTCTTCGCCTTGGGGATCACCATTACTTCTAGTGGAAAAGAAGGATGGATCGTTAAGGATGGTTGTTGATTATCGAGGATTGAACGAAGTAACGATCAAGAACAAGTACCCACTACCAATGATCAATGATCTGTTTGATCGATTGCAAGGAGCTAAAGTGGTTTCCAAGATCGATTTGCGATCAGGATACCACCAGTTGAAGATTCGAGAACAGGATATTCCTAAGACAGCTTTTACCATAAGATATGGACTATATGAGTATACCGTTATGTCATTTGGACTGACTAACGCGCCTGCCTATTTTATGAACATGATGAACAAAGTGTTTATGGAGTTTTTGGATAAGTTCGTCGTAGTGTTCATTGATGATATCCTGGTATATTCGAAGAATGAAGAGGAGCATAAGGAGCATTTGCGTTTGGTACTTGGAAAGCTCAGAGAACATCAGTTATACGCCAAATTTAGCAAATGTGAGTTTTGGTTGAAGTAAGTAGGATTCCTCGGACACGTTATATCCGGAGAAGGTATAGCAGTAGATCCCGCTAAAGTTGAAACCGTGACCAAGTGGGAAACACCAACAATAGTTGGAGAGATTCGGAGTTTTCTTGGACTCACAGGATACTACCGGAGATTTATTGAGAATTTTTCAAAGATTGCAAAGCCTATGACGGAGTTGCTGAAGAAGGATACTAAGTTCAAATGGACCGAGGAGTGTGAGACAAGTTTCCAGGAGTTGAAGAAACGTTTGGTGACCTCACCAGTGTTGATTTTGCCAGATCAAACCAAGGATTATGAGGTGTATTGCGACGCTTCAAGTCAAGGACTTGGAGCAGTGCTTATGCAAGATGGGAGAGTTGTTTCGTATGCTTCACGACAACTGAAGCCCCGTGAATTGAATTATGCTACGCATGATTTGGAGTTAGCAGCCGTAGTGCATGCATTGAAGACATGGAGACATTTCCTCATCGGAAATCATTGTGAGGTGTACACGGATCATAAGAGTTTGAAGTACATTTTCACGCAGAAAGAGTTGAACCTCAGACAAAGGAGATGGTTGGAGCTTATCAAGGATTATGATATGAAATTACATTATCATCCCGGGAAGGCTAATGTAGTAGCTGATGCATTAAGCCGCAAGAGCCATGTCAATACACTAATGACGGGAGAAATACCCAAGGAGTTAGCAGAAAATCTTCGTGAACTATGTTTGGAAATAGTTCCGAGAGGCTATGTAGCAGCACTAGAGATTCAGTCAACTTTGATGGATAGAATCAGAGAAGCTCAGAAAACTGACAAAGAGATTGCCGCTATAAAGGAGAAACTGAGCAAAGGAAAAGCTAAAGGATTTCGTCAGGATGAGCACGACACCCTATGGTTTGAAAATCGTGTTTATGTGCCCAATGACCCAGAGATCAGGAAGTTGATTCTGCAAGAGGCACATGACTCACCGTATTCGATTCACCCAGGAAATACCAAGATGTATTTGGATTTGAAGGATATTTTCTGGTGGACCGGAATGAAGAAGGATATTGCGGAGTATGCAGCAGTTTGTGACGTATGTCTGAGAGTAAAGGCAGAGCATCAGAAGCCAGCAGGATTGTTGCAACCATTGCCGATACCGAATGGAAGTGGGATAAGTTAGGCATGGATTTTATCACGGGATTACCAAGGACTCGTTCAGGCTATGACTCGATTTGGGTTGTAGTCGATCGATTGACGAAGGTAGCTCATTTCATCCCAGTAAAGACCACTTACACCAGTGCTAAGTTGGCAAAGATATACATGACCAGGATCGTTTGTCTGCATGGAGTTCCGAGGAGTATTGTATCAGATAGAGGAACCCAGTTTACCTCAAAGTTTTGGAAGCAGTTGCATGAGACTTTGGGTACTAAGCTAGAATTTAGTAGAGCTTTTCATCCGCAGACAGATGGACAGACCGAGAGAGTCAATCAGATTTTGGAGGATATGCTGAGAGCTTGTGCGCTAGATTATGGATCTAGTTGGGACGATAATTTGCCATATGCAGAGTTTTCCTACAATAATAGCTATCAGACCAGTTTGAAGATGGCACCTTTCGAAGCTTTGTACGGAAGGAGGTGCAGGACACCGCTGTCATGGGACGAAGTTGGAGATCGCCAGTTGTTTGGACAAGATCTGATTCAAGAGTCTGAACAGAAAGTGAAGTTGATTCGCGATAGGCTCAAGGTAGCCCAGTCCAGGCAGAAGAGCTACGCAGATTCTAAACGCAAGGAAACAGTTTACGAAGTTGGAGACAGAGTTTATCTTCGAGTATCCCCACTTCGAGGGATCAAGCGCTTTGGAGTTAAGGGGAAGTTAGCGCCACGATTTGTAGGACCATATCGAGTTTTGGAGCGTATGGGAGAAGTGGCCTACAAGTTGGATTTGCCAGAAGGATTGGCCGGAGTGCATGATGTGTTCCACGTTTCTCAGTTGAAGAAGTGTCACACGGAGATGGCTGACATACCTTTGAGAGACATAGTACCATTAGAAGCAATTCAGTTGGATGACAATTTGACCTATGAGGAGAAACCAGTCAAGATCCTCGAGTTTGCCAGCCGAGTTACTCGCAGTAAGGTTATCAAGTTTTGCAAAGTTCAGTGGAGCCACCACACGGAGGATGAAGCCACCTGGGAGCGAGAGGAAGATTTGCTCAAAGACCACCCTCACCTATTTTCTAGCCAACCCGAATCTCGAGGGCGAGATTCATCTTAAAGGGGTGGGTTTGTAACATCCCAAATTTTTAATTTGGAATGTTATACATTAGGTCATTATGCATATCATATTTTATTTTGCTTTTGGTTTTGATCCTAGAAAATCCTAAGCAACTCAAGGACCCACGGAGAGAGTTGGGGATTTCGTTATTGACATATTTGAGTTTTCTCAAATTATGTAAAACAGGATCATTTGATTTAATTTATTTTATCATCAATTATTTCTATTACAAAAATATGAGAGAGGGAATAAAATGACTTTCCCAAAATATAGAAATATTGAAGATTTAATAAAAAAATCAAATAAGTTTTATTTCGGAGTTTTTTGGTATTTTTATTTGAATTTAGGAAAAATGCGCGTTTTTCAAAGTTGTAGTTTGGGCCCAGATAAATGTTCACTTTATCGGGCTTGATTTTAGGAACCCGGCAAATTATTTCGTGATTTTTGGAGTCCGTTTAGTATTTCTTTTTATTTTTCTTCCGAGTGGATTTAAAAAAAACGCGAACCGACTACGGGCCGTATTCGGCCTGGACTCCGCCGGCCGGGGGCCTTTATATAGCGCCCGGGGGAGAGAGCCAGCGCCCGACCTAACCCTAGCTAGCCGCCGCCTCCCAGCCGCCGCCGCCGCTGGAGCCGCGCGACTTTCGAGGTTCGCCACCGCCTCGTTTTCCATGCAGTTTTTTCTTAAAAAAATTCTGTTCGTCGTTTGTCTTTTTCGTCGGATTTTCCGCGGTTATTTTCTGATCGCGATTTCTGATCCGATTTTCGTTTTAGTATAACTTTTCGCTCGTTTATCGGAATCAGGCGATTCAAGCGCCTGAAGTTTCGTCTCGAAACCCTCTTTCCGAATAACCAACTTAAACAAGTTTTTCATACTGTAAAATTTGCCCTAGATTCAGATTACTAGAACGAAGTTGTTTTCTTTCGCCGTTTGATTTCTTTTGTTTCGTTCGATTTGATTCTTTTTGCCAACCAGGGTTCTTAAGTTGAACTTTCTGGTTAGATCTGCTATTTGAGTTTTACCTGTGCATTAGATGAGTACTTATTGTATGCTTGTTATTTGTCTACGATAGAATACCCGGAGTGCGCCGCCTGTTACGTTGAATCTCTAGGTTACGCGGATCATCAGCAAGGCAAGTAACACTTTGATCATACCTTTTCTACAACCCAATTTTATTGCATTAGATCAATCCTCACACATTGCATGATTAGGATCTAATTAAATTGTGGGATGGGAAGTAGATGAGGTAGTACCTATTACCTGTTTATTATTAAACCTTTGGGAGTTACTTCTACGTTTGCTTATTATGCCATGCTATGCTAGTAGACGTGGATTGGGTGAGTGATATCCATGACAGATGTGAGATTGTTAATTAATGGTTTATCTAAGATGGCAACACAACACACATCTGGGTGGATGGAGGCACCTGGGGTTTCCAGGACTTGCCTGTTTTCTTTGGACCGCCACCCAGGCTCAAAGGGATCATGCGCTTTTTCATACTAGAAACTTCCGTGTGCAGCCACAAGCCATTATGGGCTCTGGCATAGTTGACTAAGTTGTGCGAACTCTTACAGTGGTAGACTAGCAGATGTAGGGGATGTAGGTGGTACGGTCTACCCGATCGTAAGGTGCTAGCGCTTCTGAAAGACTATGTCTCGGTCATCCGTCTTCTCAAACACCATGTAGTGCGAGAAACCAAACGGAGGCGATCGAGTCTTGTGGGGAAAAGTGCGCAAACCTCTACAGAGTGTAACAAACTAATCATGGTTAGCCGTGTCCCCGGTTATGGACATCTTGAGTATCTAGTACCTGGATTTTCATGTGAATCTCAACATGTTACTCTAAATTAATTTTGATGGGTTTTAATGATGCTACTTTAATTGGGATTGAGAATGCTGTCAACCATTCTCAATGTTTAACAACCACCATGATAGTAATTAATTTTATTCCTTTGAAGTAGGGAAAAATTGGCTTTACGCAAAAACTGTAACCATAGAGCTTTCCACCAGCCAAATATGCATATAGTATAGCTGTTGCATTTCATTACTCTCTATGTGTTACCTTGCCAGCATATTCCATGTGCTGACCCGTTTCGGGCTGCAACGTTAATATTGCAGACTTTTCAGACGATGATTAAGGAGTTTTAGGTCGTGGTTCTATACTCAATGATGCTGTTGGAGTTGATGGACTCACTTATCTTCCAAGCCTTCCGCTGTTATCGTCACTAGATGGCCTTAAGCCATATTTATTGTAATAAATTCTCTTTTGAGACACTCGATGTATAAGTGTGTGATTGCTACTCTGCTATAAATCCTCCGAGTACTGTGTGGTGTCAGCATTACTGATCCAGGGATGACACCGGAGCACAGAGATCAGACTGTTTGAGGTCTGGTCGCTACATAATGGCATTTAAGTATGATCCTTTCATTAATTATCATGAAGTCCTCATCCATTTTAGTCGGGAATCAAACCCTTTCTTTTCTAATTTAGTAGCCCCAACACATTAACGCCTATAGATTTTCCTTTTAATTATCCTTCCTTTTTACCTCAAATCCTTCATGTAGAATTTATTAAGACCATAATTTTTCTAATAGTTATTCCACCGATTTACCCATAATCCTTTCTTTAATTGGCCATATCTGTTTAAATATTATATTTAAGCCCACAATCCTTTTCTTATTAGCTCATTCGCTTAATTAGCTCTCCCTAAACATGAGCCTTGGACCTCACCCTTCCCCTTCTACAGGAACGAAGGGCGATTTGTGCGAACCCCGGGCTCTTCACCTTGCCGTTATCGAATCGGCGGCTCCCTCGCCCTCCGCCGGACGCTTCGGCGGCGGGAGGAACGGGGAAGCCCGATTTGCAGCGTGTACATATTGTAGGAGTGCCTAGGAGCCAGCCGGTGGCGTCGTGGAGGTGGCGGTGCGACTGGATCGCCTTTTTGCAGGTGTTGGTCTCCCCTTCGACGGCGAAGTTCCGGTGGAGCTCTGCGGTGGACCAGCTCCTTTCTTCGTGCTCGCTGCTCGGTGGAGAGGCCGTGCACGGTTCCCCCGTGCCGGAGATCGAGGGATGGCGATTCCGGCGGTTGAAGATCTGGAGAAGGAAGGCGATGTTGAGCGGTGCGACGACGACGGCGGCCATGGATGTAGGTCCTCAGGGACCGTTGATCGGAGACTTCCTATTTAGCCCGGGGGCTGCTTCGATTCAAGGCGTCCGCGAGCAGCGGCGGGAACGGCGCGTCACCGGCTCGTCCACGGCGCCGGCGTAGTCGGGTTGCAGAGGGGTTTGGTTGTAATTTCCTTTTCTGTGTGGATCTTTCAGTAATTTGGTCGTTTTAATATCAACTCCTTTTCTCGCAAAAAAATAAACATGGTGACTGCCACTCGTATATTTAGAGTGAGTTGGGATTAGTAAATATGAAAGTTGCATAAGTCTTTGGTTGTTATATCTAAGAGATAGATAGGAGGTTTTGTGTTCAATTCTCACAATGTTGATTTATTTTGACCCAATTATTTTTCGCGGTCTCTCTATGAAAGCCCATAAAAGGCCCATCAACATACAAGTAACTAGCCCAGATCGTTTAACGTGTGTAAACCAAACGTAAAGGACTAAACCAAACCAAGAATACCTATTCCCTTTAATAGTAGGTATAGATATAGATATAGATTTAAGTAAATAATATCTTGCATATACATAGATTACTTATTATGAAGATATTAACATAGACTAGCAATATATGCATGTTACTGATTTAAATTGCTTCTCACTATGATATAACTAGTCTCATGTTGTTGGGCTGATATGCATGCATGACGGCCCCTGTACTTTTAAAGCAGAGAAATTCTCTGTTTTTACAAGCTTTAGAGTGTGTTGTACTTTTAAAGTTAGGCTTTGTTCGGATATCCACTAGATTCGTGAAATTAGAGGAGTTGTGATGTACCTAATTTGCAGCTTCAGTATTTTAGGATACAACTCCGTCGGCTCCGTGGAGCCGAGTCTGGGAGCGGAGGCACTCCAAACACTCTCTTACTGAAGCCTGGAATATTGGTTTGAGATTTATTGGCTGCTGGAATACTCTGAGCGATAGGGCATAGCTATGTATCGCGTGCGACACTAGAAATCGTGTAGCTCACACCTCAGCTCGAGCGCTTGCTCGTGTCGCTCGCTCCATAGGCCTGGCCTAGCGTGCCACGGCAGCCACGAATGACCGCACGCATAACCGTTTATTTTCTTTATTTTTTAACAACATTATATTTTAAATTTAGACCGTGTTTTTAAATTTTAAAGAATGTTCACAAATTTAAAAATACGAATTCAATAAAATGTTTCTGAGTTTGACAAAAATGATTGCAAATTCAAAAAATGTTCATCAATTAAAAATATTCATGAATTCAAAAATGTTTGTGAATCAAAAAAATGTTCACGGATTCATAAAATGTCCACAAATTTGAGAAATACTGATGAATTCCGGAAATGTTCATAAAAAATCAAAAAAGTGTTCATAAAGAGAATTAGGGACTGTCAGTCCATTTTAACAAGATGATTTTTGCAATTTACATTGAACCATGATGTATTGGACGTGGCTTTGTTGTTCACCTCGAATAAAGATGGTTGACCTGCTATTTTTTTCCCAAGCGTGTGCGCCCACCCATCTGAGTTCGCGTACGCCCTTGGCCAACGTGCGGGTCGTTTGAACAGTATGCGCTGGGTGTGCCCGGGTGGACGTTCACGGGATGTGCGTTGGGGCGTCGTGCCAGTGATGTGGGCATAGCTATAGCTATTATAAAACCTGAAATTTTTAAAGCAAAGCTTTGCTGTTTAGTGGTCCGGAGCACACACCTTTCCGAACCGTCGGATCAGGATCCGATCGCCAGGTGCCGCATTGTCGGGTTGCGGAGCAAAACGTCTACGAACGCCCTACGACAAGTCTCCCGCACCTTATCCACTCTACTCAAGCCCCGCGCCTCCTCCATACGCGGCCGCCGCCCCGCTCCTCCTCCTGGCCAGGTGCCCGCCAGCCGCACTCATCCTCCCGGCTACGCGCTCCGCCGCCTCGCTCCTCCAGCCAACTCCCGACGCCACGCGCTGCGCCAAGCACACCCACCTCGTCTGCGGCTACAAGGGTGTGAAATGCGACCCATGGCAGCTTCTTCTCCCAAATCCACCGCCGCGTTCATCGATTCCGTGGCGAAGCTACCGGAGATTACTAGATTTTGGGAGGCGTGGGGAGAAGAGGGAGGAGAAATACCACTCTGCGGAGAGAGAGGGGCCAGAGCGCCATCCGCGCGCGGTGACCACCAGGCGTAGGTAGGAGAGAGGGGGTCTGGCCGGCGTCGCTCCTCCGTGCGCCGCGCTCGTGCAGGAGCGAGGGCTCGAGAAGGTACCCGCGCGTCCGTGCAACATGACCACCTCGCGTGCAGGAGTGGGAGGCGCCAGATCCGGGCCAACGCCGCCGCGCGATCCCAAGAGCTCTGACCAACGGAAGCAGCCGCGGGACCCTTCACTCCGGTCCCATTTGTCCGTCGCCGAGCTTGGTTTGGGGTGGACAGAAGGGAGGGCGGTCGACGGGCGAACTGGGGATTGGGGACGAACTGCTACGCCGGCAACTGCTCCAGTTCTCGTACACTGACCGAGGTAAGATTTTCCCCAATACGTGCTGCTCGCATCATCACACATTTGGTTATTGCCCAGAGACAAAACAATTATTCTGGCGTACTGTTGTGGGTGCCTCAAAATCAAAACTAGGGATTCAAGAGTAGGTTAGTCGCAATATTCAGTATTTTCAGCGATGCTTTTCCTTACGCGAGTTTGGTTTGGTCTGGCTCACTCACGGAGGTGGTGAGGGGTTGAATTGAGTGTTGTACATGATGCTCTGATTGATGAATGAGCCTACCATTTTTTTCTGCAAAATCTGCTCACCATGATCCCTAGTTCTTGCTTTCAGCATGAATCATGCCTACAGGTTTAAGGCGGCTGTACGAGACAGTACAATGCCGGCATATCTTCATCCTGTGGCAAGTTGGCTCATAGAGCCTATTTTTTGTCTATTCATTAGTGCTTGGCTAATTCGATGTTTAATTCTAGTCGCTTACAACCACATATGAACTTAAAATCATTGTTAATTTTTTTGTAATATGCGACATATGCAAATTCATATGGATTATCCGGCATATTTTTGTACAGAGATGGTTGATGTTTGCTTACTGCACACTTTGTAGTATTTTCTTTTCTTGTCTGGTACAAGATGCATGCTGCCTAAACTGCAACCACTAGTTGCCTAGGGATGAAGAAAGAAGTTGTTTCGGGTAAACTTCACACCATTTTGTTGTCTAGGGGATATCGATGAAGTGGCTAAATGATAACCTATAGTTGCCTTAGTCATTGTCAGCGGTCGAGGAATTGGGCCTCAAATCGCTGGTAAGCGTCATTGATTCCCTCACACATGCATTTTATTCCACTCAAATCAAGGTCAAATTGGACCGAGGGGATGTGGGGGCAGTTTTCATGTGTGCATGTGGTCGTGGGTATGTGGCCGACGGCGAGGCGCACACGGTGTAGTATCTCACGATAGATCTCCCCCGCCCATCGTTCTGAACTACGGTGGCATGATAGTTTTTGGTCAGGGACGTGAGTTGCCTGAATTTGTGTCGCTAGTTGTCGGAATTGTGTTGCCAGATCCCCTTTACGACGAAGTTGTAGGGCTTTTTAAGGGGGTGCCATGGTGGAGTTGCAGGCGCGTTAGCCCTAGTTGCTTGGATTTCTGGAGCGAGTTGTCAGAGTCTTGCTATGAGCTCTTATCGGATCCTTCTACTGTGGAGTTTTGCTACTAGTCAACACATTCAACTTTTGCTTACTTTAGAGTACAAAAAAACTCAGACACACCAATGCGTTGCTTACATTAGGAATATTTTTATCAGCCCGAATGTCACATAGTTGTTGATCCTCGAGTTGAGAATTTGAGCTTTTTTGTGTAGTTTTTGATCCTAAGTAACAAAACTTGCCTGCCGGTTGTTACTGAATTGCCTGATATTGTTCAGAATTTGCCCAAATGGGCTTTAGTTTTTGTTACTTAGGATGCATGACATGGTTCCAGGACTTGCTAGTTGTTTTCAGTTAGTGCCCTAGAAGCTTTCATACCAGCACAAGATTGGATGAAACTCAATCCTAGTGGGTTGTTAGTTTTTTCAGAAGTTGCCCAACACTCTGTAGGTAGTTGCCTCAGATAACACATGAGCGGGGGTAGCTGTTTTTTGACCCTGAGCGGAGATTGAGCTTTTTTGTGCCTGGGGTGAAATACTTCAGATAATGAACAATCCTAAACTTTTGCTTGATGTTTTTTTGTTTACTTAATTGCCTGACATGGTTTAGATTTTTGTTAATGGTTGTTACTTAGGTTGCTTGAGTTTTTGCCAAAACTTGCCCAACACATTGTAGGCAGTTGCCTCAAAATAACTCTGATAATGAACAATCCTAAAGTTGTGTCTAATGTTTTTGTTATTTATTTGGCTGACATGGTTCAGTTTTTTTTTGCTTTAATGGCTGTGTACTCATTAAACTCGTCAATGCGAGATCAATGAATTATAAATTAATACTACTACTAACTATGTTGCCTACAATCAAAATAACGAATAGATCAAGTCTACATTTTTTTTCCTAAATAACTAATAGATCAAGTCGACAGTATTTCGATTGTAGACTTGCCTGCAATCAAAATTAGAGTTGCCTACAAACAAGTAGAAGAGTTGTTTGTCGTTTCCTCATGAGAGACCAGAATGCAAGTCAGGCTGTTTTGGCATAAGCAACTCCCCCTAAATGGGTCCCCCCCCCAGCAGAGAATATGCACAGTCCCATGAGAGTACATAAAAAATTTGCCTAAGACCAACATCACAGTTGCCTACAAGCTACATACATATTTGCTTTATTTTATCATCCATTAGGAAATAGTTTTCCTTTGCCCCTATGTTACATGGCAGCACAATTTTTTGCCTACAATCAAACACACAGTTTGCCTACAATCACACTTTTTTTGCCTCAATTTAATATCTATATTGCCTACAATCACATAGTATTTTGCACCAATGTACTATGCATAGTCCGGGGGGCATGGCCTCTTTTTTTTTGTCCCCCTTCGTTTTTTTGCCTGGATTTAGATGGGGTTTGCGCATGTCTCACTGCCCCCACCCCTTATCAATATGTTCTCACTAGGTTACAAGCCAGTTAACTGACACCCCCCCCCCTAGAGTTAGGGTGTTCTATAACTCTCAAATCACACAGGCTGTTTCTTCAGCCAGTTAACTAACACAATATAGGTTCAGATTTTTTTCCCTGAAACTTGTAGGCAAATTGCCTACAAACCAGTAGTAGTTGCTCTTGACTACTACTTTTACTTTTCTTCAGCAAGCAAGCTAATGAGTTGGCTATAGAATCTATGGAAATTGCCTACAAACCCAGTACGAGTTGCTACCTTTTTCAATCTCGTATTTTTTTTTAAAAAAAATAGGAGTTTACCTGGATATACTATGCAAATTGCTTATATCATATCACAACTTGCTTCCAATAACAAATGCATTTGCCCAGGGGGACACCAACTTGATGTTCCACAGAATATAGGACCACATTTCTTTTGCCTGAAATTTGTAGGCAATTGCCTGTATCTACTAGTAGTTGCTCCTTACTTGCACTTTATTTTATCATTTTTCTTTGGGGCAAGCAAGCTAATGAGTTTGATGCAGAGTCCATTTAGTCTTTGCTCTTCCTTACTTATCGATTTTGGGGGTCTCTAGGAACCATAGGGCTAGCTTTGGGTGTAGGAGATCCGAGATCGGGTTGGAGTGCATAAGCACCTGATGGGGGTGCAGGACCTGAGGCGTGTTTCCTTTTTCTGCTTGTTTTGTTGCAGGGGGAGCACTAAATTCTAAAACAATGTCAAAGCAACATTTTCGAGGTTTTGTGTACATGCCATAGCAAGAAGCTTCAACAACCACTCCTAGGTAAGCTTTGCACAACCACAAAGAACTACCGAATTTATTTCTCAGCAAAAAAATAGTTGCCTCAAACTTATATGCATTTTGCCTGCATCCCAGAAGTACTTGCTTTTTAGTACTCCCTCCGTCCCAAAATAAGTGACTCGACTTTTGTACTAGCTTTAGTACAAAAGTCGAGTCACTTATTTTTACAAAAGTCGAGTCACTTATTTTGGTACGGAAGGAGTAGTATTTTCCATCTTTGCAAGCAAGAAGCTTTGCCAACCACTTCTAGGTAAACTTCATAAAACCCTAATATCTTTGCAACTACTCCCTCCGTCCGGGTTTATTAGGCCTCTCAGCATCACAAGCATGTCCCTTTTTATAAGGCCTTGCTTTGGAAAGGTGCATGCATGCAGCCATTTCATTGGTTGCATTGAAAGTCATTATTGTTGGTGCTAAGGCCGGAAAATTAATACACTTCATGCATGCTTTTTCATTGGCTGCATGCATGTGAAAGAGTGAATTGAGAGTAGAATGAAAGAATTAATGTGAGCAAATTACTATGTGTCTTGGTCTAAAATAAGTTGTCTTCAGGCCTAATAAACCCGGACGGAGGAAGTAGTATTTTTCTGCCTCCTGAGTAGCTCGCTGTTAGCTTTCCTGTTACAACAAAAAAAATGAGTTGCCTAAAACTTATATACATATTGCCTACATTATAGGAAGACTTGCTTTTAATTTCCCCTTCTACTTTTTTGGCAACAAACAAATTAGCTAGCTGCATAAATTGGTTTTCAACTCATAAAATTTGCCTGCACCGCAAGCACAAATTGCCCAAACAGTAAACAAACCAAAAGAAAACTATCCTACTGTCGATTTTGTTTTCAGAAACAGAAGTTGCCTGGAAGCATTATGAAAATTGCCTACAATACGATAGAACTGTTGGAAATATGCCCTAGAGGCAATAATAAAAGCATTATTATTATATTTCCTTGTTCATGATAATTGTCTTTATTCATGCTATAATTGTGTTATCCGGAAATCGTAATACATGTGTGAATAACAGACACCAACATGTCCCTAGTAAGCCTCTAGTTGACTGGCTCGTTGATCAACAGATAGTCATGGTTTCCTGACTATGGACACTGGATGTCATTGATAACGAGATCACATCATTGGGAGAATGATGTGATGGACAAGACCCAATCCTAAACATAGCACAAGATCGTATAGTTCGTTTGCTAGAGTTTTCCAATGTCAAAGTATCTTTTCCTTAGACCATGAGATCGTGTAACTCCCGGATACCGTAGGAGTGCTTTGGGTATGCCAAACGTCACAACGTAACTGGGTGACTATAAAGGTAGACTACGGGTATCTCCGAAAGTGTCTGTTGGGTGACATGGATCAATACTGGGATTTGTCACTCCGTATGACGGAGAGGTATCACTGGGCCCACTCGGTAATGCATCATCATAATGAGCTCAGAGTGACCAAGTGTCTGGTCACGGGATCATGCATTACGGTACGAGTAAAGTGACTTGCCGGTAACGAGATTGAACGAGGTATTGGGATACCGACGATCGAATCTCGGGCAAGTAACATATCGATAGACAAAGGGAATAGCGTACGGGATTGATTAAATCCTCGACATCGTGGTTCATCCGATGAGATCATCGTGGAGCATGTGGGAGCCAACATGGGTATCCAGATCCCGCTATTGGTTATTGACCGGAGAGTCGTCTCGGTCATGTCTGCTTGTCTCCCGAACCCGTAGGGTCTACACACTTAAGGTTCGGTGACGCTAGGGTTATGAAGATATGTATATGCAGAAACCCGAATGTTGTTCGGAGTCCCGAATGAGATCCCGGACGTCACGAGGAGTTCCGGAATGGTCCGGAGGTAAAGAATTATATATAGGAAGTGCTATTTCGGGCATCGGGACAAGTTTCGGGGTTATCGGTATTGTACCGGGACCACCGGAAAGGTCCCGGTGGTCCACCGGGTGGGGCCACCTGTCCCGGGGGGCCACATGGG
This sequence comes from Triticum dicoccoides, assembly GCF_002162155.2. Taxonomy (NCBI): domain Eukaryota; kingdom Viridiplantae; phylum Streptophyta; class Magnoliopsida; order Poales; family Poaceae; genus Triticum; species Triticum dicoccoides. Next base: position 474,184,282 of record NC_041390.1, read on the forward strand.
CTGTAGGGGGTGCGCCTTGGCCTAGATGGGCCAAGGGCACCAGCCCCTATAGGCCCATGCGCCTAGGGTTTCCCCCTAGGAGGAGTCCTAGTGGTGGAAGGCACCCCGAGGTGCCTTGGGGGGGAGGGAAACCCTCCCCTGGCCGCCGCACCTAGGAGATCAGATCTCCTAGGCTGCGCACCAGCCCCCCTTGGCACCCCTATATATAGTGGGGGAGAGGAGGGACTTGATACACCAGCCCCTGGCGCCTCCATCTCCCCCCGTTACGTCTCTCCCTCGTAGTCTCGGCGAAGCCCTGCTGCTATGACGCCCTGCATCCACCACCACGCCGTCGTGCTGCTGGATCTTCATCAACCTCTCCTTCCCCCTTGCTGGATCAAGAAGGAGGAGACGTCTCCCGTCCCGTACGTGTGTTGAACGCGGAGGTGCCGTCCGTTCGGCGCTGGTCATCGGTGATTTGGATCACGTCGAGTACGACTACATCATCACCGTTCTTTTGAACGCTTCCGCTCGCGATCTACAAAGGTATGTAGATGCATCTAATCACTCGTTGCTAGATGAACTCCTAGATGATCTTGGTGAAACGAGTAGGAATTTTTTTTTGTTTTCTGCAACGTTCCCCAACAGTGGCATCATGAGCTAGGTCTATGCGTAGTTCTTCTTGCGCGAGTAGAACACAATTTGTTGTGGGCGTAGATTTGTCAACTTTCTTGCTGTTACTAGTCCTTTCTTGCTTCAGCGGTATTGTGGGATGAAGCGGCCCGGACCAACCTTACACGTACGCTTACGTGAGACCGGTTCCACCGACTAACATGCACTAGTTGCATAAGGTGGCTGGCGGGTGTCTGTCTCTCCTACTTTAGTTGGAGCGGAATCGATGAACAGGGTCCTTATGAAGGGTAAATAGAAGTTGACAAATCACGTTGTGGCTTTAACGTAGGTAAGAAAACGTTCTTGCTAGAACCCTAATTCAGCCACGTAAAACTTGCAACAACAATTAGAGGACGTCTAACTTGTTTTTGCAGCAAGTGGTTTGTGATATGATATGGCCAAAGTTGTGATGAATGATGAATGATCTATATGTGATGTATGAGATGTTCATGCTATTGTAATAGGATTCACGCCTTGCATGTCGATGAGTATGACAACCGGCAGGAGCCATAGGAGTTGTCTTTATTCTTTTATATGACCTGCGTGTCATCAAGAAACGCCATGTAAATTACTTTACTTTATTGCTAAACGCGTTAGCCATAGTAGTAGAAGTAATAGTTGGCGAGCAACTTCATGGAGACACGATGATGGAGATCATGATGATGGAGATCATGGTGTCAAGCCGGTGACAAGATGATCATGGAGCCCCAAGATGGAGATCAAAGGAGCTATGTGATATTGGTCATATCATGTCACGTTTATTATTTGATTGCATGTGATGTTTATCATGTTTTGCATCTTGTTTACTTGGAACGACGGTAGTAAATAAGATGATCCCTCACAATAAATTCAAGAAGTGTTCCCCCTAACTGTGCACCATTGCGACAGTTCGCTGTTTCAAAACACCACGTGATGATCGGGTGTTTTATTCAGACGTTCACATACAACGGGTGTAAGACAGATTTACACATGCAAACACTTAGGTTGACTTGACGAGCCTAGCATGTACAGACATGGCCTCGGAACACAGAAGACCGAAAGGTCGACCATGAGTCGTATAGAAGATACGATCAACATGAAGATGTTCACCGATGTTGACTAGTCTATCTCACGTGATGATCGGACACGGTCTAGTTTAACTCGGATCATGTAATACTTAGATGACTAGAGGGATGTCTAATCTAAGTGGGAGTTCACTAATAATTTGATTAGTTGAACTTAATTATCATGAACTTAGTCTAAAATCTTTGCAATATGTCTTGTAGATCAAATGGCCAACGTAGTCCTCAACTTCAACGCGTTCCTAGAGAAAACTAAGCTGAAAGACGATGGCAGCAACTATACGGACTAGGTCCGGAACCTGAGGATCATCCTCATAGCTGCCAAGAAAGATTATGTCCTACAAGCACCGCTTGGTGACGCACCCGTTCTCCCTGCAGAACAAGATGTTATGAACGCTTGGCAGGCACGTTTCGATGACTACTCCCTCGTTCAGTGCGGCATGCTTTACAGCTTAGAGCCGGGGCTCCAAAAGAGTTTTGAGAGACATGGAGCATATGAGATGTTCGAAGAGCTGAAAATGGTTTTCCAAGCTCATGCCCGGGTCGAGAGATATGAAGTCTCCGACAAATTCTTCAGCTGTAAGATGGAGGAAAACAGTTCTGTCAGTGAGCACATACTCACTATGTCTGGGTTGCATAACCACTTGACTCAGCTGGGAGTTAATCTCCCGGATGATGCGGTCATTGACAGAATCCTCCAGTCGCTTCCACCAAGCTACAAGAGCTTTGTGATGAACTTCAATATGCAGGGGATGGAAAAGACCATTCCTGAAGTATTTGCTATGCTGAAATCAGCAGAGGTAGAAGTCAGGAAGGAACATCAAGTGTTGATGGTCAATAAAACCACTAAGTTCAAGAAAGGCAAGGGTAAAAAGAACTTCAAGAAGGACGGCAAGGAGGTTGCCGCGCCCGGCAAGCAAGCTGCCGGGAAGAAGCCAAAGAATGGACCCAAGCCCGAGACTGAGTGCTTTTATTGCAAGGGAAGCGGTCACTGGAAGCGGAACTGCCCTAAGTACTTAGCGGATAAGAAGGCCGGCAAAACAAAAGGTATATGTGATATACATGTAATTGATGTGTACCTTACTAGTGCCCTTAGTGGCTCCTGGGTATTTGATACCGGTGCAGTTGCTCACATTTGTAACTCAAAGCAGGGGCTGCGGAATAAGCGGAAACTGGCAAAGGACGAGGTGACGATGCGCGTCGGGAATGGTTCCAAGGTCAATGTGATCGCCGTCGGCACGCTGCCTCTGCATCTCCCTTCGGGATTAGTTTTAAACCTTAATAATTGTTATTTAGTGCCAGCTTTGAGCATGAACATTGTATCGGGATCTCGTTTAATTCGAGATGGCTACTCTTTTAAATCTGAAAATAATGGTTGTTCCATTTTTATGAGAGATATGTTTTATGGTCATGCTCCTATGGTGAATGGTTTATTCTTTATGAATCTCGAACGTGATGCTACACATGTGCATAATGTGAGTACCAAAAGAAGTAAGGTTGATAATGATTGTCCCACATGCTTGTGGCACTGCCGCCTTGGTCACATAGGTGTCAAACGCATGAAGAAGCTCCATGCTGATGGACTTTTAGAGTCTCTTGATTATGAATCATTTGACACGTGCGAACCATGCCTTATGGGTAAAATGACCAAGACTCCGTTCTCAGGAACAATGGAGCGAGCAACCGACTTATTGGAAATCATACATACTGATGTGTGCGGTCCGATGAGTGTTGAGGCTCGCGGTGGCTATAGTTATGTTCTCACCCTCACTGATGATTTAAGTAGGTATGGGTATATCTACTTAATGAAACACAAGTCTGAAACCTTTGAAAAGTTCAAGGAATTTCAGAGTGAGGTTGAAAATCAACGTGACAGGAAAATCAAGTTTCTACGATCAGATCGTGGAGGAGAATACTTGAGTCACGAGTTTGGGGCACACTTAAGAAAATGTGGAATAGTTTCACAACTCACGCCGCCTGGAACACCTCAGCGTAATGGTGTGTCCGAACGTCGTAATCGCACTCTGTTAGATATGGTGCGATCTATGATGTCTCTTACCGATTTACCGCTTTCTTTTTGGGGCTATGCTTTAGAGACTGCCGCATTCACTTTAAATAGGGCACCGTCGAAATCCGTTGAGACGACACCATATGAATTATGGTTTGGGAAGAAACCTAAGCTGTCGTTTCTAAAAGTTTGGGGATGCGATGCTTATGTCAAGAAACTTCAACCTGAAAAGCTCGAACCCAAGTCGGAAAAATGCGTCTTCATAGGATACCCAAAAGAAACTATTGGGTACACCTTCTACCTCAGATCCGAAGGCAAGATCTTTGTTGCCAAGAATGGGTCCTTTCTGGAGAAAGAGTTTCTCTCGAAAGAAGTAAGTGGGAGGAAAGTAGAGCTTGATGAAGTATTACCTCTTGAACCGGAAAATGGCACAACTCAAGAAAATGTTCCTGAGGTGCCAGCACCGACTAGAGAGGGAGTTAATGATAATGATCAAGATACTTCTGATCAAGCCCCTACTGAATTTCGAAGGTCCACAAGGACACGTTCCGCACCAGAGTGGTACGGCAACCCTGTCTTGGAAATCATGCTGTTAGACAATGGTGAACCTTCGAACTATGAAGAAGCGATGGCGGGCCCGGATTCCGACAAGTGGCTAGAAGCCATGAAATCCGAGATAGGATCCATGTATGAAAACAAAGTATGGACTTTGACTGACTTGCCCGTTGAGCGGCGAGCCATAGAAAATAAATGGATCTTTAAGAGGAAGACAGACGCGGATGGTAATGTGACCATCTATAAAGCTCGGCTTGTCGCTAAGGGTTATCGACAAGTTCAAGGGGTTGACTACGATGAGACTTTCTCACCGGTAGCGAAGCTGAAGTCCGTCCGAATCATGTTAGCAATTGCCGCATTCTATGATTACGAAATATGGCAAATGGACGTCAAAACGGCATTCCTTAATGGTTTCCTTAAGGAAGAATTGTATATGATGCAGCCGGAAGGTTTTGTCGATCCTAAGAATGTTGACAAAGTGTGCAAGCTCCAACGCTCGATTTATGGGCTGGTGCAAGCATCTCGGAGTTGGAACATTCGCTTTGATGAGATGATCAAAGCGTTTGGGTTTACACAGACTTATGGAGAAGCCTGCGTTTACAAGAAAGTGAGTGGGAGCTCTGTAGCATTTCTCATATTATATGTAGATGACATACTTTTGATGGGAAATGATATAGAACTCTTGGACAGCATCAAGGCCTACTTGAATAAAAGTTTTTCAATGAAGGACCTTGGAGAAGCTGCTTATATATTAGGCATCAAAATCTATAGAGATAGATCGAGACGCCTCATAGGTCTTTCACAAAGCACATACCTTGATAAGATATTGAAGAAGTTCAATATGGATCAATCCAAGAAGGGGTTCTTGCCTGTGTTGCAAGGTATGAAATTGAGCTCAGCTCAATGTCCGACCACGGCAGAAGATATAAAAGAGATGAGCGTCATCCCCTATGCCTCAGCCATAGGTTCTATTATGTATGCCATGCTGTGTACCAGACCTGATGTTAACCTTGCCGTAAGTTTGGTAGGAAGGTACCAAAGTAATCCTGGCAAGGAACACTGGACAGCGGTCAAGAATATCCTGAAGTACCTGAAAAGGACTAAGGAAATGTTTCTCGCTTATGGAGGTGACGAAGAGCTCGTCGTAAAGGGTTACGTCGATGCTAGCTTCGACACAGATCTGGATGACTCTAAGTCACAAACCGGATACGTGTATATTTTGAATGGTGGGGCAGTAAGCTGGTGCAGTTGCAAGCAAAGCGTCGTGGCGGGATCTACATGTGAAGCGGAGTACATGGCAGCCTCGGAGGCAGCACATGAAGCAATATGGGTGAAGGAGTTCATCACCGACCTAGGAGTCATACCCAATGCGTCGGGGCCGATCAAGCTCTTCTGTGACAACACTGGAGCTATTGCACTTGCCAAGGAGCCCAGGTTTCACAAGAAGACAAGGCACATCAAGCGTCGCTTCAACTCCATTCGTGAAAATGTTCAAGATGGAGACATAGAGATTTGTAAAGTACATACGGACCTGAATATAGCAGATCCGTTGACTAAACCTCTCCCTAGAGCAAAACATGATCAACACCAGAATTCCATGGGTGTTCGATTCATCACATGTAACTAGATTATTGACTCTAGTGCAAGTGGGAGACTGTTGGAAATATGCCCTAGAGGCAATAATAAAAGCATTATTATTATATTTCCTTGTTCATGATAATTGTCTTTATTCATGCTATAATTGTGTTATCCGGAAATCGTAATACATGTGTGAATAACAGACACCAACATGTCCCTAGTAAGCCTCTAGTTGACTGGCTCGTTGATCAACAGATAGTCATGGTTTCCTGACTATGGACACTGGATGTCATTGATAACGAGATCACATCATTGGGAGAATGATGTGATGGACAAGACCCAATCCTAAACATAGCACAAGATCGTATAGTTCGTTTGCTAGAGTTTTCCAATGTCAAAGTATCTTTTCCTTAGACCATGAGATCGTGTAACTCCCGGATACCGTAGGAGTGCTTTGGGTATGCCAAACGTCACAACGTAACTGGGTGACTATAAAGGTAGACTACGGGTATCTCCGAAAGTGTCTGTTGGGTGACATGGATCAATACTGGGATTTGTCACTCCGTATGACGGAGAGGTATCACTGGGCCCACTCGGTAATGCATCATCATAATGAGCTCAGAGTGACCAAGTGTCTGGTCACGGGATCATGCATTACGGTACGAGTAAAGTGACTTGCCGGTAACGAGATTGAACGAGGTATTGGGATACCGACGATCGAATCTCGGGCAAGTAACATATCGATAGACAAAGGGAATAGCGTACGGGATTGATTAAATCCTCGACATCGTGGTTCATCCGATGAGATCATCGTGGAGCATGTGGGAGCCAACATGGGTATCCAGATCCCGCTGTTGGTTATTGAACGGAGAGTCGTCTCGGTCATGTCTGCTTGTCTCCCGAACCCGTAGGGTCTACACACTTAAGGTTCGGTGACGCTAGGGTTATGAAGATATGTATATGCAGAAACCCGAATGTTGTTCGGAGTCCCGGATGAGATCCCGGACGTCACGAGGAGTTCCGGAATGGTCCGGAGGTAAAGAATTATATATAGGAAGTGCTATTTCGGGCATCGGGACAAGTTTCGGGGTTATCGGTATTGTACCGGGACCACCGGAAGGGTCCCGGGGGTCCACCGGGTGGGGCCACCTGTCCCGGGGGGCCACATGGGCTGTAGGGGGTGCGCCTTGGCCTAGATGGGCCAAGGGCACCAGCCCCTATAGGCCCATGCGCCTAGGGTTTCCCCCTAGGAGGAGTCCTAGTGGTGGAAGGCACCCCGAGGTGCCTTGGGGGGGAGGGAAACCCTCCCCTGGCCGCCGCACCTAGGAGATCAGATCTCCTAGGCTGCGCACCAGGCCCCCTTGGCACCCCTATATATAGTGGGGGAGAGGAGGGACTTGATACACCAGCCCCTGGCGCCTCCATCTCCCCCCGTTACGTCTCTCCCTCGTAGTCTCGGCGAAGCCCTGCTGCTGTGACGCCCTGCATCCACCACCACGCCGTCGTGCTGCTGGATCTTCATCAACCTCTCCTTCCCCCTTGCTGGATCAAGAAGGAGGAGACGTCTCCCGTCCCGTACGTGTGTTGAACGCGGAGGTGCCGTCCGTTCGGCGCTGGTCATCGGTGATTTGGATCACGTCGAGTACGACTACATCATCACCGTTCTTTTGAACGCTTCCGCTCGCGATCTACAAAGGTATGTAGATGCATCTAATCACTCGTTGCTAGATGAACTCCTAGATGATCTTGGTGAAACGAGTAGGAAATTTTTTTGTTTTCTGCAACGTTCCCCAACAAAAACTTGTCTAACCGAAAAGCCACATAGGAGTGTCAGACAAATCTAGCAAAGTGTCTAACAACCATTTTACTAGGATCTTCACTACTGTAGGCAACTCTTTCTTGTTGGATCCCTGTTTTTCCTGAACAATTATATCATCTTTTCTTAGGATTTTTAATGCCTTTTTTACTGTTGAGTTGGGGGGATGTATGGATGGGGTGGATGTGCAGGGGTATCTGTAGCGCAAAATTGATGTGAGTTCCTTAATTTTTTTATGCAGTTCTTGTTGCATGGTGGCCATCAGAGGAGGCAGATGCGAGATGAGCTTTTCATGTGGTTTGAGATCTGGGAGGAAGAAGACCAGTGAGAAGCCAAGGCATGCGATGGGTTGGTGGGAAGGACAACATGTGGGACTTTCTGCACATGATCGGGGAAGGAGAGTGGTGCTAGTTGGTGCGCGAGAGATCTTTTCTTTTTGCTGGTTGGTGTGCGGGGGCACCAGGTGATAGAACTTCCCTTTTTTGGTTCCTCTTTCTAGACGGGGGATGATATCTTCTTTAAATGGGGTTTGTGCCAGGGAACTACAGGAAGCACGCGTTTGCTGCCTAGATGCGTCCATTATAAAAACGTCTGCAAATATTAAACGACAAATTAATAACCAAGTATTTTTGTTCCTTAGTAAATATTATTCAATTATAAAGAATACGATATTGTTTTTCTTGTACTCAAGAACGAATGATTTGAAGAATGTACCAGAAAGAAATGTGCGCAGATAAAAGACAGTACAAGGGCTCTCCGAAAGGGAAAGTTATAAAAGAAAAATTAGCGCGCACAAGCAGACTCGAACCAGGTACCTACCGTTTCGTGCTAAAACCAGCTAACCACTCGGCCACTATGTCTATTCGGTAGGTCGTACCATTTTCTTTCTTTTCTACTTCTTTTTCCTTTTTCCTTATTCTTTTTTCTGATTTTCTCTTGTTTATTCCTTATATGATAAAAAAATCAAATTCGTGAACTCTTTTCAAATCGGTGAACCTTTTCATTTTTCAATTAACTTTTTACAAATTTGATGAAATTTGAACAAGTTCATCAGATTTGAAAAAAGTTCACAGATTTGAAAAAAAATCACTGGATTTAAAGAAAAGTTCATCACATTTGAAAAAAGTTCATCGCTTTAGAAAAAAAATTCATCAAACTTTAAAAAAGCTCATCAAATTTTTTAAAAAAATTCATCAAATAAGTTCATCGATTTTGAAAAAAATTCATCATTTTTGAAAAAGTTCACAGATTTTATAAAAAATCATCGAGCCAGGAAGAGGAAAAGGAAAAACATAAACATAAACGAGAAAAGAAAAAACAGAAACAAAAAAGAAAAAAGGAAAAAAAGAAAAAAGGAAAAAAGAAAAGACACAAAAGTATGCTAGTCATCAGATCTTTGCGAGGTGGCGTGGTGGTTACTACTTCCTCAGTCCTAAAATAAGTGATTCAACTTTATATTATCTTTAGTACAAAGTTAGTACAAAGTCAAATCACTTAGAACTAAGACGAAGGGAGTACCTGCTAACTCGAAGAGGAGATCGTGAGTTCCGTACCGCGGGGCGCTGCTCCCTTTTTGTTTCTTCATAACGGAAAGGAGAAAAAGATAAGATGGGCCGGCCCAGTGTGGGGCGCTGTACGCGCCTGTTTGCAGAAACACACATTAACAGATGCCTGCAGCGTCAAATAGGATTTGACTAAAAATTTGCTTCACCTTGAGTCAACCACGTGCTGTAGCATGCGTGCTAATTATAAATTCAAGGAAGTGGCCCGTAGGCCCATATGTGGCAGCGCTAATTGGAGTTTTCATATGCCAACATGCGGTGTCACGTCGGCCAGTTTTGCAACGCAACTGTTGCAACGCAAATACTAGGATCTGTCCGGGTTAGACTCCGGTTTTGTTTATAGAATTTTAGCTATTACTATTTTTATTTATCTTCGCTCGTAGCAGCTATTGCAACAGTCAAGACATCCTATTAGAACATCATCGTGAGATTTATTTCATCTAGCATATTTGCAATTTCAGATTGCTTGTCTATTATTTCCTTGTATGTTTTTCGATTTGTTTGCAGGAAAAATTCTCCGTGGATAGGTTGATTGCACCGTTGGTTCGGTCGATAACGCTGTGGAGTTGGTTCATCGACTGTCGTGGATATTAGTCGTGTATGGTTCTCCGTGTATGATTGGTAGCCGGATCGTGAGGGTCAAGTCCCACAAAATCGTAGTTATCGCCTCTCGTCGAAAGATCATGACCCAGTTCGCATCAGCCAACATCATAGATTTGCTGGTGGACTGTTATGTGCATCGTGTAAAGCCGTTTGGATGGGCAACCGATGTGTTGTCGGTCGAACTGTCTCATTACGATGCATCCAGAAATTGCCATTGGAGGATAAGAGGATTGCTGGGGGCAGATCCCCGGGGTTCGTCAAGTGGATGGTGTTGAAATATATTGCTCGCCTCTCTTCATCAGTTCAGACTGATGGGTGAACTGGTTATGTGCATAAACTCAACCAAAAGGTTTAGAGTTCAAAATCCAATAAAATGCAATAAATAATTACGGCCTGCCCCGATTCCGCATCTCTCCATCAATCCGAACTGATGGATGAACTGATTAGGTGCATAAACTTACAACCAAGAGGTTATGGTTCAAAATCCAATAAACATAATAAATAATTGCCACCTTGCCCCCCTCCGCTGCACACGTCATATACTCCAAACAAGCACAAACATAAGAGGGAGTGTTGGAGTATAATATTCGGCCCTCTCCCATAGTTCGGACTTTATAGTAACTAGTTGGTCCATGAATTCAATAAATGGATGGTTTTGTCCCGATTTGAGCGTGTGTGGCCCAGTTATGTATTTTTTACTAGAGCTTTTCTTCTTTCTTTTGGATTGCCTCCTTGAGGGAGTCCTGGATTAGGGGGTGTTCGGATAGCCGGACTATACCTTCAGCCGGACTTCTGGACTATGAAGATACAAGATTGAAGACTCTGTCCCGTGTCCGGAAGGGACTTTCCTTGGCGTGGAAGGCAAGCTTGGCGATACGGATATGAAGATCTCCTACCGTTGCAACCGACTCTATGTAACCCTAACCCTACCCGGTGTCTATATAAACCGGAGGGTTTTAGTTCGTAGAACATGCACATCAATAATCATACCATAGGCTAGCTTCTAGGGTTTAGCCTCCTCGATCTCGTGGTAGATCTACTCTTGTACTACCCATATCATCAATATTAATCAAGCAGGACGTAGGGTTTTACCTCCATCGAGAGGGCCCGAACCTGGGTAAAACTTCGTGTCCCTTGTCTCCTATTACCATCCGGCCTAGACGCACAGTTCGGGATCCCCTACCCGAGATCCGCCGGTTTTGACACCGACATTGGTGCTTCCATTGAGAGTTCCTCTGTGTCGTCGCCATCAGAAAGGATGCCTCGCCCCGTCTTTAAAGATGGCACCGTTGCTAAGGGAGCTTTGGCTGTTGGCCAAACCCTCCGGTTAGGTGGCTTTCTTATGACCGCCTGTTCGGCTTCTGCGCCGAGGATGACCTCTCGAGCCATCGAAAACAATCTTCATGTCAACTGGGAACTCGCCGAGCAGTTAGATCCAATAGAGCTTTCCTCCATAAACAAGCTCTTGGATCGCTTCGCCGCCCTGGGAGTCGCTACGGATTACGACCAGATTGGGCCTAAAACCGATCTGAGAGAGATTAACTCTCCCCAAGTCACCCATCATGTTGCCGTGGTAGAGGGACTGTGCGGCGACCCTTATCTATCTTAAGGACTCGCTACGTCCGGATTCCCGATCCCTCCAAGCCAGATACCCGCGGAGGGGAGGATATCACTCAAGACCTGAACTTAGAGTCAGGCGACGGGCTGAATTCATTAGACAACATCCAGGAATCCAAATTTTCGAGTTCAGAAATTCCTCGGCCTCTGAGCCTTAGATGGGGTGAGGCTTCGGATTTAATTCCACCCACCCACCCCAACATAAGCGATCTATCCAAAATCAGGCAAGAACCCGATGAAACAGTACATCATTACTGGGCCAGATTCCTCCTGGTTAAGAACAGGCTAACGGACTACCGCGAGGAAGACGCAATCTCAATCTTCTGCAATAATTGCACGGACAAGGGAATACTCAACGCCATAAGTCGCCATGATATTACACGCTTCGCTGACTTGGCGTCCATTGTACGAAAGTACTGTGTGATGGAAAGCGCCTGGAAAACCGAAATAAAATTTTGGGACAATCCGGCCCTGAATACAAACCCAGTCTGAAATAAAAGGGTGCATCATCATGAGTCATCCGGGTCAAGCACTAAAAAGCAAAAACCCTCTACAGGGCATGGAACCGTACTGGAAGGGTGGCTTAATGGACCCTGTAAAATTCACAGTACATAGGATGCCACACCAACTCACAGCCTCAGAGCATGTTGGATACTCCGGCAGGTGGCCAAAATTGGCGAAAATCTTCTAATTCCGGAGGCCACAGAAAGCCACCCCAGAGACACCAATACGGTATTAACAGTCTTCGAGACTTTCGCATCAAATAATATGCGAAAAAGGACACTCCACAGCCTTGCCGAAGTCTACCAAGTAGCAACAATAAACCCATGGAATGACACGACTATTACCTTTAACACCAGTGATGAACCTAAATTCCGAACAGCCCGAGCACCAGCCGCATTGGTCCTCAGTCCAATAGTGGACGGCTTTCGTCTTACCAAGGTACTCATGGACGGCGGCAGCGGATTGAACCTCATTTATGAGGAGACCCTTCAAAAAATGGAAATAGACTGGAACCGCATTGAGCGAAGCAGCACAACCTTTAGAGGAATAATCCCCAGTCGGGAAGCGCGCTGTACAGGAAAAATCACGCTAGATGTGGTGTTCGGCACGCCGGATAATTACAGGTCCGAAGAGGTCACGCTAGTGATCCGGACATAGCACTCCGCGTCGAAAACAAGACAGCCGCACTGGCCCTCGAGGCACTATCCGAAGCCCTAGCGGCTGAGGAGCTGACTGCGCTGCGCTCTACGGTGAATAGGGACGATGTGGTACTCGACAAAAGATTCAAGTCCACCTCCTTTAAACCGGCGGACGAAATAGTCAAATTCCAAGTCCATCCAACGGACCTCAATAAAACAGCTTCCATCGGGGCACAGTTAAACCCTGATGTCGACGCCGCATTGCGAGAGTTCCTACGAGAGAACTGGGACATTTTCGCCTGGCACCCTTCAGACCTGCCAGGAATCCCACGCAGGCTGGCCGAGCACAGCTTAAATATCCAAATAGGATTCAAACCTGTCAAACAGACTCTTCGGCATTTTTCCGAACCTAAGAGACAGGCCATGGGAGAGGAACTAGCAAAGCTATTGGAGGCCGGATTCATCAGAGATATAAAACATCCGGACTGGCTAGCAAACCTGGTGATGGTACCAAAGAAGGACAAATCCTGGCGCCTGTGTGTTGATTTTAAAGACCTTAACAAGGCTTGCCCAAAGGATCCTTTCCCCCTCCCTCGCATCGATCAAATTATTGACGCTACCGCAGGATATGATTCATTGTGTTTCCTCGACGCATATTCTGGCTACCATCAAATCAAGATGGCAGAACCAGACCAAGCCGCAACAACATTTATCACACAATACGGACCATTCTGCTTCAACACGATGCCCTTCGGGCTCAAAAACGCCGGTGCAACATATCAGCGCATGATTCAGACATGTCTGGCAAGCCAGATCGGCAAAACAGTGGAGGCATGTGTAGATGATGTGGTCGTCAAAACTAGACATGTTGAATCTCTAGTAGACGACTTGAGGCTCACATTTGATAACCTCCGAACATACGACATCAAGCTCAACCCGGAAAAATGCATTTTCGGCGTTCCAGCCGGAAAGCTCTTGGGCTTCATTGTATCCGGTAGAGGAATTGAAGCAAATCCAGCCAAGATCTGAGCTCTGTCGCAACTGGATATCCCAAAGGACCTCAAACAAATACAAAAGTTAACCGGATGCGTGACGGCTCTAAGACGCTTTATCTCCCGCTTGGGAGAAAAGGCCCTACCCCTCTACCGCCTCCTTCGGCGCACCGAACACTTCAAGTGGACGGACGCAGCCACGGCCGGACTCGACGAAATAAAATCCATACTGGCAACAAACCCGTCCTGGCCGCGCCAAACATTGGCGAACCAATGCTATTATACATTGCAGCAACACATCAGGTTGTAAGCGCAGTGCTCGTCATCGAACGAGAAGCGGACGGACACAAATTTCCCCTTCAAAAGCCGGTCTATTATGTGTCCACTGTCCTCACTCCCTGCAAATCACGATACCCGCATTATCAAAAGATTGCGTACGCGGTATTCATGGCACCCCGGAAGCTACGACACTACTTTCAAGAGTGTTCAATAACAGTAGCCTCGGAAGTACAACTTAACGATATTATAAACAACCGTGACGCAACGGGCCAGATTGCAAAATGGGTCATTGAGCTCCTCCCGTTCGACATAACTTATAAGCCACGACGAGCCATCAAGTCACAAGTCTTGGCCGACTTCGTCGCAGAATGGACGGAGGCCGAACTCCCTAAAGAGTACGGCACATACTCAAATTGGATCATGCATTTCGACGGCTTCAAGATGTTGGCCGGACTGGGGGCTGGCGTCGTTTTGACGTCCCCCACAGGAGACACAGTTCAATACGTACTACAGATTATGTACACGGACTCCAACAATGCAGCCGAATATGAGGCCCTTTTACATGGTCTCCGGATGGCAGTATCCATGGGCATTCAACGCCTAGAGGTGCACGGGGACTCAAACCTCGCAATATCCCAAATAAATGGAGACTTCGATGCCAAGGATCCACAAATGGCAGCTTACCACAACGCCGTCCTAAAAATGTCAGCTCGTTCGAGGGGCTTGAATTTCACCATATAGGTTGGGAAAATAATCAGGCGGCAGATGTCCTGGCACGCATCGGCGCAAAACGCGATGTAGTCCCCCCCCCCCCAACATTTTCTTGGAAAGGCTATTCAAGCCATCCGTAGTATGGGAAGGGGAGCCGAACAATAATAGCTCGGACCCAACCGCACTGCCCGACACCGAACATTCTGACATAATCGGAGGCTCTGCCAATGAAATAACACCTCCAGCCCACGTAATAATGGCCGTCATCGCCCCGTGGATAGAACCATTCCTCGCCTACCTTACTAGGCAGGAACTCCCCGAGGACCAAAATGAGGCACGCTGCATAGTATGGCGATCCAAAGCCTACAGAGTCCACGAGGGAGAGCTTTATAAGAAAAGCACTACCGGAGTCCTTCAAAGGTGCATCTCCGAAGAGGAGGGGCGGAACCTCCTGGCTGAAATTCATGCCGGACTTGGCGGTCATCACGCTGCAGCCCGGTCCCTTGTAAGCAAGGCTTTCCGTACATGCTTTTATTGGCCGACGGCCCGGGCAGACGCTCAGGACTTAGTCCAACGATGCACCGGTTGCCAGCTCTTTGCAAACCAAAGCCATATGCCACCCACCGCCCTCCAAACTATCCCCATTACTTGGCCCTTCGCGTTCTGGGGGCTTGACATGGTTGGACCCCTTAAAGGCGGAACCCACAAGCAAAAATACTTACTGGTCATGGTGGATAAGTTCACCAAATGGATAGAAGCCAAGCCTGTTAAGACGGCCGAATCCGGACCGGTGATAAACTTTATATCCGGGGTTGTACACCGTTACGGCGTCCCCCACAACATCATCACTGATAACAGCACGAACTTCACGGCCGACGAGGTAAAACTCTGGTGCAAAAACATGGGCATCAAGCTTGATTATGCTTCCGTCTATCACCCACAAACTAACGGTCAGGTCGAACATGCAAATGGTCTTATCATGAGTGGCATCAAACCCAGATTAGTGCGGTCCCTCAAGGAATCTAACACGCACTGGGTAGAGGAGCTCGACTCCGTACTCTGGGGGCTGCGGACCACGCCGAATCGCACCACCGGATACACATCATTCTTTATGGTGTACGACGCAGGGGCAGTTTTGCCTTGCGACATCATTCATGACTCACCTCGAGTGCGCATGTATGAATAAAGAGAAGCCGAGCTCGATCGGCAGGACAGCTTGGACACATTGGAGAAGGAGCGTGACGTGGCAAAAGCTCGTTCCGCATTCTGTCAACAGCAGGCTCGAAGATACCAAAGCAGAGAAGTACGGGCCAAACATTACAATGTTGGCGAATTAGTTCTATGACTACCGGACAAGAAAAGGGACAAACTCAAGCCCAAGTGGGAAGGTCCCTTCATAATTGACCAAGTCCTGACTGGTGAAGTGTACCGCCTGCAGGATGCATCGGATAACCGACTCGAGCCAAACCCATGGAACGCAGCCCGTCTCCGAAGATTCTATGCCTAGAGTCGGACTCTGTGTTCGTCTCCTTCCTCTGTCCATTTTTTATATTTTCTATCTTACATTTCTCTTCTTTTCTCTCTCTCTCTCTCTCTCTCTCTCTCTCTCTCTCTCTCTTATAGCCTCTAAAGGCTCATAAAGTGACGCGCTATATGCGCTCATTAAACCTGGGGGCTTCTTTAAACAGAAGCTTATTTATGCGGGCTTCATGCCCAACACATGTGTCACACTTCGGCATGTACCTTTTATTCACCATTATATGCATTGATATGACTTAAGTTTTGGCCAAGCTGGGTTGCCTGGCTCCTGTGCTTACCCCCTACGTTCTCGATTGTTCGGCTAGGTGGTAAAGGGAGCACCTCTGCGATTGTTACTGCCGGGTCAGCCGGACGTGTACCTCAGACTGGGTGAAGCCGAAAGCTAGCGTTCTTAAGGGAATATTCGGCCGGTGAACTAAAGATGATCTTTTTTTATCTATACGCCCCCAGATGTTTTTCCTGCGTTTCTTTTCGCAGCATGGACATGCACCTTAGGGCATGCCTCCCAGGGAAAGGAACCCCTAACGAAACTATTCTCCCTGGAAGATGTTTCTTACTAACCATGTAATATAACATACCTAGTCGGGCACTTGTCTGTTCACGCCCTAATGACCCCTACGCCTGGTCTCCATGCATTCTCCGGTTCCTATATAACCGCATGGGAATTCGGACACACTCCGGACCATTAGGTCCCGAGGCTAAAGCGAAAAGGTCGGGCATGATAAATGATCTACAATCCGGCTAGAAGGCATTATAAATGTCAATTAAATTATATAGTCATTTTGACTGGTTGTATTCCTCTTCAATACCATCTAACAGGCTGTCTAATTTACAGTCCTGCTGGGAATACTTTGCGGCCAACTCTACTTGGCCGTATACTAAGCTTACAGGGATCTCCTTCCCATCGGGCCCTACTGGACCGACCTCGGCCATGTGGTTGGGGTTAGCCTTTGCGTACCGCGTCTTCACCATGGCCCAGGCCTCCCTAGCGCCTTGACGGCAGGCTGATATCTTCCACAATCGGAAGCGCCGCCGTGCTCCCTTTAGCTTCTCCGCAAGCTCTCCAAGACCTTCGGGCATGGAGACGGATGGCCACAGGGCCTGAGCGACGCCTCGCATCGCCTGCCGAACTCGATCAAGCAGTTGCGAGAGCTCGGGAAGAAGGTCACCCGTAGAACCGGGCATCTCCTCTGCAGGACGACCTGTTAGCACACCTACAGACATTGCTCTGTTAGTCGACTTCCCCGCCGAACTTTCTTTCAAAAGGTTCGTTCAAGCACTTACTAAATATGCCGCGCCGAAGCCGCTGATTCTCCTTCACGGAATCTGACAGCTGGGCACGAACATCTTTCAGCTCGACGCCCAGCCTGGTGTTGGCATCTTGGAGATCGTTCTTCTCCCCCATCACCTTTAATAGCACCCTCTCACCAGCCTTTAGCTGGCGTAGGAGGTGTTGCCTTTCCGGATTCAATCCGGCGCCATCTGCAATCTCATTTTTCAGATTCGCACCAAAGCCGTGCTTCGCAAAATACTTATCTTTCGAAGTGTATATTACCAGAGGGGGTCTCCTTAGGCTCCCCTGCCGCGGCTAGTGCGGCCTCCAGTTGGGCTTTGCACTCTTCCAGCTCCTTGGATAGTAGGGAATTCTTTTCTGTAAGAACCTGCATATCAAATGATCCTTAAATCAGTTATTCTAACTGTTTCAAGTCTCGGGGGCTACTGCTATATATATAATTACCAATATTTTCTTACCCGTATGTCTTTTACATATTGCTCCGTGGCTCTGGCTAGACCATTTTGAGCGGCACGGAGGTGCGCATCTCCCGAGTTGAAGGCATCTAATGCCCCTTGGGAGAAACAAGCGTCGCGAAGAATTGTCCGGCGACGCCTGTGGTTCATGGCACTCTCCACCTCAGAGTTGGTGGCAGACAACCCATCCACATCCTCCGTCGAAGGAGCGTCTGGCGCGCGCCTTGCGTTCGCCTCCGCCTCTGGACCAGGCTTTGGAGCCTGGTTGGTGGAGGCGCGATTGGCAGCCTCTCCGGGTGTAGTCCGGCGAGGTATCTTTGTCCTGAAGAGAGCACGAGTGTCAATGTGCCTCGAAGGTATAACACCTGGGATAAGGGGGCGCGCCATACCTTTGCGCTGACGCCTCGGTCCGGACTGCACTTCTTTTCGGCCCACGGGGCCCTGCGGCCCCTCGTTGGCTTGTTGCCGCAGGTTCGGCCTTCCGCCTTAAAAACCTCCCCTGTAAAGTTCGGTTGCAATCAGGAAACTGAACACGAGTGGGCGGACACCTATTCGGGGTACTGGGACTTCGATCTCAGGTACCTGGGGCGTCAGGATTAACCTTGGGTAATCGGCCGTAATGGCCACCAAGGCGTTGTCCCCGCTCAATTGATGGAACACTCCATCAATCAGCTCCGCAGATATGTCCGGATCCTCTTGAGAGGCCGGGTCCAGGGACCGTCCTGGGTCCTCGGGTTGTGGAGGAGGGCTGCTTATTTCCTTAACAGCCCGGCGCAGTTCCTGCGTTGAAGTCGTCAGACTGAATATTTAACAATGGGAATACAAAACGGATAGACAAGTAAATACGGCCGCTTACCCAGCTTGGGGGATTGTGCATGGAGAATCCGCCCTAAGGGTTGACGCGGAGGAATTCCTCCTCTTCTCCCTTATATAAAGTGGACAAGATCTTCAGTAGAGCGGCAGCTAAATCCGGCCCCTTACGACCGTAGCGGGTGGCGTCGTCCTCCACGTTGAAGTCCCACATGGGGTGGCTTCTATACTGAAGCGGCTGCACCCCCCGTATAATGCATTCGGCCATAACCCCGATCATGGTCAGTCCGGAATGGGCTAACAATCTTATTCGGCCCATCAGGTAAATGATGTCCCTGTCGCTTTCCCTCTGAGGGCTCCGTGGGCGCCAGCTTAGGCGCTTCTTTAAGGGAGCATTGTTGAATTCAGGGAGGCCGATCCAGACAGGATCCGGTAGCAGGACGTCTTTTATATAGAACCATTCCGAGGGCCAGTCTTCGGACGCCTTCTTTGGGGTTCCGGACAGATATCCAGTCCCGGCGATGCGCCACACTTCGGCTCCACCTACTTGATACATTGACCCCTTCTTGGAACGGGGCACGAGGCAAAATAGCTCCTTCCACAGTCCGAAATGAGCTTCAACACCCAAGAACAGCTCGCAGAGGGCTACAAAGCCCGCGATATGCAATACTGAGGTAGGCGTGAGATGATGTAGCTAGAGGCCGTAGACCTCCAGCAGCCCCCGGAGAAATGGGTGGATTGGAAATCCAAGCCCCCTTATTAAGTAAGGGACAAGGCACACCCGCTCTCCTTTGGAGGGATTAGGGGCATTCTGTGCTTGCTCTCCGCCGTTGTAGACGGCAAGACCGGCTCGAACCGGGACCATATAGGCCGGGGGGAGAAATTCCTTGGTCTGGAGCGTCACTAGCTTGCTGTGCGGGGTGGAACATCTCTCCCAATATCTAGGCTTAGGGCTGGAAGGGCGAGGGAAGGAGTTGCGATGGCTGGCCATGGTGGAATGGACCTTTGTCGGATGCGCCCTGATGAACACTCGCGGAGGGGAGAAGGTGTGGATTGGATCTAAATCCTCATCCCCTTAAATAGGGCAGCTCATTTACGCGGCTAGGGGTGTGAATGTAAAAAACACTCAGACTTTTCGTATTCGTTTGACACGTGGGAAGCGGCCATTATTGGGCGTAGAAGCCAAGGAGCGCAACATCTACAAGAAACCGGACTTTATTCAAACAGGTACACGGAATTTGGAGGAGAACCCGCCTTGCAATGCCGAAGACAATCTGCGCGCCGGACTCATCGTCATTGAAGCCTGGTTCAGGGGCTACTGAGGAGTCCTGGATTAGGGGGTGTTCGGATAGCCGGACTATACCTTCAGCCGGACTCCTGGACTATGAAGATACAAGACTGAAGACTCCATCCCGTGTCCGGAAGGGACTTTCCTTGGCGTGGAAGGCAAGCTTGGCGATACCGATATGAAGATCTCCTACCGTTGTAACCGACTCTATGTAACCCTAACCCTACCTGGTGTCTATATAAACCGGAGGGTTTTAGTCCGTAGAACATACACATCAACAATCATACCATAGGCTAGCTTCTAGGGTTTAGCCTCCTCGATCTCGTGGTAGATCTACTCTTGTACTACCCATATCATCAATATTAATCAAGCAGGACGTAGGGTTTTACCTCCATCGAGAGGGTCCGAACCTGGGTAAAACTTTGTGTCCCTTGTCTCCTGTTATCAGCCGGCCTAGACGCATAGTTCGGGACCCCCTACCCGAGATCCGCCGGTTTTGACACCGACACTCCTTTTGGAAGGTTTGTTTTTATTTTCTTCTGTTGTTATATTTCCTTTTGTCTATCATCTATCCTTACTAAGATTTCTTGTGTGATAGCTGCTTGGCTAGCTGATACATGTGGGTTGCCTTGAGCGCATGATTACTACCTTTGTGGACGGTTCCTACATTTGGTTTCTATATTTTGAGGTGCTATCTATATGTTTTGACTCTTTTTATGTCGATTCCTCGATGATTCCCTATTAGCTTGTGATATGGGATGACCGTTGACAAAAGCCAGGGGCTACTATTTGTATTCTGTTTCTAGGAGAATTACATATATGCGCAGCCCCCTCCTCAGGCGGTTGATCGGATGCAGCACACGCTGGTGGAGGATAAGGTTTTCCTTGTAAATAAGTTCATTTGCAACTCGGCAAAATCGGTGTTTAGGCCGTTGGGAGCCCCTACATGATGGGGTTTATAGAAGGTTTAGTACAGTTTTTTGCAGCCTGGACTTGAGACTGAATTTCCATGTTGTACTCCTAGTCTCTCTTCCTCTGCAGACATTTCTGTGCCTAACAATGTTACTTCCCGGTTTATTGGTTAGTCCGTAAGTTACCCATGTGGTATATTTTTTCTTCTCTTGTTTAATTTTCTGACATATTTTTTATGCTTTCACTATAAAACGGAAGACTTTTAGCGACAATTTACTTGTGTCACGTAAAATCATTTTTCGGCACCTAAAATGTGTTGCGGACGGTTTAGGTTGTCACCCCACAATCACTAAAGTGCCAGCACAAAAAAAAACTTGACAGTTTCACTTTTTCCGTCACGTAATATCGTATCTCATGTGATGAATCCATTGTTCTCACGAATGTCCATTTTTGGTGACGGTCAAGACTGTCACCTTTGATTGGCCGATTTGTCCCTTATATCCGGTGACGGTCAAGACTGTCACCTTTGATCAGCTGATTTGTCCCTTAGATCCGGCAATCGTATCGATTTGTCAGTTTCATCGGTCAAAAATTCTGACAAATGGGCCCCAACAGTTGCTGACGTTAAGACAAAGCGACTAGGTAGGCCAAGATATAGCTCCAGATAAGGGCATATCCAACGCTTCGCAAACTGAACACGCATCCGTTCGGGAATCGAAGACCAGTCCGCAGACACTAATGTGAGAGCCGGCCATCCAATCGTAGCCACAAATGTCCGCAACAATCTTTCCGCTAAACATGCTAAACAACAGTCAAATTAAAGAAAAAACTAAACAACACCTTCTGCCAAACAAGCAACATGCATTACACACACCTTTGGCCAAATGCAACACAAAGCAATGCATTGCATTGCATTGCATGCAGCTTCGCCAAAGACTTCAGCCAAATAATGCATTTTGGAAAAAAAGAAAAGAGATTAATTAACATCAGTGCTTTTGAAGAAGGTGCTCTAACATTTGGCGGAAGCAATGCATTTAGTAATAATTACAACTTTCCGCTAAGTAAATCAGCTAACTATGTGCCTTCCGTCAAATCAAGCTAGCTAGCTTGAAGCCTTCCGCCAAACATCATGCTAATCAATTATTAATCACGTTCTCATTCTGCCAAATAGCATTAGCCTTCCATCATCCTACACGGACGAGGCCACATAGTGGCTTTTCACTGGCTAGACGGATGTCCGGATTTCAGCAAAGCCCTCCATTGTTTGATTTCATTTTGCAGGAAAACGGATGTCCGGACCGCTCTACGGATCGATCGGGTACCGCGTTGGATGGCATTCTCTGTCCCGACAGCACGGCCCGGACGAAAGCGGACGATTTGATGGTTCGCTTTGAAGATGCCCTAAAGTAAGTATTTATATTTCCTAATTTTTATGTTTCTGGATGTGCAACAAATCACTTGGTCTTATAGAAATTTAGTTTTAACCGTATTTGCTGGTTCGTAATTGTGTTATTTACTATAATCTTTCCATGCCTAACATACTTCATGCAGGTATGATATTATGATACATGGATGTCTAACTCCACATGTTTCGTGCTCATGGATACAAATATACAATCATCTGCCACCTAGCTCCTATTTTGTGCAATTATTCTCTCGAAGTGGTCACATGTGTTGTACATTAAGATTTTTTACTATGGCATTTATCATCAAAGTTATATTTTTGTATGCCCTAATTTTCTGAAAACTTCATTTTCTTTTGAGTGATTCAATTACTCTTCTCTTTATCAATTGACCATCCTTTTAATATGAATCTTCTAAGACGCCTTTCGGATTTGTAGGTCATTGGTTGAGCGAGAGGTAGCTTGGGGTAATTTCAACTAGCTTTCCTTCATTTTCCTCGGTTAAATACCACGTTGTTGTCTTTGTTATTGTAGGCCACATTGTAGCCTCCATCAAAATAGTTGTCATCCTCACTGTAAGTCACAATGTCATATTCTTTAGAAACCCCCGAATAAGCTACATATATGTACTCAGCTGTTTCAAACTCTCAGTAGTATGGTGAGATTGGAAATGAGAAGATGCATGAAATATACTGATTTCATTTTGAAATGTGTCACTCAGATAAATATCGCACACATGTTTTCATTTTGTTATATCTCTCTAAATTGTTGTTTAGTTCCGCCGCAACACGTGGGTGTCTTCTAGTAATACTGGTTTAGAAACTCTTGCGGAGCAACATATTAATCAATTAATTAATTACAGTTACATGATAGAAAGAGTAGAAGAAAATAAATCCAATGCTTTCTAAAAAACCGGAAGGAAACATGTTGGAAATAAGCCGACTTGCATAATTACAGTCGCCAACAGTAGTTCCCCGGAAGTTGGGATGGCGTATGCACACAGGGCATTCAGTTTCTAACTTTGCAATAATATTACATGCATATGCAGCATATACACCGAGCATATACTCCATATGACAATTAATATATGGTAAGTGCTTACTCTATATATATACGTACCCAACAAAGGTCAAAATCTAATTACTTGATCAGTAGATTAATTAATTGGTGTGACCTCGGCTGTGTGAGTAGTTAGGCTCCCTCCTGAGCACTCTTCTCGTTGTTCTCCGACGAGGAAATGCCGATGCCAACCTGCAGCCACGACAGCGACTCTCCGGCCACCTTCATGTCCTTGAGGTCGCTGACCTTGGCCCTCTTCGCACTGGTGCTATCGGCCTCGTCCTCCGTGGCCGCGCCGCCTCCGGCAGCTGCGTCGTTGCGGCTGCTCGTCCCGGTCTTGTTCACGTGGCTGGCGTTGCTGTGCCCCGTCCAGGACTGCACATACATGGACGCCGGCGCGTTGAGGCAGAGCGGGATGTCGTTGAGCTCGGCGGCCTGTCTGGTGGCGACCGCCTCAGCCGACGGATTTGTTGGCACGTTGAGATCAAGGATTCGCTGGTCCGCCGCGTCGAACATCGGGCGGCCGAGGGTGAGGTGGTGGCACATGGCCGCCATGAGGTGATCGGGAACGACGGGCTGGAGCTTGGCGGGGTCCGTTGCGCTGGAGGTGAGCCAGTGGCACCGCTTGTGGCCCCCGAGCGCTTGCCCCGACGTGAACACGCGGTGGCAGATGGAGCATTCGTGCACCTTCCCCTTCTTCTTGAACGGAGAAAAGGCGGCTGCTACCGGCGCTGCATCAGCGATCGGCATAATGGCCATTTCCGTCGTTGCTGCGGGCACAACGAACTCGCCGGCGCCAACACTCGTCGCCTTGCCGGCATCGAGGTTACCCGACTTCCCTTCTGCAGTGCTGGTATCTCCTACAGCCTCAGGGATGGCCCTGGTGTTGTCGTGTAGAGCAGCCGATGCCATAGCCTGTTGGTGGGTACTCTCGTTGCGGCTGCTCTCAAGCTTGGCGGCGAAGCACCCTTTAACTTTCTTGTGGCTGGCACGGTGCCCGCCGAGAGCCTGGTGTGAGGTGAACACCTTCTTGCACGCCTTGCATTCAAACAAGCCGCGTGGGACGGTTGGAACGTGCTGCGCCACTACCACCTGAGGCGCAGAAAACTTGAACTGTGCTGTCATGGGAGGGATGATCGAGAGCGGTTGTGGCACCAGGAGTTTATTCCTTTCTTCATCCTTGCTCGCTGATGCGGACGACTCCTGGTCGGCATCCACATGCACTGTTGGTTGCGTGACACGAGACGAGGAGAGCATGACGAGGCAATTGGCAAGGTCCTCCTCCTCGCTTGATGGGGCCGGCTGTTGCACTTCCGATATGGCACTGCTCCCGGCGATCATCACCTTGGCGCGGCGTGACCGTTTCCCCTTTGACCACCCGGAGGCCAACGCCAGGTCCCCTTCCTCCTCGTCGTCCTCATCCAAGCCTTCGTCGGCGTTATTATGCGGTGGCGACGACGAACGGAGCGAGCCATCCAAATCATCGTCCTCGTCAAAGCTGCACCTTCCATGATCCAGCAACGACTTCCACGACGTGAACTCCTTCCCGCAGTTCTCGCACACCCGGCAGTTCCGTAGCCGTCCAGGGTTGACGCGGAGCCCGTACATGCGTTTGGCCGTCGTCGGCGACGGGCTCCCCGCCTCGGACGATTCGCCGACACCGCCGCCATCATCATCGAAGGCATCCTCGGCGGCTAGCGCGTCGTCCGCGATCCCGTGCGCCCTCATGTGCCCGCCGAGCGCCCGTCCGCACATGAACCCCTTCTTGCACACCTTGCAGTGGTGCTTGTAGGCCTGGGGCGCCGGCGGCGGGGGAGGAGGCGGGCGCGGCGGTGCCGGGATCAGCTGCATCTGCGCCACCGGCTGCTGGTTCTCCATGACCATGGCCATGATCGGTCGGCGGGGTGTTCGTTCGGGCAATGGCGCGCATTAGGGGGGAGCTAGGACCGGATATTGGTGGCGCGTGGCCCGTATATATCTGCATGCCACTACTAAAGATAGTGGTGCAGTGAACTAGAATAGACATGGGATTGCTTTAGCTTGTACGGCTGCAATGGCTCCGTACCGACTTGCCCCTGCATGCACGGGGACTTGAAAGATTCGTTCTCGTGTGTACGATTGACGCGCGCGCCAAGAAAAAGTACCACTCCGTAGTACTCGCTTGCATGCATCATCCATCCGCAAAAAAAAGGAAAAAGAACTTAAAAAAAAAAGCTTGCATGCATCCGGGGCTGCGTTGGCCCATGGGCTAATCAACTAAGATTTTATTTTTTGAGTGGACTGGGCTCGGTAGAAAACCAAGTCGTTTGAGGCCCAAACCAACTAGCGGTTGAGTGACTAGAGCGGATCCAGATTCCAGATCGATCAGCCACCGGCGTACCTCGACGGACCACCGCACGCATCCCCTCCTCTGCTCCATTCGTGCTCCCTGCGCCTCGCGCCGCCGCGGCCAGCGCACACCCAATCTCCTCCCCTCTCACGCTCCCCTCGACGGCTGGCGTACGCTGGGTTAAGTTACATCTCTCGTCGCCGGCGGTGGACGCTGTGCGAACCGTACTCGCCTCCCTCTCCGCCCCAGCGCTCGCTCGCACGACGAAACGCGCGGACCTGCCTCCGCGTCGCTCCGTTCGCGACCCCGGCAGGCAACGCCGGCGGCCAGCGACGACGAACGACGAATCCCTAGCGCCCGCCCTCCGTCGTGCCCCTGCTTCCACCCCACTCCGCGCGCCCTCCTTCATCTGCACCACTCCGTCCGTGACCCTGCGTGCGCCGGTGAGCAGTGCCGCCGAGAGGACGACCTCCGCAGCGGCGCGAAGGTGAGTTTTCTCTCCTATCCCTCGGAGTCACTTGTGTGGTTTATTTTTCCCGGGCACCTCTCCAGTTTGGTAACCCTAGAACGGATGTCTCGGGGGAGAATTGATTTTAACCCCCCAGTTCGCTCGCCTTGGATCTTTATGTCCCTTTCTTCGTTTGCCTAGCTCTGAAGCCCCCCAGTACGACTTGATTCTTGCCGATTGCCCCTTTTGCGTTGTTATCTATTCAGTTAGCTAATAATGCAAGAAAAACTGATCCTATAATGTTCTGATTTGACTAATTTGCCCTCGTGCAGTTTCCTCATGACCCAGCACCACGCGATGCGAGGAGGGCTAGCACGTTCGTTCTTCGCCCCTGCCGCCAGAGCCGCCGCGCCCTGCTGTCCGTCGCCCCTGCTGCTCCGCCGCGCCTTGCCGTCCGTCCCCCCTGCTGCTGCGCGGCGTCCCCCCCTCCCCTCTCCCCTCCCGCCGCCCTCCATTGCTGGCAAGGCAAGCTTCTCCCCTTCCGTTTCCATGGATTTTGCTTGGTTCCTCTTATATGGTTGTCTAAATCCTAGAAACCCTAGGTGCTGAGGGAGTTTCACATGGGGATTTCTGTCTATTCGCATTTTTATTTGATGGTTATATCTACTAACAAATTTGTTAAACATCAAAGGGGGGCATCAGGAAGAGCTAGACAGAACTGGGGGGCTTCAGAGCAAGGCAAACGAAGAAAGGGGCATAAGATCCAAGGCGAGTGAACTGGGGGGGTTAAAATCAATTCTCCCGTTAGATGCGTGTTTGACTCTCACCCCACCACCTTGGGGCTTTGGTTTAGATTTTATGCAGACAGATTTGATTTTGGATTGGGTAATGGCCCTTGTCTGCTGTTGAGTTGGACCACCTAAATTGGAATTCGATAATCATCTGTCTGGAGCTCCATTGCTGCAGCCACTAGGTACTGCAGCTTGAGCAGCAGTTTTTTCTTAAACATTCTAGTTCAGATTAGGTTTGTGCTACCCTTGGCTAAGCGTATATTTGGACGGAGATCTCACGTTGAGGTGGTAAAATCGATGACCAGCAAGAAGTGAGCCCAACGCAGTGTAATTTCTTAGTTGGATTTACTGCTGGTTTGTCAGTTTGTCCAATTGAATGTTTCTTGCTTGATTCCGTTTTCATTGTAAGTCTCGTATTTAACAAGTTATTGCTTCATTAGTAACAGCATGATAAATCCGCTGAATTGATCTATTCAGATAATAAAGATGGACGAGGTCACACAAGCCGTTGAAAACCTGAAAAGTGAATGGAGCCAAGCAGTTGCACAGCTTGAGGTGTGCATTGCTGCAATTGAATCCTGTGGGAAGATGGGGAAAGGGACAGAAGAAGCAATGTCTCTTCCTAGGTTGAACGGTTCTGCACAGGATGCACTGCAATTGCTGAATGCACTGCAATGCAGGCTTGATCTTCTGGCAGAGCAGCTACCCACTTTTGAAGAAGTTCAGTCTGGACAGGCAACCTTAGGATCATGGAAGGAACAGTATCAGCGGTATTCTGTTCTTAGAGCTCTTTTTATTTGCTTTGTTTCTTTAGTTTTTGTATACATCTGACTTTTTGTTTTCAGGCTGCGTGCGACCCTGAGGAGTGCTAACTTACAAGCAAAAGTGAACATTGGAAAAGCTGCTCAAGAAGAGGTGTGTGATTTTTTTTTTCAGAGTATGCTCCATTAATTTGATATACTCCCTCCGTCCCATAATATAAGTCATTTTTGCAAGCTATGTTAGCTTGCAAAAACGTCTTATATTATGGAGGAAGTACTTTATTACCTGAGCAATACTAGCTTGCCTGTAATTTTAAGGTGCTCTCACATTCTAATTTTGCTCTCTCTAGAGGGAGCTTCTTCTGGGAGGTGGAGAAGAGTCCACTATTCGGAGGCGTAATCTCCAGTAAGTTGATCAAATGAGGTCTTTGTATTGTTGGTATATTTTTGAAATATTTGAGACGTTAGCTGTAGAATGTGTTTGATGATCTGTTCAGTTTCACGGGAATTTATAGCAAGTGTAGAATTCGTGAAGGCCTGCAAAGGCTGTGAATTTTCAGTTCTAACGGAACAGGTCTACTTTCGTCACTCGGACTATTGAGAAAGTCTATTTAACTCCTTGAATTATGGAACTGGTTATTTAACTCTCTCAGATGGCCATTAGTGGTTTGGATTAGTGGTTCTGCTGACATGGAGGTGGTTTTGCCACACTGGCAACTTATATGATGGAATATTTGTCATGGTGACATCCAGTCAATAATCAGCAGCAAATCAAAAAAATGTACCTCTTCTCTTCTTCTCCTTCATCCTATTCTGTTCACTTGCCCGCCCCATCGCCGGCAGAACTCCCATGAATGTCATGCTCAGTTAAACTGCAGGGAGCAACAGTAACTGTATGAGAAAACTCAAGATTTTGGTAGGATTTATGCCGCCCCAAGCACATGTCTTGCCTAGAAGAATGCAGATATACTATTCCATTTTATTGAGAAATTCTGTAATTGATGACATCTTTTTTGAAGGTGGATACGTCAGTTAACCATGATAAATGACGGAGAATCTGAAGTAACTGAATCCAAACAAGAATTATTGAAATAGGCACATGCTAAAAAAGAACATATATAAAATGGTAAAATACACAAATTTGCCAATGACTCCTGTGCTTGAGGAAGAGCTTGGCTGCTAAAGGGATCAACAAGCTTGTTCGCTAAGTAGGCGCAACCAGACAGGTGTGATGGTTGGCTTCTACAGTGAGTGTTGCAAGGTTGGAAGTTGGAGTCATTGAGACAGTCGGTGTGCATAGGGTGTGACAGGCAGCTGGCATGTTGGGAATGTGTCGACATAGCAGCAGCAGCAGCCACTGCCACGCATAGTTAATCAATCATGATCTCACCTCCTTTCTATGCAGACAGTGTGGTACTCACTGGGGATGCTTGGAGATTGGCAGTGATGTGTGCAGTGATGGAGGGTTATGTCCCTATGGGTGACTGGCATGCTGATGTTCACCACCATATGGAGAGAACAGGGATAAAGATAACTTTCCTTGAACTATGAAATGTGGTCAAGAAATTAGAAATCGTTGTGTTGATGTAACTCATTTATATGACCTCAAAATGTTGCACCAATTAAAGAATCGCCTGCTATATTTGTTATTTCATTCTGTAATTTCTGTTTATACAATGAACATGAACCTTCTAAATGATGTAGGACAAAGGCTGGGATGACATCCGCTGCAGAAAGTATTACTGAGAGCCTCCGTAGGTCTCGGCAGTTGATGGTTCAGGTTAGCACGCCTCCGTAGGAGTATCTCATATGCTAATGATTTTCTGGTCGTAAGTTCAGAAGTAATTTATTACAGATGTTTTGACAGGAAGTGGAAAGAAGTGCTAATACCTTGTCAACTTTTGGTAAGTTTTCCTGTGATTA
Source organism: Triticum dicoccoides (assembly GCF_002162155.2). NCBI lineage: Eukaryota > Viridiplantae > Streptophyta > Magnoliopsida > Poales > Poaceae > Triticum > Triticum dicoccoides. The sequence goes on from NC_041390.1 coordinate 474,213,869, forward strand.
AGCCTGTGCCCGATGCTCGCTTGTAAGGATCTGTACATTTAAGCGTGTGAGGAACCTGATGATAATTACTCACTCACTCATCCTGAGAAAGGATCTTGGCTATGAACAGAAATGGATCACTAGCTTGTGCAGCAAATTGAATGAAACTTTCGTCCGAAGTAAACATTTAAGTCTGGTGTTCATTTACTGTTATGGAAAACTTGGAGTACTAAGGAACCATGGCAGTCATGTGCTTCAAGTTTTCCATATGAATAACTACTCCTTTTCTGCCATTTTAACACATTTCCAGACCTATCAAGGTCAAGTTGCTAGCTAATTTCAATCTTTTTATGCAGATGAATCGACAAGTGTTCTCCGAAAGGCTGAAGGTGAGTATCAAGGGCACCGCTCTTTGCTGATGCGCACCCGTGGTATGCTCTCCACGATGCAACGACAAGATGTTCTCGATAGGTATGTAGCATCAATCTTTTGTAGAACTCAGAACCAACCTTATTACCAGTCGTTTACAATGTGGTCGTACAGTCTTCGTTCTGGCCTTTTATAGTCAAACAAAAAGAAGTGGAACAAATGGGTTTAACTCCTGTCGCGCTAAGCATTTGGCTTCCATCTGCAGGACAAGTTTCTGCTTTTGTAACAACAATACTGCGTGGGCCATGCCAGTTTCTAACTATTATCTGTTCCAGGATCATCCTGACCATTGGGTTCCTCGTGTTCTCCTTGGCGGTTCTCTATGTTGTCTCAAGACGTATTGGCCTGTTGACACTGCAAAGGAAGCTGGCTGATGCTATCAGATCAGGCTCAGTATCAGCTGGAGACATCTTGGCTAAAGTGCAGGAGGGACCTGCCCCAACAAATGCTCCTTATGATGAACTGTGATTTTACTTCCATCCATTGTTTATACATGAGCTTACATCCAGAGGCAAGCTTACCTTTCAGAGTTCTTATTTCTTATTAGTACATGTTGTCTAAAGTAACGTTTGCCCAAAAAGGCTATACTGGTGCATTAACCTGCTGTTAGACTTGAGTTGAAATCGGAGTATGCTTTATGTTGCTTCCATCAAGCCTCAAAACTCTGTACAGTTATAATGCATTCTCTCTCTCTCTCTCTCTCTCTCTAACCCTAAACCTCTCTCTCTCTCTACATTACCTTGGGAGTATTAGTATTATGGGAAAGGAAAACGTTTCGAGCCGGCGGACCGGCTGAAGCTTGCGCCGGTCGCCTGCGTGCCTGCCACACACGCGCACTGCCTACGGGTCCGATGCACCGTTTCACCACGCGCGAGCACTGCTGCCTTATCTATCCCCTTTGTTTTCCTCACCACACATTCCATCTTTCTCGCCCCATCCATCCCCAATCCTATCCTCGCCGCACGCTTCACCAGCTGTGCTCGTCTCTGCTTCTTCCTCCACACGGCGAGGCAGCGGCTGACATATGGTCCTGCGTGGCAGTGGCCGTCGGGGGTCTCCGACCATGGGAGCACCACCATACACCTTTGCACACCATTTCTGTCGACGGTGACAAGTGCTACAATGAGCACACGCTGGTGCTGCAGACGGCGGCGACAATTGCTGGAGACCTGCGACAACAAGCGATGTGGCCTTTTTGCTGCAACCGTGCATCCCAGAGATGAAACTGGTGCCCCTGCTGCTTCAACGGACCAAAGGTCTTCACGCCGTGAAGACGGCCGGCGGGCTGCGGACGACCCTTTTTTTGCTGCGACCGGCCATCCATTTGCTGGAACCGGCATGAGCTTTTGCTGCCATTCGGTCATGCAATGTGCTGGAATCAGGCCCCTCACCGGCTTCCACGTGTTTTTTTTTGCTGAAACCACTGTGTATTTTTGCTACAATCCTTCTTCTCTTTGCTACAATCGAAACCGATGAGTCTCCTTGCTGAGTTATTTTGCTGGAACTAGCGTTCATTTTTGCTGGAACTAGCATTGTTTTTTGCTACAAATCAATTACCGAAGCTGTTCATGCTGAGCTTGATTTTGCTGGAAATGATGTCTTTTTTTGCTGGAACCTTATAATGATTTTGCTTCAACCAGTCACTGAGCATTTGTTGCTTTCTTAGATCTTTTTTTTTAGGAAAATTTTATTTTTGCCACTCTAATTTTTGCCCACTTTACTTATGCCGCTCTAGAATTTGACATCTCACTCTTGCCACTCCTACCTTTTGACAATACATCACAAATGCCATTGGATGGCAAAAGCAATATTTTTTTCTATCACTTTTGCCACTCTTAGATTTTAAAATGTATCACAATTGCCACTCTAAATTTTTTGTTTTTGTCATGGAATGGCAATTGTGATAATTGTCAAAAGCTAAGGGTGGCAAAAGTGATACGTCAAATTCTAAAGTGGCATAACCAAAGTGGACAAAAACTAGAGTGGCAAAAACAAAATTTTCCTTTTTTGCTGGATACGACGGTGCAAGCCGACAACCGCGGCGAGCCGGAGGCGGGGGTTACGCTGGGTATGCTGCAATCATGGCGCCCGCATGATGGATTTGTCCGTTTTTAGAGCTACATCCATAGTGAATCGCGCCTAAAATCAATGATGGTCGTGATGAAATCCTGACTGCCAGGGGCAGGACCTCGCCGGAGCTCGTTGGGCATGACCACAATGGCGACGAGAAGGGGGTGGTGGTGTGCCTGTGGGGAGCGTGTGGAACCTCATTTTTCCTGTTCCCATATGCGTGCGGGGCTGAGCAGGAAGACGGGAAAAGAGAGGAAGAAGAGTCTGAGATATGACGGTTCGCGTTTTCTAGATCGGGTAGTTAGCAGCCGACCGGCAGAATGTTTGGGCCGGCCACCGGTGCCTATTATTGCCCCATGGGAAAACCAACATCCGTTCACATATATTACGAGTGTGTTTTTTAGTACAGTACTAAAACCTATATTCAGGTCGATGAGGTGTATAACTACTATATTCTAATTTCTAAAATAGCAAGGGAAACGCTGGAAGAGGATTTGTGGCTCTCGGGTGCCACACACCCCTATATAAATATAGCATTAAAAACATATTAGGAAATTTCAAAAAAATTTGAATTTTTTTGGGATATGAAACCTGGGTGCCCATTGTACACATATGTTCAGTTTCGCGAGGAATGGGTGCCCGTGGTAATGTCAGTAAAAAAGACAAAAAAGTATGTGTAGAAAAAAATTAGGTGTAACGTATGTCGGTTCGTAATTCTTGCGCCGCGGATACCACGGGCACCCATTCCCACGAAAATGAACGCGGGTGTACAATGGTCACTCATGTTTCGTATCCCAAAATTTCAGATTTTTTTTGATATTTTTAATTGCTATTTTTATATAGGGGTGTGTGACACCCGGGAGCTCCTGTGTATTTTCCGGGAAACGCTTAGCCTCACCCGGCTGATAGTTGGTTGCTCGTCAACCGCCTCTGTGACCGCTCGATCAGAATTTGATCGAGGGGCACACAACAATCCTACCACATAAATTAGTTTTGCAACACTGTCCTCGTTGCAAGACACGCGAGAGCAACTGAAGGGTCTTCTTCCTCCAGCCTCCTCCTGTTCCCATCCTCCTCGACATGCTGCCTTGAGTCAGGGTGCTCCTCTGGCTGCCACCCTTCCCACAACACCCACCAGTGTCGCCTGCACACACCACCACTCTGTGCCGTTCCGCATCATCCAGACTGACCCCATTCTGTCTCAGATCCCCTTCAGGAGGTTGCTTCGTCCCAGATCAGGCTAACGCTACCTCATCGTGCAGGAGGTTGTCGATGCCTTGTCTCCCAGGCAGGCCATGCCCCCTCATCGCAAACCGTGCCACATTGCTATGTCTCCAAATCGAGCCGCACCGCCTCACCTCAATTGAATGATGGTGTTGCAAATAGTGGCGGTGCTGCGCAACGACGTCGGCGTTTCTACAACATCACCTATGCTGTGAAGTTTCTGCAATATCATCAATGTTGCAAGAATTTTATATATCTAACTATCTAACCCCCACTAACCTCAAGGGAAGTGCTACGCGTCGACCAGATGATAATCCTACAAGATCGGCCGTCCGGGCTATCATTCGGTGGAGCCACGGACAACTGTATGATCTCTCCTAATGAGTTGTTGAGCTTTTGCAACAAGCCCCGTGTTGCGCTTAGCGGTTTGCAACACAGACTTGTTGCCATCCTCCAGGAAAACACTTTTTTTTGCTTTGTCTACCCAACAACCATCCAATCTACTTGTTGGGCCTTTGCAATAAGCATCATGTTGGGCTAGCGTTTTGCAACATGAGTCTTGTTGCAATCCCCGAGCATTTTTGTTTTTTTCCTCACCGTGCTGAGGCGTTGCAACAAGTCTCATGTTGTGCTCGACCCTTTGCAACATGAGGGTTATTGTAATACTAAGCATTTTCTTTTGTTTTTTCTGCGTCTGATCTACTAGCTGAACTTTTGCAACAAGTCTTGTGTTGCGCTTAGCTCTTTGGGACATGAGCTTTATTGTAAATCACTCTAACAATTTTTTCCTTTTTTTTCTACATGGTCTGCAATGTAGTTCATGTTACGTTTGGGCATCTTGCAACAAGGGCCATGTTATAGAAGGCTCAGCCATGAGCACATGGCGCGTGCACAACGCGGCGGACGTTTCACGTCAAATCGGCCACGGGAAGCGTTTCTCCTAACCTATCTATATTTTATATCTAAATAGCTAATCTGCATTAAACTATTTCTCTTAGTATGCAAGCATGTCACCTCATTATTAAATTATTTGTCCTAACATGCAAGCATACTACCTCATCAATTAACATGAACGAAAACGGGTCCATCTCAATATGCAACCATTCACAGAAAAAGTCGCAACTCAACATGCAAACATGTATAAGAATTTCTATTCTATTATGTTATCCATATTTCATAAAAAAAAATTACAACTATATAATAATTACACACAATAAATCATATGCACTTTTAGATTTAGTCCCCGTATTATTGCTTTAAATGATTATTTTTAAAATATTACTTTAAATATTCATATTTCGTACAATCAAATATCATTAAAATATATTATGAAAATATTTTCAGAACAACGTGGTATCATCTACTACCTCTGGCTTAATATAAGACGTTTTGTGAACTAGCCTGTGATTTGATGATTACATAGACAGTGGTATCCCTAGCCCACCAAGATTTTTAAGTCTTGATACTCACATTTATTATAAGTAAGATTGTGCAGGTGTATTCGTAGAGATGAGTGTAGCGCGTATATATGAATGCATGCGTCTGTATTGTATGTATTAAAAAAATAAGACATTTTCTTTGCACCATGGTTGTATCAAAAAGCGTCTTATATTTTTATTGCGGGAGTAGATAATTAAGTGGACGCACACGGCACATCCCGGATGGTGAATACTCTATTCTGAATCACATCCATCCATTGACTCAATCTTCTTTTGATTCTAGCATAACGATGAGTAATCAACATTAAGTTAGTTCGTGCCCGCCAGATCCAAGGATCAGAGTTTCCCCCGGAACCGCATGACGGGCGGTGAGAGCCGCGACGACGCCTTCAAGAAAGGAGCGAGCTTCGCCGTCGCCGGTCCGTCTGAAGATAGAGCAGGTTTTCATCCCGGTCTACACTCACCGCCACCGACCTCTACACCCCGGCAACCACACCGCCCACACGGCCATGATCACCGGGCAACGCCAAGACACGGGCTCTGCCCAAGAGCACCATGCACCGCCACTAGGGCCGCCGCCGGCATCCAAGACCTTGAAACCACCACACCCGAGACCCGCCGCTACCCCAACCAAAGAGACGAGCATAAAAGAAGACGCCTTTGCACCCCTGGCCCACCCCAGCGTCGAGACCCAATAGGTCGTCCAACACTGGCATCCATCGACCCATCCTGCAGCCCGGAACGTGAGACGAGATCGGTCCTGCAGCACCATGGGGCGGGGACGGAGTCAGTCCTGCTGCACCGTGCGCGAGACGAGCTCGGTCCTGCGGCACTGTGCGCGAGACGACCTCGGTCCTGCTGCACCGGGCGCGAGACGAGCGATGGACCGCAGCTAGGAAAGGGCCAACCCTTCGAAGGGAGTAACGACCGAGCGCCGAGGAGATGAAGTGAAGGCCGAAATGGTCCGGTCGCAGACAAGCCGACGCCGGAGAAGCCGGTCGCCGCCGCAAGCAGATCCGCCAAGCCACCATGGTGCCGCCATGACACCGCGAGTCCACCACCGCCGGACCTCCACATGTCGGTGCCCACGGCCGGAGCAACGGCCACGCCCAGCCGCTGCCCTACCCGCGTCGCCCGACGCTCTCATAGCGCCGGAGCCGCCGGGCATGCACCACCGCCGCCACACGCCACCGACCGACCCCCACCACCAGATCCGGCTGGATCCAGCAAGGGGCCGACTGTGCGCCACCTCCCGAGACGGGAGCGCCGCAGCCGCCCCGCCATGCACGAGCCCCAGGGCGCCGGCGCACCGCCACCAGCCAGCCGTCCTGCGAGCCCGCCGTCGAGCCGCTGGACCCCGCGAAGACCAGCGCCGCAGCTCGAGGAGACCGCCCCATGCCAGTGTCCCACGAACAGGGGGGAGAAGGGCCCCCCCCGCCGCCGCGCCCCCCGGGCTTTGCCCGACGGAGCTCGCCGGCAACGACAGGGGGGAGGGGAGGAAGGAGGGTTCGAGGCTGCAGAGGAACGGATACCCCCGGCGCGCGCGGGCGC
>NC_041390.1:474221253-474222567 GCF_002162155.2 Triticum dicoccoides
GGCGCGCCCGCGCGCGCCCGGGGGTGTTGGAAATATGCCCTAGAGGCAATAATAAAATGGTTATTATTATATTTCTTTGTTCATGATAATTGTCTATTGTTCATGCTATAATTGTGTTATCCGGAAATCGTAATACATGTGTGAATACATAGATCACAACACGTCCCTACTGAGCCTCTAGTTGACTAGCTCGTTGATCAGAAGATAGTCATGGTTTCCTGACTATGGACATTGGATGTCATTGATAACGGGATCACATCATTAGGAGAATGATGTGATGGACAAGACCCAATCCTAAGCATAGCTCAAAGATCGTGTAGTTCGTTTGCTATAGCTTTTTCCGAATGTCAAGTATCATTTCCTTAGACCATGAGATTGTGCAACTCCCGGATACTGTAGGAGTGCTTTGGGTGTGCCAAACGTCACAACGTAACTGGGTGACTATAAATGTACACTACAGGTATCTCCGAAAGTGTTTGTTGGGTTGGCACGAATCGAGACTGGGATTTGTCACTCCGTATGATGGAGAGGTATCTCTGGGCCCACTCGGTAATGCATCATCATAATGAGCTCAATGTGACCAAGTGGTTGATCATGGGATCATGCATTACGGTACGAGTAAAGTGACTTGCCGGTAACAAGATTGAACGAGGTATTGGGATACCGACGATCGAGTCTCGGGCAAGTAACGTACCGATTGACAAAGGGAATTGTATACGGATTGATTGAATCCTCGACATCGTGGTTCATCCGATGAGATCATCGAGGAGCATGTGGGAGCCAACATGGGTATCCAGATCTCGCTATTGGTTGTTGAACGGAGAGTCGTCTCGGTCATGTCTGCGTGTCTCCCGAACCCGTAGGGTCTACACACTTAAGGTTCGGTGACACCAGGGTTGTTGAGATATTAGTATATGGTAACCCAAAAGTTGTTCGGAGTCTCGGATGAGATCCCATACGTCACGAGGAGTTCCGGAATGGTCCGGAGGTGAAGATTTATATATATTAAGTCAAGTTTCGGCCATCGGGAAAGTTTCGGGGGTACTCGGTATTGTACCGGGACCACCGGAAGGGTCCCGGGGGTCCACCGGGTGGGGCCACCTATCCCGGAGGGCCCCATGGGCTGAAGTGGGAGGGGAACCAGCCCCTAGTGGGCTGGTGCGCCCCCCTTGGGCCTCCCCCTGCGCCTAGGGTTGGAAACCCTAGGGGTGGGGGGCGCCCCACTTGGCTTGGGGGGCAAGCCACCCCCTTGGCCGCCGCCCCCCTTGGAGATTGGATCTCCTAGAGCCGCCCCCCTAGGGACCCTATATATAG
>NC_041390.1:474222772-474233373 GCF_002162155.2 Triticum dicoccoides
GCCTCCCTCCCGTGACACTCCTCCCTCTCCCTGAGCTTGGCGAAGCCCTGCCGAGATCACCGTTGCTTCCACTACCACGCCATTGTGCTACTGGATCTTCATCAAGCTCTCCTTCCCCCTTGCTGGATCAAGTTGGAGGAGACGTCTTCCCAACCGTACGTGTGTTGAACGCGGAGGTGCCGTCCGTTCGGCGCTAGGTCATCGGTGATTTGGATCACGACGAGTACGACTCCATCAACCCTGTTCTCTTGAACGCTCCCGCGCGCGATCTACAAGGGTATGTAGATGCACTCCTCTCTCCCTCGTTGCTAGATGACTCCATAGATTGATCTTGGTGATGCGTAGAAAATTTTAAAAATTCTGCTACATTACCCAACAGTGGTATCAGAGCCAGGTTTATGCGTAGTTTCTATGCATGAGTAGAACACAAAGCAGTTGTGGGCGTGGATATTGTCAATTTGCTTGTTGTTACTAGTCTTATCTTGATTTGGCAGCATCGTGGGATGAAGCGGCCCGGACCGACCTTACACGTACGCTTACGTGAGACTGGTTCCACCGTTGACATGCACTAGTTGCATAAGGTGGCTGGCGGGTGTCTGTCTCTCCCACTTTAGTCGGATCGGATTTGATGAAAAGGGTCCTTATGAAGGGTAAATAGAAATTGGCATATCACGTTGTGGTTTTGGCGTAGGTAAGAAACGTTCTTGCTATAAACCTATAGCAGCCACGTAAAAACTTGCAACAACAATTAGAGGACGTCTAACTTGTTTTTGCAGCATGTGCCGTGTGATATGATATGGCTAAAAGGATGTGATGAATGATATATGTGATGTATGAGATTGATCATGTTCTTGTAATAGGAATCACGACTTGCATGTCGATGAGTATGACAACCGGCAGGAGCCATAGGAGTTGTCTTTATTTATTTATGACCTGCGTGTCAACATAAACGTCATGTAATTACTTTACTTTATTGCTAAAGCGTTAGCCATAGTAGTAGAAGTAATAGATGACGAGACAACTTCAAGAAGACACGATGATGGAGATCATGATGATGGAGATCATGGTGTCATGCCGGTGACAACGATGATCATGGAGCCCCGAAGATGGAGATCAAAAGGAGCAAATGATATTGGCCATATCATGTCACTATCTGATTGCATGTGATGTTTATCATGTTTTACATCTTATTTGCTTAGAATGACGGTAGCTTAAATAAGATGATCCCTAGTAATAATTTCAAGAAAGTGTTTCCCCTAACTGTGCACCATTGCGAAGGTTCGTTGTTTCGAAGCACCACGTGATGATCGGGTGTGATAGATTCTAACGTTCGAATACAACGGGTGTAAGCCAGATTTACACACGCAATACACTTAGGTTGACTTGACGAGCCTAGCATGTATAGACATGGCCTCGGAACACGGAAGACCGAAAGGTCGAGCATGAGTCGTATAGAAGATACGAACAACATGAAGATGTTCACCGATGTTGACTAGTCCGTCTCACGTGATGGTCGGACACAGCCTAGTTAACTCGGATCATGTTTCACTTAGATGACTAGAGGGATGTCTATCTGAGTGGGAGTTCATTGAATAATTTGATTAGATGAACTTAATTATCATGAACTTAGTCTAAAAATCTTTACACTATGTCTTGTAGATCAAATGGTCCACGCTAATGTTGCCCTCAACTTCAACGTGTTCCTAGAGAAAACCAAGCAGAAAGATGATGGCAGCAACTATACGGACTGGGTCCGGAACATGAGGATCATCCTCATAGCTGCCAAGAAAGATTATGTCCTAGAAGCACTGCTAGGTGACGCACCCATCCCAGAGAACCAAGACGTTATGAACGCTTGGCAGTCACGTGCTGATGATTACTCCCTCGTTCAGTGCGGCATGCTTTATAGCTTAGAACCGGGGCTCCAAAAGCGTTTTGAGAGACACGGAGCATATGAGATGTTCGAAGAGCTGAAAATGGTTTTCCAAGCTCATGCCTGGGTCGAGAGATATGAAGTCTCCGACAAGTTCTTCAGCTATAAGATGGAGGAAAATAGTTCTGTCAATGAGCACATACTCAAAATGTCTGGGTTGCACAACCGCTTGACTCAGCTGGGAGTTAATCTCCTGGATGACGCGGTCATTGACAGAATCCTTCAGTCGCTTCCACCGAGCTACAAGAGCTTTGTGATGACTTCAATATGCATGGGATGGAAAAGACCATTCTTGAGGTATATTCAATGCTGAAATCAGCAGAGGTGGAAATCAAAAAGGAACATCAAGTGTTGATGGTGAATAAAACCACTAAGTTCAAGAAAGGCAAGGGTAAGAAGAACTTCAAGAAGGACGGCAAGGGAGTTGCCGCGGCCGGTAAGCAAGCTGCCGGGAAGAAGCCAAAGAATGGACCCAAGCCCGAGACTGAGTGTTTTTATTGCAAGGGAAGTGGTCACTGGAAGCGGAACTGCCCCAAATACTTAGTGGACAAGAAGGCCGGCAACACTAAAGGTATATGTGATATACATGTAATTGATGTGTACCTTACCAGTACTTGTAGTAGCTCCTGGGTATTTGATACCGGTGCGGTTGCTCACATTTGTAACTCAAAGCAGGAGTTGCGGAATAAGCGGAGACTGGCGAAGGATGAGGTGACGATGCGCGTCGGGAATGGTTCCAAGGTCGATGTGATCACCGTCGGCACGCTGCCTCTACATTTGCCTACGGGATTAGTTTTAAACCTCAATAATTGTTATTTAGTGCCAGCTTTGAGCATGAACATTGTATCAGGATCTCGTTTAATTCGAGATGGCTACTCATTTAAATCCGAGAATAATGGTTGTTCTATTTATATGAGAGATATGTTTTATGGTCATGCTCCGTTGGTGAATGGTTTATTCTTAATGAATCTCGAGCGTAATGTTACACATATTCATAGTGTGAATACCAAAAGATGTATGGTTGATAATGATAGTCCCACATACTTGTGGCACTGCCGCCTTGGTCACATAGGTGTCAAACACATGAAGAAGCTCCATGCAGATGGACTTTTGGAGTATCTTGATTACGAATCATTTGACACGTGCGAACCATGCCTCATGGGTAAAATGACCAAGACTCCATTCTCAGGAACAATGGAGCGAGCAACCAACTTATTGGAAATCATACATACTGATGTGTGCGGTCCAATGAGTGTTGAGGCTCGCGGTGGCTATCGTTATGTTCTCACCCTCACTGATGACTTGAGTAGATATGGGTATGTCTACTTAATGAAGCACAAGTCTGAGACCTTTGAAAAGTTCAAGGAATTTCAGAGCGAGGTTGAGAATCAACGTGACAGGAAAATCAAGTTCTTGCGATTAGATCGTGGGGGAGAATACTTGAGTCACGAATTTGGAACACTTAAGGAAATGTGGAATAGTTTCACAACTCACGCCGCCTGGAACACCTCAGCATAATGGTGTGTCTGAACATCGTAATCGCACTCTATTGGATATGGTGCGATCTATGATGTCTCTTACCGATTTACCGCTGTCATTTTGGGGCTATGCTTTAGAGACTACCGCATTCACTTTAAATAGGGCTCCGTCGAAATCCGTTGAGACGACACCGTATGAATTATGGATTGGGAAGAAACCTAAGCTGTCGTTTCTAAAAGTTTGGGGATGCGATGCTTATGTCAAGAAACTTCAACCTGAAAAGCTCGAACCCAAATTGGAAAAATGCGTCTTCATAGGATACCCTAAAGAAACTATTGGGTATACCTTCTACCCCAGATCTGAAGGCAAGATCTTTGTTGCCAAGAATGGATCCTTTCTAGAGAAAGAGTTTCTCTCGAAAGAAATAAGTGGGAGGAAAGTAGAACTTGATGAAGTATTACCTCTTGAACCGGAGAGTGGCGCAGCTCAGGAAATTGTTCCTGAGGTGCCTGCACCGACTAGAGATGAAGTTAATGATGATGATCATGAAACTTCAGATCAAGTTGCTACTGAACTTCTTAGGTCCACAAGAACACGTTCCGCACCAGAGTGGTACGGCAACCCTGTCTTGGAAATCATGTTGTTAGACAACGGTGAACCTTCGAACTATGAAGAAGCGATGGCGGGCCCAGATTCCGACAAATGGCTGGAAGCCATGAAATCCGAGGTAGGATCCATGTATGAAAGCGAAGTATGGACTTTGACTGACTTGCCCGTTGATCGGCGAGCCATAGAAAATAAATGGATCTTTAAGAAGAAGACAGACGCGGATGGTAATGTAGCCATCTATAAAGCTCGGCTTGTCACTAAGGGTTATCGACAAGTTCAAGGGGTTGACTACGATGAGACTTTCTCACCCGTAGCGAAGCTGAAGTCCGTCAGAATCATGTTAGCAATTGTCGCATTCTATGATTATGAGATATGGCAAATGGACGTCAAAACGGCATTTCTTAATGGTTTCCTTAAGGAAGAATTGTATATGATGCAGCCGAAAGGTTTTGTCGATCCTAAGAATGCTGACAAGGTGTGCAAGCTCCAACACTCGATTTATGGGCTGGTGCAAGTATCTCGGAGTTGGAACATTCGTTTTGATGAGATGATCAAAGCGTTTGGGTTTACGCAGACTTATGGAGAAGCCTGCATTTACAAGAAAGTGAGTGGGAGCTCTGTAGCATTTCTCATACTGTATGTGGATGACATACTGTTGATGGGAAATGATATAGAATTCTTGGAAAGCATAAAGGCCTACTTGAACAAGTGTTTTTCAATGAAGGATCTTGGAGAAGCTGCTTATATATTAGGCATCAAGATCTATAGAGATAGATCGAGATGCCTCATTGGTCTTTCACAGAGTACGTACCTTGACAAGATATTGAAGAAGTTCAAAATGGATCAGTCAAAGAAGGGGTTCTTGCCTCTATTGCAAGGTACGAGATTGAGCACGGCTCAATGCCCGACCACGACAGAAGATAGAGAAAAGATGAGTGTCGTCCCCTATGCCTCGGCCATAGGGTCTATCATGTATGCTATGTTGTGTACCAGACCTGATGTAAACCTTGCCGTAAGTTTGGTAGGAAGGTACCAAAGTAATCCCGGCATGGAACACTGGACATCGGTCAAGAATATCCTGAAGTACCTAAAAAGGACTAAGGATATGTTTCTCGTTTATGGAGGTGACGAAGAGCTCGTCGTAAAGGGTTAGGTTGATGCTAGCTTCAACACAGATCTGGATGACTCTAAGTCACAAACCGAATACGTGTATATTTTGAATGGTGGGGCAGTAAGCTGGTGCAGTTGCAAGCAAAGCGTTGTGGCGGGATCTACATGTGAAGCGGAGTACATGGTAGCCTCGGAGGCAGCACAAGAGGCAATCTGGGTGAAGGAGTTCATTACCGACCTAGGAGTCATACCCAATGCGTCGGGCCCGATGACTCTCTTCTGTGACAACACTGGAGCTATTGCCCTTGCCAAGGAGCCCAGGTTTCACAGGAAGACCAGGCATATCAAGCGTCGCTTCAACTCCATTCGTGAAAGTGTTCAAAATGGAGACATAGATATTTGTAAAGTACATACGGACCTGAATGTGGCAGATCCGTTGACTAAACCTCTCTCTAGAGCAAAACATGATCAACACCAGAACTGCATGGGTGTTCGATTCATCGCAATGTAACTAGACTATTGACTCTAGTGCAAGTGGGAGACTGTTGGAAATATGCTCTAGAGGCAATAATAAAATGGTTATTATTATATTTCTTTGTTCATGATAATTGTCTATTGTTCATGCTATAATTGTGTTATCCGGAAATCGTAATACATATGTGAATACATAGACCACAACACGTCCCTAGTGAGCCTCTAGTTGACTAGCTCGTTGATCAAAAGATAGTCATGGTTTCTTGACTATGGACATTGGATGTCATTGATAACGGGATCACATCATTAGGAGAATGATGTGATGGACAAGACCCAATCCTAAGCATAGCTCAAAGATCGTGTAGTTCGTTTGCTATAGCTTTTTCCGAATGTCAAGTATCATTTCCTTAGACCATGAGATTATGCAACTCCCGGATACCGTAGGAGTGCTTTGGATGTGCCAAACATCACAACATAACTGGGTGACTATAAAGGTACACTACAGGTATCTCCGAAAGTGTCTGTTGGGTTGGCACGAATCGAGACTCGGATTTGTCACTCCGGATGACGGAGACGTATCTCTGGGCCCACTCGGTAATGCATCATCATAATGAGCTCAATGTGACCAAGTGGTTGATCACGGGATCATGCATTACGGTACGAGTAAAGTGACTTGCCGGTAACAAGATTGAACGGCGTATTGGGATACCGACGATCGAGTCTCGGGCAAGTAACGTACCGATTGACAAAGGGAATTGTATACGGATTGATTGAATCCTCGACATCGTGGTTCATCCGATGAGATCATCGAGGAGCATGTGGGAGCCAACATGGGTATCCAGATCCCGCTGTTAGTTATTGACCGGAGAGTCGTCTCGGTCATGTCTGCGTGTCTCCCGAACCCGTAGGGTCTACACACTTAAGGTTCAGTGACGCTAGGGTTGTTGAGATATTAGTATACTGTAACCCAAAAGTTGTTCAGAGTCCCGGATGAGATCCCGGACGTCACGAGGAGTTCCGGAATGGTCCGGAGGTGAAGATTTATATATAGGAAGTCAAGTTTCGGCCATCGGGAAAGTTTCGGGGGTACTCGGTATTGTACCGGGACCACCGGAAGGGTCCCGGGGGTCCATCGGGTGGGGCCACCTATCCCGGAGGGCCCCATGGGCTGAAGTGGGAGGGGAACCAGCCCCTAGTGGGTTGGTGCGCCCCCCTTGGGCCTCCCCCTGCGCCTAGGGTTGGAAACCCTAGGGGTGGGGGGCGCTCCACTTGGCTTGGGGGGCAAGCCACCCCCTTGGCCGCCGCCCCCCTTGGAGATTGGATCTCCTAGGGCCGGCGCCCCCCTAGGGACCCTATATATAGTGGGGGGGGGGAGGGCAGCCGCACCCTCGCCCCTGGTGCCTCCCTCTCCCTCCCGTGACACTCCTCCCTCTCCCTGAGCTTGGCGAAGCCCTGCCGAGATCACCGTTGCTTCCACCACCACGCCGTCGTGCTGCTGGATCTTCATCAACCTCTTCTTCCCCCTTGCTGGATCAAGTTGGAGGAGACGTCTTCCCAACCGTACGTGTGTTGAACGCGGAGGTGCCGTCCGTTCGGCGCTAGGTCATTGGTGATTTGGATCACGATGAGTACGACTCCATCAACCCCGTTCTCTTGAACGCTTCCACACGCGATCTACAAGGGTATATAGATGCACTCCTCACTCCCTCGTTGCTAGATGACTCCATAGATTGATCTTGGTGATGCGTAGAAAATTTTAAAAATTCTGCTACGTTACCCAACAGGGGGCTCCCTGCGGCCGCGGCCCTCGGCCCCGCCTCCCTCCCCTTCCCCCCGCCATCGCCAGCAAGCTCCGTCGGGCAAAGCCCGGGGGGCACGGCGGTGGAGGGGACCTCCTTCCCCGTCTTCTTGGGGGCACCGGCGCGGGGCGGCTCCTTCGAGCGGCGGCGTTGGACGTCCGCGGGATCCAGCGGTGCGGTGCCGGTTTCGCGGGGAGGCGGGGTGGCCTGCTGGTGGCGACGCTTCGGCGTCCCTCGTTCTGCGCGCCGGGCGGCTGCGGTGCTCCTGGCTCGGGAGGTGGCGCGCGACCAGTCTCTTGCTGGATCTGGCCGGATCTGGCTTTGGGGGCCGGTCGGTGGTGCGTGCCCGGTGGCTCGGGTGCTTGGAGCTCACCGGGCGACGCGGGTAGGGCAGCGGCTGGGCGTGGCCGCTGCTCCGGCCATGGGCGGCGGCAGGGGTAGGTCTCGGTGGTGGCCTACCGGTGTCGTGTCGGCTTCACGGTGGCTCGATAGATCTGCCCGCGGCAACGGCCAGCTTCTTTGGCTTCGGTTTGTCTGCGTTCGGGCCGTCTCGACCTTCACCCCATCTCCTCGTCGTTCGGGCGGTACCCCCATCAATGGGCCGGTCCTCTCCCAGTTGCGGTCCACCGCTTGTCTCGCACCCGATGCCGCAGGACCGAGCTCGTCTCGCGCACGATGCAGCAGGACCGAGCTCGTCTCGCACACGGTGCAGCAGGACTGACCTTGTCCCCCTCTCGGTGCTGCAGGACCGAGCTCGTCTCGCGCTTGGAGCAGCAGGATGGGTCGGTGGATGCCAGTTCTGGCCGACCCTTTGGGTCTCGACACTGGGGGTTGTCCAGGGGTGCGAAAGGTGGGACCTTTCCGCTCGTCCCTTTCATTGGGGTGCGGCGGGTCTCGGGTGAGGTGGTGTCGAGGTCTTGGATGCTGGGGCGGCGGCCCTGGTGGTGGTCGCGCAGTGCTCTTGGGCAGAGCCCGTGCCTTGGTGCTGCCCGGTCACCATGGTCGTGTGGGCGGCGTGGTTGCCGGGGTGTGGCGTTCGGTGGTGGTGAATATTGGCCGAGGTGAAAACCTGCTCTATCGTCGGACGGACCGGCGGCAGTGAAGATCGTTCCCTTCTTGAAGGCGTCGTCGTGGCTCTCATTGCCCGTCATGCGGCTCCGGGGGAAACTCTGATCCTCGGATCGGGCGGTGGCGACGCTCCGGCGTCGTACCCTTCCTGAAGGCGCTGCCTTGGAGCATATGGTTCGTCATATGTAGTTTCATCTCTTCGGGGTGGTAGTGCTAGGAGTGGTGTTGCTGCGCTCATCGCCTATGTATCCTGTCCTGGGTGTGTGCGTGTGTTGCGGTGGCGTAGCGTGTGTTTGTATTGAATGCTTGTGGTTTGATGCTTTATATATAAAGCGGGGCGAAAGTCTTTTTCGGTAAAAAACATTAAGTTTGTTCGTGGTTGCTCTTCTTTATCGAAAATAAGGCTCGTGGTTCCCCTTGCTCTAACTTCAAGTTAAAAAAAACAGTGTGGGAAGCTGAAGATTGCTCGTCAAGTATGGACTGCTGTAGCCACATGGAGAGGATGCCAGGCAATGAGTCCGGCAACGTGGGAAGCTGAAGATTGCTCGGCGTCCATCTGGGCGAGGGTGGTGGATCATGCAGATGCAAATCATGGAAGGGGCATCTCCAAGCTGCTATACTTAGAGCATCTCTAGCAGACCCCGCAAAATCCCATCCACATAAGTATTTTATAGTTCGTGGAAAAGGGTATATGCAGGCCGGCGTGGGTGAGGACAGACTCAGACTCCGTATAATAAACCCGTAAAAAAATATTCTCCGAATATACCGAACAGACCTAGAGCTAGCTCTTTTTGTCGTCCTTTTCCTCGCGTCAATCCGGCGGACAGCCGGACGAGGGAAAATGCGAGGCGAGCATGACGCGGGCGGAGACCAAGGTAGCCGGGGAAAGTGCGGCGCGTGCGGAGGCTAGGCTGCCGGGGCGGCGCGAGCGGCGGCCGGATCGAACGGCGGTCGCATCGAGCTAGCTAGCTCTTCGAATCAATTGAGATGCTAGCTAGCTAGCTCCGTTCGAATGGATTGAGCTAGCTAGCTAGCTCTGTTCGAGTGCGGTGGCCGGGCGGCGGATGACCGCGGCGGTTGGGAGGTGGACGAGCGCGGCGGTCGGGTGAGCTTCATGGTGTTGGTGGGAGTAAGGATTCCTTAACCGCCAACGTTGATCGGTATGTAAGGTCGTGACAAAGTTTCTCAAAAAACTATATATATATACGAGGGTTTCGTGTTTGCGTTTACAGGACCCTTTAAAAAAATTAAGGGTCGGACGATTTTAAGGGGTCTGTTCGGGCTCGTTTTTTCGATTGGAACTGCAAAAAACGGTTATTTTGCGGGTTTGACCACTTATACGGTGTCTGCTAGAGATGCTCTTTGTAACGCCCCGAAACCGATGTGCCAGGTGTCCTCCGATTATTTGCTGTTGTTGCCTTGTCATTGCTTGCGTGTCATGCACCTCATATCATGTCATCATGTGCATCGCATTCGCATACATGTTCGCCTCATGCATCCGAGCATTTTCCCCGTTGTCCATTTTGCAATCCGGCGCTTCTATGTCACCCGGTCTCTCTTTCTACCTCTTTTCATGTGCGGGTGTTAAACATTTTCGGATTGGACCGAGACTTGTCATGCGGCTTTGGTTTACTACCGGTAGACCTCCTGTCAAGTTTCGTGTCATTTGGACTTCGTTTGATACTCCAACGGTTAACCGAGGGACCGAAAAGGCCTCGTGTGTGTTGCAGTCCAACACCCCTCCAAAGTGGCCCAAAACCCACCTAAACCACTTCCATCATCTAGGTCGTTCGATCACAATCATGTGGCCGAAACCGCACCTCATTTGGTCTCTCCTAGCTCCCTCAACCTATAAATATGTGTCCCTCCTGGAATTTTCGCGCAGATGAACCCTAACCTCCTCCTCCGCGCGCCGCCGGACATTTCGTCCCGCGCCCCGGGCATGTCCGCTGCCACCGCCACCTCACTCCGGCCAATGAGTGCTTGCCACGTCACCCTTCCCCACTGCCGCAGCCAACCGGACAACGCCACCTCACCGCGCCTCCTCCCGCGGCCCGCCGGACACAAGGCAGGCCCGCCCAGGCCCGGATCTATGCGCGCCTGCCCTGCCGCCTGAGGGCGCCCGCGCC